>NC_051082.1:18184284-18542628 GCF_004664715.2 Peromyscus leucopus
GTTTCAAGGGCGGTAGGGTAATACGTATTTCTTTCCTTGTTGCATTTGAAGAAAAATGTTCTCTTTATTTGTCTTTTATAAAAATTTTGGAATAGAGACAAAAATGAAAATCAGAGCTGGGGAAATTGATGACTAGATGATTTGTGCTTGTGCATTATAATATAGTCTTTAAAAAATTGATGTTTGTGTGCGTGCATGTTTGTACACCATATGAGTACAGTACTCACATGGGCTAGGAGAGGGCATCAGGTCCTCTAGAACTGGAGTAACATGTGGTTGTGAGCTGTCATGTGGGTGCTAGGAATCCAACCTGGGTTCTCTGGAATGTTTTTAACCACTGAGCCATCTCTCCATTGTCAAAGTAGTCTTTGTTTTAGTTTGCATTTAATATCTGACTCCCCAAATCACACATTGTGTCACCCATGATCTCCACTCTTTGCCCTCACTAGGTTTTTCTAAGAACTACCAATTTCTTGCTTTTCTTGATATCATAAGTTTGTGTTCATTTTACAGCGAGCGACTCCACCTTTGGAAGCAATATACCAGATGACTAAATGGAACTGAGGAAATCTCACACAGACCAGTTTCCATGTTCAGAATGACAGGTATGTGTGCCATGGCATCCTTTCCTTAGATGTGAGCCCTCTGGCCATTGGTATCTAGGATGTCAAAGATACCTTGGGTATCTATGAGCATCCTCATGCAGAGACTAGAACCTGCTTTCAACATGTGATTTATGCTTTTCCTGTAGACTTTGAAGGAAATGTCAGGGTGATTAACTGTAGATCAAGTCACTTTCATTTTTTGGAGGGATAATACGAAACATTAGGTGGGATTCTTTTCACCTGCTGTACACATGACCACGTACTCAACATGTACAAGCAACTCCCTATGCCATGTTTACCTGTACCTTACAATTCCGTAACTCATTTCCACATCTCAGTTTGTGTAGTCAGCTCATACCAAGTTGCAGGCTGCTATATTTGCCACTAGAGTCTCCATATAATAAACTCACAACTCCCTTCTTAGAAATACAACTCTGCCTGCTGGGTGTGTACCCTGTAATGTCGACTTCAGCCTGCTTTTCATTTCTTCTTCACTGGGGCCTCTGCTCCTGGAGAAAGTCTATTTTGTTCCTCGAAAGGGTTTTCAAACGCATTTTGAAATGCCATCGACATAGAGTCACAGTCATCTTAGATAGAGGACTCTTCCAGGCACATCAGCTTGTGGCTTCAAGGAATGGGAAGGGGTAGGCGTTAAAGCTGTAGCCAGTGAGTGTCAGGACTGGGGGATCTATTTTATTCCATAGCTAGCATGGATAGCTTTGTATTTCATAATACTTGGTTTTTGTCACCCTGAGACTTGGGTCTTATTTATTTCTTCCACATTGTCCCCAAGGACTACACACTATTCTCTCTTAACAACTATGTCACTACCCACACTGTTCTTTATTTGTGATTTTTCCTGCCAGGACTTTACATCCCAGAGCATCCAGCCAGGCACATATATCATTGTATGTGGGAGTCACTGACCACATTGGATCTGTGTGGCAAGGAATTATTGGACTGACGTGTCAACAAATTCTGTGCTTAAAAAAAAGAAACAAACAACAAAAAAAAAAAAAAACCAAACAAAACATAACAAAAATCAATGCAAAGTAAAACAAATAGAGTAATGAGTAGCATCTACCCAACTCCCTGCCTCTCTGAGATATCAGGAGAGTACTGGATATTTTATTCATCTATGTTTTTTTATATACTGTGTTCATCTGAAACTATTGGTTGCTTTTGACGCGGCTTCCCGCCAAGAAGCTTTTTTATTTGATCTTCTTCCTTGGACATTCTTTCTGCTGTGAACAAACGTGTTTCTGTCTTCTCAGCATGTTCCTTTGGCAGGTCTTGTGCCATTGAATTCTTTCTGTGTATGGCTATTGTGTAGGAAAAACATGGTGCCCTTTTCCATCGCAGTAGACAGCTTATTTTCCTGTTCACTGTGTGCCTGGCACGCAGCTGTGCTGAAGTAAGTCTCGTTCGATGCCTGGCTCATGAATACAGGAAGTCACTGCAGTTAATGTGGGAGAACGATCTTCAGGGAATCCAGGGAACAGTCTTCAGGGGACTCCCCTTCACTCACAGTAGTATGGTGAGTGAGTATGTACTGACTTGGGGGTGGGGGTGGTCTAGTATAGCTTCTAAGAAACTTTATAGAATTTCTCCTAAGTAGGAACAATATAACTTGACAGTATGTGGCTGGCATCTGGCTGATGGCATACATATGTGTTGTGTTTGCTCATAAATTATTTTTTAAGATTTATTTTTGTTTATGTATCTCTCTTTCCTTCCTTCCCTCCTTTCCTCTCCCTCCTCTGTGTGTGTGAGAGAGATACGTGTGCAGTACCCATGTAGGCCAAAAGAGGACATCATATCCTGTGAAATTGGAGTTACAGGATGTTGGTTGGGGGGGGTGCGGGGAATCAAACTTCGGTCCTCTTGAAGAGCAGCAAGTGCTCTTAACTGTTGAGCCATCTCTTTAGCCTCTGCTTAAAAATTCTTATCCTTGCCTTCTGGGGACATTTCCTAGCCTTCTTCATCATCTAGATGAATCTCAGCCACCCAGCCTGAGGACACCTGGTATCAAGCATGTTGGGTAGAGTCTGCCCCATATCAAAGGCTGAGAAACCCTGTAGGCATCTGCCCCCACCCCCACCTCCTTGTCACATTTGTTTTTTGATGACTTCTTGGTCCCCAGCCTCTTAATGAAATCCAGTGTGTGTTGCAGCCTCCTTTTCAGTCTCTTCCGCTCACTGACATGTAGTCAACACCGTCACTTGCCAACTCACTTATCACTGGCAGAGGTGTGGGGACTAGATGCAACACCCAACAGCCCAGTGCCGACACTCTCCTTCCTTCTGAACTCTACAGAGTTTCTTCCAGAAATAATGGGTGCCGGAGGAACTTGGTAGGTTATTTCAACTCCCGATTTCAATTAACCAGAGAACAACTCTTTTGTGTGACTGATCGTTCCAGGGAAAATTAGACCCAGGGAGTCCAAGGGCTGATTGCTGTGTTACAACCTGCTAGTCAATGTGCATGGCAAAATGGAAAGCTCTTTTTTCAAATTATTTATACCTAATGCGATTTCAATGATTTATTTTCCTTTGTTTAATTTCATCACCTTCAGAAATCTCTCTGATGTCATTCCGTAGATGCCATGTCCAGCCACCAAATTCAGCCTTGCAAGCACACATAGCTGGTCATGTGAGCTTTTATTTGAAAGCAAGTTCCATTAATAAGCACGTCTGTTACTTATTTTAATTATTCTCTAATAATGCTAATTTGTTTACACTCTGTAAGATGTTTGCTTGAAATATTTGAAATTATCCTTTATAGGAACATCACATTTTTGCATTACCGCCTTTAAAAAATCCCAGTTTCTAAAACCGACATTTATTAAGTGTCTTACACATGATTTTATATCCCTGGCTGTATTATGCATGAGCTTCATGTTTGATTTATTTTTCTTTCAGATTAAAGATGACAGATGACAGCTATAAGGGGGTGTTGTTTAAATTATCTTCTTTTTGCGGCTCTGTTTCTTGGCATCTTTGAGAAGTAAGGGGAGGAAAAAAGAAAAACCAAAGGGAAAGATTGTGCAGAGGGTGTGCCTGCACTTCACAGGATGGGGGACAGGGGAGGGTTCTGGGAGGGCCTGGAAAGGGAAGGTGGGACAAAATTCTGGGCAACTGCTGGGAGCTATTGGAATTTTAAGACTTCCGTAGCCCTGTGGAAGATTCAGAAGGGAAACAATGATTTCTACTTCTGACTAAGGAAACAGGGAAATCAAGCCACCATTCCATCACTTATGGGATGGATTTTATTGCTGCTGATTTCCCTGATGCATCTTACTTGGAATTTAGATCCTGTGTGCACATCAGGGGGCATGGGGTCTACTCTAGACTCCAGAATTGCCTGGAGTTTGTGGGGCAAGGAAGGAGAGATATGGAATGGAGAGAGTGTGCATGCACGCACGTGTGTGTGTGTGTGTGTGTGTGTGTGTGTGTGTGTGTGTGTGTGTGCATTTGCAAATGCATGCGTGTATAGTTATTTATGCCCATGAGGATGTATGTGCATATGTGTGGATGCATAGATACATGTACATGAGCATGTATGTGTGCACAAGTGTTCATGTGTGTGCATTTATAGTAATGCAGGTACATATGTATTTGCATAGGGGTATCCTGCTGTATCCATTTCTACCCATGCAACTACAGGCAAGATTTTGGAATGTGTATTTGTCAAGCTTAGTCAGTAATGATCTCAACCTCCAGTATCTCACAGGAAAGCAGTCCAACAAAATGAGTGAATAGATAATAATAATAATAGTTAGCAATAATAATGGGGGTTCTGAAAGCCAGAAGTTAAGATGGCTTTAAAATGTCAAAGTTTTAAATCAGCAGAAGAGAATACTATTATGGAGGTTAAATCTGACTTTTCCCCCAAAAGCTCATCTGGGTCACCTATAACTTTCAGGAAATATTTGTAAGATAAATGTATGGCTACATAGGTATATGTATCTTGTGGAAAATAGATGTCCTGTGTGTGTGTGTGTGTGTGTGTGTGTGTGTGTGTGTGTGTGTGTGTGTGCGCGCGCGCGCGCGCGCGCGGCGCGCTTCAGTAAGGTCCCTGGATATTTTTAAGTTGAAAACACAGTTGGCCTTGAACAAACACCTCCCTATATAGGTTCTAAATATACTGAACACTTGCACTGAACAGTTGATCATGTTTTGTAAAAACTTTAGTATTTATTACAATAACCACCCTTTAAAATAAGTTCAATAGTCATTTTTGAATAATTTTAAGAGGAAAAAATGTTGAGATATTTTCCTCTAAATTTTTTCCTAAGAACACGCAGTCACATTCCAATCAACTTACTGGTACCAGAAAAATAAATTTATTAAATTAAAATAAACAAACTAGTGAATGCATAATTGGTTAGTGATACGGTTTGAATGTGGATGCCCTCACAGATCCACATGTTTGAAGATTCAGGAGGGTTTGGGATATTTGGTACTTGTGGCTTATAAAAGCATTATGGGGACAAGCCAAGGTCTCTGCTCTCCAACCTGCCTCAGTGGGAAAAGTCATGCCTCAATTTCCTGCCTCTGTGCCATTGGCTGTTTGCACTACCATGCCTGCCTCACTATGATGGAGCTATGTGCTGAACTAAATCTTGCCTGTATAAAGCTACTTCTTCCAGATATTTTGTTAGACTTATGGGAAAATTAAGTAACTCAAATGCTGCAAGAGTACCTGATATAGGGCATTTTCAGATTGGGGAGGAATCTGTGTGCTGGATGGGTCCCTGGAAAACTGTAACCTTGGCATAATTCTCATTTCAGAATGGGAATGAAATGGAATAGGATGTAGGAGGTGGAGTGAATGGGGCAGGAAAAGATGGGATGAAAGACGGGTTGGGTATGAGTTAAGTTGAGATAGATGGGATGGAATAGTGTGGGATGAGATGGGATTAGATGGGATGACATGGGATGGAATGGATGGGGTGAATGGGATGGGGGATGGAATGGATGGAATGGAATGGGATGGGATGGGATGGATGGGATGGGATGGGATGAGGGATGGAATAAAATGTGATAGAGGATGGGATAGAATGTGATGAGATGAGACAGGATGGGGGTTGACATTGGTTGAGATGAGATGGACAATGGGATAAGATGAAATGGAATCGTCAGATGGGATGGGATGGATTCCATGGAATAGCATGGGATAATATGAAAGGGATGAGATTGGATGGAATGAGGGATGGGATGGGATGAAGAAAGGGATGAGATGGGATAGGGTAAGTGGGGATTAGAGATGATGATATGATGGGCGAGGTACTCTTTAGATTATTATCTGCTGGAGACCATATCCCTGCATCCTGGGTGCACATACCAGGTTCTGAGGAGCTTTAGCACTTTGGATGTTTCATTGACATTATCCATTACTGGTTTCCACATAAAAACATGAGGAGTCACTGGAAAAGAGGGTTGACATCAAGAAGACATGAAGACAACACCGGGAACTAAAAACATTCCTGGGTTTTCTGTTCCCAATGCAATGTTGAGTGCCCTCACAGATGAGCAGTTTACATAACAAGATGTCTGTCAACTGCCATGTAGTTCAAGCCAAAGGAACATGGCCTCTTTTTGCTAATTTGTTATGTAGTGTTGGCAGATCCCATCATTATGCAAACAAAAATCCCCACGTCGACCTGCTAATTCAAAGGAAAAAAAGCAGCTCATTTGCCAATAGTATTGATCAGCAATCCATTTTTTTCTTCCTTGGGGATGAAACTAGAAGCCTGTCAGATTAAGACAGTTGCTAGTAAGGCCTAAAAGCATGAATTCCATTCATTAAAATATGATAATGTTAAGCTTACTTAAAAAAATTTCAAATCTGGGTTAAGCCTTCATGTTTCACTCTTTGTGAAATGACTGTTGCAGTCTGAATATATTCAGCAACAAACAAGACCCTAGAGATCCAGGAGTGGATGAGGGCCTACAACCTGCCCAGGGCTTCTTTGGCCCATTAAGTTTAACTGGGGAAACACCTATGCACTATTCAACAGGTCTGATTGTGTAATAAAGAGCAAAGACATGGGAAATTATCATTCTTCAGTTTTGACTTCTTGGGCCAATTCAGCTCCCTTCCAGTCATCCTGTAGAAATAATATGAATTCCTAATTGCTCACTATACATGCTCTATAGTTATACATACGTGTGCATGCTCATGTGGCTATATATGCATGTATTTGCAAGTCTATAAACATTAATGTCCACATGAATACAAACACACATAGTGTGTCTATTGCAAGTCAAACCAGTAAGGTTATTCTGAGCACTTCCAGGGGTCACCCCCCCATACTTCTTTAGCACAAAGATAATTATTTACTCCTCGTTCTCTCCTTTCTTGTTATGACTACTGTGTTTTCAATTCTCATTGTATCTTGGCTCAGTTTTATCTCATGCTAGCCACCAAGTTAATTCTTCTCCATGTAGCAGGCAGATTTTGGAGCTCCCTAATTACTGTCTAATTGAATAAGAGATTATGCAAATGTGGAGACACACTAGGAGAACACGAGAGGCCATTTGTGTGAGCACCAAGTCTAAAGCATCTGTACTGGCTAGAACACGTTCAAGCGCATCCCTCTCTAATTGTCTTCTCATTGAGCTGGACTCTTCTTTGGAGCAGAGTTCCAGGGCTTAGCAGAGATGGCTGCAGGGTCATTGATGCTCATGGGTGTTTGTTGACTTGGAGAGATCTAAGCATCACCATTGTCTGAGCAGATCCGCTTCCTTTTTTTTTTTTTTTTGCTATATTTTGTGCTGTTTAAGACACACACACACACACACACACACACACCTTGATGAAATCCTCTTGTTTTTCAAGAATCTGAGTTTTAAAAGTGCCCCAGAGAATTGTGAAATCTTCTATTTCCATAGGTGCCTTCGAAGGCACAGAGGGCTACTCTCAATATATCAACTGCTTCCATGGATGGCTTCAGGATCTGTGTAAATCCATGTACAAAAAAAAAATAATAATAATAATAATAATAATAATAATAGTGTGAAGGTCTAGATTTAACTTTACAGGCTCCTTCTTAAAGAAAGGGCCACCTAGACTTGACTTTACAGGCTCCATCTTAGGGAAAGGACCACCATCTTAGACCACCTGCTGTACTCAGTTCCAGGAAGAATCTCAGGAATGTACCATGGCAACTCGAACAGATACAGGGCAGTAAAGTTTAACAAGATCCAGATAATCCTGTTCAGCAGGTTGTGGTTCCCCACCAAAAGTCTAACCCAATGGTTTCAAATATGGTTTCGTGTCCAAAGTCTAGACCAATAGTTTCAAAAAATCACCTTGCTCCATATCCCTTCTACCCAATCCCAAGCATATAATTCCCGGCTTGTGGTTTTTTCCTATAAAAACTCTCTACACCTGAGTTTGTGGCTGCCACCACATTTCCTTCTATTTTCCATGCAGTGGCCCAACTTGAATAAAGGGACTTCTATGTGCATGCATCGAAAACCGGCTCCTTGGTAGGTACTGGGGGTTTTGCAAAACAGTACAACAACAATAGGTATAGTGAAGAGGCCATCCCTTCTTACAGCAGGACTGACCTCATGGCAGGGTCCAAGTAACCTTGCTGAAAGACCAAGCCTCAGTTTCAGTTTCTTGGGCTAAGCTGGCCCTCCCAGGGATAACCACGCCCTGCCACATCGTGGTGACCAAAGATAGCCACAATACCCTGAAGTTGGAAAGTCCCCAGCTCCCAACAAATCCCCTGTTGTTGCTGCTGGGATCAAAGCCATCAAACAGCCCAAAGTTCCAATCTCCCAACCCTGGAATTCCCCTAGCTGTGCTTATTAAAAAGAGTTTGCACATTCTCCTTGTGTTGGTTGCCATTTTAACTAAATGGCTGACCCCTGCATGCAGGAATTTTTTCTTGAGAAATAAACGCTCTTGTTAATTGCATATGTGAGTGGTGGTCTTTGTGGAGTGATCTGTAGACCCTAACCATAGGAGGTCTGTGTGACTAACATCCCACTAAGTGACTTAATGGGGAAACAGCCGTACGTAATGCTTTCTCTCTCACTTAGGTCCTCACTGGACTATGCTGTGGCTTGGTAATTCAACATAAATCCCATCACTCAGCATCTCCCCTACCCCATGAGCAAAGGAAAATTATCCAAGCACCAGAGAGACAGAGTCCTGTACCGGTCCTCTTCTGTAACCATTTCCTCTGAGATTAAAACCTTCCCCATTGAGGGTGAGCTTGTTAAGACACAGGATGTCAAAGCGGAAGCGAAGCTACAGGATATTCCAAAGGAAGGTGAAACATGCCATCCTGTAGGGAAGCTTGTTAAGCTTAGGAAGTAAACAACTCAAAAAGCATCAGGGAGTCCCTGAAATAGACAAGATTTACCAGGTATCTCCCTCCCTCAGGCTTTTATTAACAGGAAGGACTGCTGAGGGATGCTCTCAGACCAGCTGAGCTGCTTGGAAGAGGCAGATCAGCCTGAGACACACTGAAGGAAATAGAGACCAGCTTATCTACCTAAGAAGAGGCTCAGACCAACTGAGTTAGCTGGAGAGAACCTTCTCCAATCTTTTGAGCTGCCTGCAGGCTGTGCAGTGAGCTTCAGATTCCCAGCTTTTGTGAGCTGTCACTTGTACTAAGCTGGGCTTGATGATGCAGCTGCTTCTGAGTCATTTCTGCTCCTTTAGGTAACCCCTCACCCATATCCCTGTAAGTAACCCTAATAAAACTCATCGATTTTCTTAGTTGGACTTTGATGGAACCCATACTTTGGACTGTCATTGGTTCCCTATCTAGGGTGAGTAGACATTTGTTTGTGTCTCGTGTCTTAGGAAGACTGTCCCATGACAAGGACATACATAATGTTAGCAGGAGAGTAATATCTGACAGCCAGGCCCAGAATCTACAACTGTGGAGGAAACTGCCCAGCAGACAGGCCCCAGTTAGGACCTGCTTTTGCTTGTCCAAGGTAAAAATCTCTCCAGGGTCCTGTAGCTTATGTATCTCCTTCTAGTCATAGGAATGATTCTCATTTCTGAATCACAGTGCACCATAACAAAACCTGGCCCATTCCTCTTTCCCTGGACCTGCTTCAAGCATGAGAATCCAGATAAGAGAGGGAGGTGACACTTCCTGCAAAAGTCCCCACCTTCATCTGCCTCTTGTCTCTCATTTGTTAGCTCCCTATTTTGTTTATCCCAGAAGGAGAGAGTAGCCAGGGAAAGACAGAGTTTCCCATGGATAGCTTATAACCAAGCCTGCCCTCGGAAGGAGAAATAAGGTCCTTCTTTCCATGGAGTCTGATGGTATCCTCATGTACCCCAAGAAGTGTGTCCTAACTCTTCTTCCTTGGTGTGAGCCTGCTTCTCTGCTCCTGAGCTTCTCAAGCTCATTCTACTTGGAATCTTTCCTGAAGCCATTTTGCTCCCATATTGCAGTGTAGCACAAATCTTAAAAGGTCTTATTGATGAAAATAAACCTGGAGCAAGGTATTGGGGTGAATGCTGAACTATCAGAGAAGCAGAAAAAGCTACAGCTTCCTCACCTCACCAGTTCCTCAGCTGATCCTGTTTCCTCAGACTGGATCTTCTGAGTCCTCATCCAAGTGGATCTCAGCTGAACTGCTGCTCAAAAGCCTAAAAGCTTAACCAGCTCTAGTTCCTGGTCCTCGTGCTTTATATCCCTTCCTGCTTTCTGCCATCACTTCCTGGGATTAAAGGCGTGAGTTACATGCCTGGCTGTTTCCAGTGTGGCTTTGAACTCACAGAGATCTGAATGGATCTCTACCTCCCAAGTGATAGGATTAAAGGTGTGTGTGCCACCATTTTCTGGCCTCTATGTCTGCCTAGTGACTCTTCTGTCCTCTGACCCCAGATAAGTTTATTAGGATGCACAATATATTGGGGAACACAATATATCACCACATTGCAGGGTGAAATTCCATATTCCAGGTAAAATGGTCTGCTGACCTGTCCTGGGATGGCTCTATTTCATCAGCTCATATTGGGCTCTCAGAACAAACTGATACATCTTCCCTGGCTAGTGAGCAGCTCACTTCAATATAACCATGTCTCCCCCTGAAGCTGTGCCCAGGAGAGCAGCTTCAAACAGGTCCTTCAGGGCTAAGTTCTTTCTTCCAAGAAGAGAGTAGAGGCCCACTGTTACTTGTTATAAAGTCAAAGTCTGATTGGCTCTCCTGAAATTCCCTTTGTTGACTTTCGTTAATGGAACACTTCACTGTGCCTACCTATAAGGAATAACCAGTCTTAGGTCCCAGTGACCACTGGATGAAAATAAATCCTTTTCTTGGGCACCCTCCATGCCGCATTCATTATCGGACTCCACTAGGCAACAGTGAGCAGAGGCAGCGCCCCTCCCCACTCTTGAGTTCTGGGATATCCATGAAGGACGGTCTGTGACTCCAGGATCTGGTGCACTTTCCTGGTAGACTTCACAGTTGCACCGTCTCTGCCAGCAGGACTCCACTCTGCTGGTGTCAATAAATGGGCCATTGTCAGTATGTAAACAAAGGCACGTGGCACAGAGGCAGGCTGTGGACTGGTTGCTGGCCCTCAGGCTACCGCTTGTCAATCTTTTATCTGGCAGCTTTCCTCACAGTGACAGTGAGTGTGGATAATTCGGCTCTGGGGACCAACCTAACTAAGGTCGATGCCATTTTAACTTCCTATTGCATAGGTATGTCTCAAGAAGAACATCCTAGATATTCACAAGTATACCTGACATAATCCATCCCATCATAATCACAAGCGGCCCCTTCCTAGACAGATATTTACTGGTCTGTGTTTTTTCCCTGAGGCTGTGCCTATTGAATGGCCCTGGGTGGTACACTGTAAGATAATTTCCTTTGCATCTAAATTCTGGGACTCACTCCAAATCTTAACGCATGGTAATACTCACTCTTTTTAAATGTTCTTCTTATCTTTTATTAGTTCTTTGAGAATTTCATACCATGTATTTTAGTCACATGCACATCCACCACTCCCCCAGCTCCTCCCACCACTCCCCCAGCTCCTCCCACCACTCCCCCAGCTCCTCTCACCACTCCCCCAGCTCCTCTCACCACTCCCCCCCCCCCCCAGCTCCTCCACCCCCCAGCTCCCCACCCCTAGCTCCTCCCACCACTCCCCAGCTCCTCCCACCGCCCCCCCCCTCCACCACTTCCCACCACGCCCCAGCTCCTCCCACCACTCCCCAGCTCCTCCACCACCACCCCGCTCCTCCACCACTTCCCACCACTCCCCCAGCTCCTCCCACCACCACCCCGCTCCTCCCACCACTTCCCACCACGCCCCAGCTCCTCCCACCACCACCCCGCTCCTCCCACACTTCCCACCACTCCCCCAGCTCCTCCCACCACCACCCCGCTCCTCCCACCACTTCCCACCACTCCCCCAGCTCCTCCCACCACCACCCCGCTCCTCCCACAACTTCCCACCACGCCCCCAGCTCCTCCCACCACTCCCCCAGCTCCTCCCATCACTCCATCACTACCTCAGCTCCTTCCACCACTCCCTCAGCTCCTCCTACCACTTCCCAGCTTTTTCCCATCACTCCCTCAGCTCCATACTTCCTCAGCTCCTCCCAGCATTCCTCTAGCTCCTCCCACCACTCCATCAGCTCCTCCCACCACTCCCCAGCTCCTCCCACCACTCCCCCAGCTCTTCCCACCACTCCTACAGCTCCTCCCTCCAACCCAACGCCTCCCACCATTCCCCCAGCTCCTCTCATCACTCTCCCAGCTCCTTCCACCACTCCTCCAGCTCCTCCCACCACTCCCCAGCTCCTCCCACCACTCCTACAGCTCCTCCCACTACTCCCTCAACTCCTCCCACCACTCCTCAGATCCTCCCACCACTTTCTCAGCTCCTCCCACTATTCCCCCAGCTCCTCCCATCACTCCCCCAGCTCCTCCTACCATTCCTATAGCTCCTCCCACCACTCCCCCGGCTCCTCCTCCCAGCTCCTCCCAGGTCTACTCCCACATCTCTATAAACTTAATTTGGTGTCTTCTTTTATTATTTTGCAGACAAAATCCAAGCATAGAGTGGATGTGGGCATGAAGTCCCACCCCTACGAGAGGTGCTACTAGAAATTGATAGCTGCTGGGAGAGGGATGGTCATTTTAAGAGTGACTAGCCCCTAAGTAGGTCAATCACACTTAGCTAGAAGGCCCCATATCCAAGAATACATAGGCAACACAAACTATATTTAATGTTTACTTAAAAATTTAAAAAATGCAACATAGGTAAAATCAATTCTTTCTATTATGTAAGATAGTCAAATGCAAAATGACTTGATTATGCTTCGATTTGTTAATTACACCTTATTTTGAGGCAGGTAATGTGTTGTAAGGACACCATATGAAGTGTTTGTGGGGTTGTCACTCAATAAATTCCAGTCACAGATATTCTTTACAGCCTCTCTCCACAAGTAATACAAAGTGAGACATGGGCTTGTCCAATCACTCCCCATCCTCAGACATTCATAGCACAGTTGCAGAGGTTGAGGTTGCTTTTCATTTTAATGAGTAAGAGCTGTTCAAATTGCTTAATATCACTCCATTGCAGTGTTAATTACATAGTGATAACTGTGTCATGTGAAATAGCTCATTGATTTTTTTTTTTACCAACAGTCTTACAAAATCATGCCTGTTTTAATAAGCTCCTACTTTTCAGATATGGAATAACACCACACTTGGAAGTTAAATGTCAGATCTCATAAGTCATAGGTAGGGAGAAAAATTCAGCATTCTCTGACTCTGGAGCCAGACTCTTGGTCACCAATGATGAGGACATCCAGGAAGGTCTCTGTGCAGGGTTAGGGTTGAGGGCAGGAGCCATGTTGGCACAGATGCCAACGGGAGAACTGAACTAAGCTCCACAGTGAGCTGAACAAAATCAGAGATCTCAGAAAGTGAAGATCTAGCCAGTAGTCACTAGATAACTTTAAGAAACCCTGCTCCTTTGTGAATGTCACATGCCCTAAATATTCTTGTACCAGACCTGGTTATCTTGAGACAATAATACATTTTTGGGCCCTTGTGACTGATTGCTGCCACAAATGTGAAAAAGTGATGTGATCAGTTAGGATGGCTAAAACTTATAAAAGTTATGGTCATCTGGGTATGCCCCCAACAGGAAAATCAGAATTTTAAGGTCACGCTGGACCATATATCAAGTTTGAGGCCAATCTAGAATATATGAGAAGCCTCCTCCCCTCATCATGCTGGAATGTCAACTGATTCAGTCTTCTCCTGGTCTGCAACAGGCAACCACAGCTGCTATGAGTCACTCAGTGAGGTCACCAGCTCCCCATTAGCCATGAAGGAGACAATGAAGGTTGAGGCTTGGAAACAGAGAAGGCATCTTGTAGCTAGAGTTTTCCAGCCTTGCCCACAGTCAGGACAAATCTCTGTCACCCGCCAGTCCCACAGCCGCTCAGACCCAACCAAGTAAAAACACAGAGACTTATATTGCTTACAAACTGTATGGCCGTGGCAGGCTTCTTGCTAACTGTTCTTATAGCTTAAATTAATCCATTTCTGTAAATCTATACCTTGCCATGTGGCTCATGGCTTACTGGCGTCTTCACATGCTACTTGTCATGGTGGCGGCTGGCAATGTCTCCTCCCACCTTACTGTTCTCTCAATTCTCCTCTCTGTTAGTCCCACCTATACTTCCTGCCTGGCCACTGGCAAATCAGTGTTTTATTTATTGACCAATCGGAGCATTTGACATACAGACCATCCCACAGCAGTGTTGTCAGGGACAAGAACAGAATCTCTAGTTAGTGGAAAAATACAGACCCCCAATAAGACGGGGAACTAGATCATCTTACAGTCAGGTTGCCTAGCAACAGGACTTTGAGTCAGAGCCCTTGACCCTCTCACTCTGTAAACATTCTATACAAACATTCTGTTAGCTTGCTCCACCTTATGCAGATGACAGCTTCTTGCTCCCCCCACCCTGCGGAACTATATAAACCTTTGTGGAAGAGAAATAAAGGGGCACCTTAATCAGAATCCAGACTTGGTGTCTTTTCCTTTGTATCTCCTGTCCCTATATTCCCTCCTTAGGGTGGTCGAGAACCCACTGAAGCCCTGCAGGCAGGGCACAGTATCTTCTCACTGACCTTGCAACTTAGGACAAGGATGTCAAAATTCCAGGGCATGTTAGGTGACAGACAGTGGCTCAATCTTCATGGCCCTTGAGATTAGAAATGCCTAATGACCACCTGCTTATGGACACAGTGCCTAGAGACCTAGGCAACCACAAAGCCCCTTGACTACAGCCCCAAGTACATCCTCACCGGGACCCTTGTCCTCCTCATGCTTTAGAAGCCAGTGTATATTGCCAACCTGACTTGAGAGCACCAGAGCCACAAGTAAGTAAGTCAGTATCAGGGATGACAAAGGATGATACATCTGAGAGACTTGTTCTACTATGATTTCCATGGCCAACCCAAAGCAGCTTGAGGGAGAAAGGTATAATTTGTCTTACCTTTGCTGCCACAGTCCATCATTGAGCAAAGCAGGGTAAAAGTTCAAGCAGGAGCTTGAAGCAGACGTCATGGAGGAATGCTGCTGGCTGGCTGGATCCTAGGCTCATGCTGAGCTAACACTACAGCTTAGGATTGCCCACCTAGAGTATGGTGCTGCCAATAGTGGGTTGAACTCCGATTAACAATCAAGACAACCTCCACCATGGGCATCCCCACAGTTCAATATAACTTAGCCAATTCCTTCCTAAGATGATTCAAAGCTACGTCAAGTTGACAGGCAAAGCTAACTAGGGCACTACTTTTGTAACATTGTAATAAAAATACCAGACAGAAGCAGTTAAAGGAAGGGAAGATTTATTCTGGCTCACAAGTCTCAGAACCGTCAGCCCATAACAGCAGGGAGGACATGGCAGGGCAGTGCCCAATGTGATGATTACGAGGGAGAGAGAAAGAGAATGCCAGGGCAAGATTCAGTCCTAAAGACATAGGCTACTGATCCACTTCCTGCAACCGGAACACCCCCCCCCCCCCCCCCCCCCGCCGCCTCTTTCTTTTACCACCTCCCGGCAATGACCTTATAATTGGGACTGGTCCATTGTTTAAGTCAGAGCTCAGTATCCAATTAGCTGCCAACATCCACCAGCTTGTAACCATGCCTTAAAATGTAAGGTTTGGAGAACATGTCATACTCAAGCCATCACAGGTATTGGAGGATGTAGCTGCTGATGTCAAGTTTGCTGCTACATATTTAATAAGGATTTCTTTCCTAGGTCTGAATAGTCCAACAAATTATCCTATACCATCCAAATATAAAAAAAAAGAAATATATATATATATATATATATATATAAACTTTAGTGTTATTTGATGTTAGATGTTGTTACCTAAAGCAATTTTTGTCTTGAAGTTACTGGAAAAAAATGATACCTGCATTCTTCTTTCTAAAAGGGACTACTGCCTTCTCTTTCAGATGTTTTCCATGGGAAACTTCTAGTATCCTCTCAGGGATAAATGAATGTTTTCCTTTGAGTAAATAGGACAGGTAAATGAAGAAGTGCAGTGCCCCCTGGTGGACAGTAGTCACCCCCATCCCTTTGACTATACTTGGAGAAAATGGCTTGAGGATCATTTCTCTGGCTACAAGGAAGAGCTGGAAGATCCCAGAGCCCACTGAGTCCAAACAACATCCCCAGAATGCACATGCTCCCACCCCCACACCCCCACACCCCTCCACACCCACTCACTCACTCACTCACCCACCCACCCACCCACATACAGCCTTACCACGAAAAAATATAAAGCTTATACCCAGAGTTTCCACTGTCGTTTCCTAGACAAACATCTAATGTTGCCAACACATTATTGCCTGACACCTTTGCCTTCACAAGCCTAGAGTTTAAAATTAATATTACTCTGCTGGATTAAGCAATATAAATTCAAGTCGCAAGTTTCCATACACCCAGCACACATCATAGTTTTCCTCTGAATGCCATTCATTTTCATTTAATATCTTAACTCTTTGATCTTATTAAAATCTCACTGGCTACGGTCGGCCACTGGAGAGTACTGAATGAAGTCAGGATTATCAAAACCAGTAATTAGAGGCAAATTCATTTTTATGTGTTTGGCAAGCCTCACCATTTCAGAGTATTAAATACCTTGTCACACTTGAAATCAATACTAATGATAAAGGATGGATTATTTTGTGAAAGCAGAACAAAAGGAGCCAGTGGGCCTGCCTCCATAGTTAGAATGAATGTGTGAACGATTCAATATTGACCAATTACAGAAGTCGGTTAAATGTGTCAGCCCTGCTGGAGGCAGACGATTCATTGGGCTGAGTAATGAAAAATATAATGAAATAGATGAGGTAGTTTTTTGATGAAATAGTAGTACCATTAAGCCTGGCGACTCGAAGTCTAAGTGCATGTTGCCCTCTACCTACATGTTCCCTTTGATGTGTAGACAACATTTGTAAGTATCATATTGCTGGCCTCCCCAAAACCCAAAACAAGGAGCCAGGGGAAAAGATAAATCATATTTAGATAAATGGATACCTCCAAATAGAGAGGAAGAGTTTGGGAAGTCTAGAGAGGGCATCTAGTGTGTTCTGGCTTTGTTGTTGTTGCTACTGCTGTAAGCAACTGACCAAAAACAACTGTTTCACCTTACAGTTTACAGTCCGTTATCAAGGAAATAAGGACAGAAACTCAAGAAGGAACTGAAGCAGAGGCCGTGGAAGAATACTAGTCACTAGCTTGCTTCCAGGCTCACATTCAGCCCAGGCTCACCAGCCTAGGGATGGTATAGGAGGAACACAGCCAGTTAGCCTGATAAAACCGCAGCTGCCCTGTTCCAGGTAGTGCACATAGGCCTTTGTGCTAGCTATTTCCCGCTGAGCCAAGTTGGAGTCAGCTGCTGCACCTGGTGATTGATGATACATGACCATCATAATGTTGGGGCCAATGAAAATGAGACAATCCAGCTAAGAGAGTCTCCAGCTGCCAATGGGAAATCAGCAGGGGATATATAGATTCGCCCCATACCCACAATAAATGAGTCCACTGCTTGCTTCTCATCAGACTCCTGGTGTCTCTGTCATTGATACTTTGCCTTCTCACCCCCTCCCCCAAGGGGTGTCCAGATAGAGCAACCTGTAACAGGATGGCACTGCCCACAGTGGGCTGGGCCCTCCTATATCAATTAGCAATCAAGAAAATGCCCACAGACATGCCCACAAGCCAAACTAACAGATGTTCCTCCACCCTAGGTGTGTCAAGTTGACAACTAAGATTTGCTGGCTCACAGCATTTTCACCTGCCTTTAACACTTTCTTTCTGACATGAATATTGAGGTTAGGCTGGAGCTTCTGAGAATGAAAATCAAGGCAGGGTCAGACAAAAAAAAAATTGTGCTAGAATATAACACTTTTGAGGAGCTTGGGAAGGTGGATGGAGTGTTCAAATCAATAAGTAATTCCAATTAGTCTATGAAATAAAGTAAGTGTGCATGCTGGAGAGATGTGCCTCAGACAGCCTTGAAGCACGGAGCATTAAGAGAGAAGGGGTTAAGTGAAAGTTTCCATCAAATAAGACCTGCTCTCCCAGGACAGCTTGCTTTAACACCTCTGCAGGGTATCATGGTGACTACAAATAGATCCTGGGATGCATGGTCTCAACACAAAACCAATGAGGAACGTTTGAGGCTACATATCATATTACACACACACACACACACACACACACACACACACACACACACACACACTATCCTGCTCACATCCCCTGGGCATTCCCTCCTGAGAGGAAACTTAAAAGAAGGATTTGGGCAGGGGGGCTATAGCTCTTGTGGGCAAGGTTAGTCTCAGGACTGCAAGCATCTTCTCTCCAACACAGTCCATTGTGGAGTCATCTTCTCCTGTAACCCTAGTGAGTCTGGGTGTTCCACCAGCAGCCTGATCATGACCTTCAGGCAGGGTTTGCCCATGCACAGTGACACTGGGACAACAGAAGCCACTTGGGAGATTCACCTGGATGTCTCTGCATTCCTCACTTTTGGTGTAACTGAGCAGCAGCAGCTTCACACTTTTCCAAAAGAATTCCCTTTTTTCCTTCTGGCCACTGGTGAACTCAGTGGGTGACATGAAAGGATACCCCAGAACATCTTTTAGAACAGTGGTTTTCAACCTTTCTAATGCTGAGACTATTTAATACAGTTCCTCGGGTTATGGTGACCCCCGACCATAAAATTATTCTTGTTGCTGTTTCATAACTGTAATTTTACTATTGTTATGAATCTGATATGCAGGATATCTAGTATATGGTCCCCGTGAAAGGGTTGTTCAATCCCTCCTCCTCAAAGGGATCATGACCCACAGGTTGAAAACCACTGCTTTAGACCTTTGGTAAGACCATTTATCACCCATCCCTCCATCATGAAACTGTTTTTGCTCCTTCAACTGGGTGGATGGTTTCTGAGATTTCTTATTGACTGTTCCCACAATAAAACATCTTACCAAGTGAGCCATGGTCTCCATGTTAGAAGCCTGGGGAATAGACCTCTGGGTAACTGCACAGCTACAGTGATCTGACCCTGAGTCAAACTTCATCTAAAGATTCATTCCTTACCAGACACACAGGTAGCCATTTCTTCCATGTTCCCAGTGCTGCTAAGTGAGATACCCATTCACTGAAGATCACCTATTGTATACTTTTCTTGAATAAAAGTATATATACTGGGAAAATGGGAGACAACTGATACGGGGTAATGTAGGATAATGAAGGCAGTTAAAAATTAATTGATGGTTTACACAGTTTTGTGGTTGAAATAGAAAGATGCACCTCCCCCCCCACAAGTAGGCTATGAATTATATTCTAGTGCTATAATTTTTTTTTCAAGTCAGCAAGGGCTGACAAGATGGCTCACTGGGTAATTGTTCTTGCCACCAAGCTTGATGAGCTGAATTTAATCCCCAGGACCCATGTGGTGAAAGGAGAGAACCAGCTCCTGCAAGTTGTCCTCTGACCTCCACAGGAGCACTGTGGCACACACACACTCACACACACACACCCTAAATAAACATTTAAAAAAATCAACAAGCAGAGTGACACATTTCAGGGTAGAGTTGTTGAAGCCTGTCAATCACAGTACCTGAGAGTCTGGTGGGTTAGAAGTGAAGTGTCAGAAGTAGAATGTGAAGGAGGCAGAGACCATCTCTCCCTTGCATGTGTGCCTATCATTTGGATCCAAGTGAGGGGCAAGATTCTGGGTTCTACCCCGGAGTTGTGGAGCTGCAAAGCTGGGAGACAAGAAACCCCTAGGAACTCCTACCCGGGAAACAGCGTGTCTGGGACCACAGTCTTGGCATGAGTGTAAAGATGGACAGGCATCCACACTGGGAAGCAACTGTACCCTCAGAGACACACTTCCAGCAGGCAGGGGTCAGCTTGCAGGGTGCTGAGGCCTTATGGGAATTAGAACTGAGTACCCCAGAGATGGAGGGGTGCAATGTGGCCCAGATAGAAACACAACGCCTTTGTGGGTGGATGTCTTGCCATAATCAATGGAGGTTTTGTTTTTTTTTTTTCCTCACCATTGACAAAAGGTAGACATTCAATCTCCCCACCCCAGTGGTAAATTTGTCTTACATGTTAGATGGGAAACTGGACATCACCAGTATTTCAGTCAGAGGGGATTTAATTCAAGATACATGCTCTAGAGCCAATGGAGAACTTGAAGAAAAATTCACAGAGCAATTAATTAAAAATGCATACAGATGTAGTCCAAACTGAAATCCCTGCGATGAGATAATGACAGTAGAGAGGCTGCATCTTAGAATTAAATCTTGAGGCAGCCTGGTGGCAGAAAGATCCACAAGGAAGACCCGCCTGCCTGAAGGAAGACCGTCTTTGGCAGAGAACAGAAGGAAGAAAACTCTGGTTCCTTCCCCCATCTCATTCTCCAAACTCTAGCCAGTGTCTATCCTTAGGTACATTTATCACATAACAAGTAGACAATGATAGCCCCTGTATCTTTGTGGCAGGGTGAAAGGGCTGCGAGAGCACCTAAGAGGGGGTAGTTTATAAACACATTTACTAAGGGCATGTGCCTGAGGAAGCTTGTGTGAAAAAAAATCTTGGACAGTACACCCTCCTCCAGGAGCAGGATCCTGTGACCTCATCAAAACCTGGGTCCTCAGCAAGGTAGAGTCCTTTGGCTTGAAACTTTTGGAATCCTTCTGCATTGGAGAGATGTTGCTAATGTTAAGAATCATTGCCCCAGGAGGAGAAATGCACTTTCCTCTTTTGTTTTTAATTTACACATAATTAAAATTCCTGTGAATGACAGTTTTCAAATTAGACATTACATCGTTAATCTGTTTAATATCACAAATGGTCTGGGGCACTGCTGTGTGGGAATTACAAAAACTTGAAAAGTAAATAAAACATTGTTTTTTAAGGCATTCCCTGTGCAGAATTGGGGAGGGAGGATTCATTAGTGTTTACTCTAGGGAACCTGGCTGGAGCCAAAATAAACTCCGACAGTAAACGTCACTGAAATTATCCAATATGTATTCTTGTCTGTAGACAATGATGTGAATCTCTTAGTGGGAAAAAAGTGGGTGTGCAAAGTATTTTTTATGCTGTGTTAAGGTTATAGTAGGACACATGGGTGCTCTGGACTGGGTAGTAATTTTTTTCTTTTAGTTTTTAAAACTAAAAAAAAAAAATGTATCCACAATTACTTAAGTGGTATAGAATTACCTGAGAGAGGAAAGAGGGCAAAGGGTGACTACCTGTTTCTGCCACTGCTTTGAGCCAGCCAACTCTGGCCTTTGATTTGCACACCTAACTCAACACTAATCAGAAAAACAGCCCCAGGAGGTCAGCAGCAACCTCCAAGTTCAACTACAAGCATCATCCTCAAAGTTCTGAGATCCCCCCCCCACCGCCCCCCGTGAGGCTACTCTCAGCCTAAAACTCATGGTTCCTCCTGCCTCTGCTTCCTGTGTATTAGGATTATAGGCTTGCATCACCATGCCAGACTGCAAATGAGTGGTTTCCTACTCCATAATGCCCTTGAGTTTCCAAATGAAAAGTCAATCCCACTCTGTAGCTCATGTATCGGGTACTATGGAAGGCTGGCATCAGCGGTATCTAACCGACTGATGAATTCTAGCTTCAATCTACTACACCAGAGCAGGTGGGTTTCTGATAGAATCGCAACAAAGGCAGATACTAATCCATGACTGATTTGTGTGTGTCATAGAGGCTCCTAGTCAGAAGGAACAGGTATCTCTGAGGTAGAACACTTGGGAAAACGGAGGTTGGGAAAAAAAAGGCAAATTTCCTGTGTAATTGCTACTGACCCTGTCAAAGCAAGTCACACTGGAATGGGACTCTGAATTCCACGGGGGATGTACCCCACACTGAGAGGGAGGATCTACAAAAATCACTTGGCAGAAATGCAGACACTATTGTAAACTGGCCAGGGAATGAAGCATAGAGATTGCTAGCACAGTTCACTAAAGCTGAGGTTGGTCTCGGCCATCCAGCATCACCCAGAAGCTTGGGTACTGGAACTCTGTTATTGCTTCCCAAAAACTAGAGGCTATCTAATCTATCAATTATCTGTCAGTCATAAATCATCTATCATCTATATGTGTATCAACTTATCATATTTATCTATCTACTCTATATCACCTATTCATCATCTGCCCATCTATCTATCTATCTATCTATCTATCTATCTATCTATCTATCTATCTACCTACCTACCATCCACCTATCATCTATTTATCATCTATCTATCTATTATCTATCTTCAGTGTTTTGAATAAGAATAGTCCCCATAGACACATACATTAAATTGCTAGGCCCTCATTTAGGGAACTGTTTGGGAAGAACTAGGAGGTGTGGCCTTATTGGAGGAGTCACTAGGGTGTAAAAAGCCTACACCAGGCCCAGTTTCTCTCTGCTTCTTGCCTGTAGGTCAGGATATAAGCTCTTAGCTATAGCCCCAAGACGATGTCTGTGTGCTTTCATGCTCTCCCCCAAGATGATCATGGACTATAACTCTCTGAAGCTGTAATCTCCAAATAGACTCTTTCTTCTTTAAATTGCCTTGGGCATGGTGTATCTCACAGCAATAGAAAAGTAAGACATCATCATCATCATCATCATCATCATCATCATCTCTCTCAATATATATTCTATCTATCTATCTTCTATCTATCTTCTATCTATCATTTATCTATCTTCTATCTTTTCTCTATCATCTGTCTCCATATATCTGTTTATCTTCCATCTATTTTCTACTGATCATTTATTCATCTATTATCTGTCATTTCTCTGTCCTCTAACTTTGTTTCTGTGTCACAGAATATAAATAAAAAGCACCAAGTTCTGAATGCTCTCTTTGAACTCTCCCATCTTCCCCCACACCCTTCTGTTCTGTGAGCCTCCTGATACCTCCTTAGTTGATAAGATTTCTGGTCCCTGAGAGGAAAGTCATACAAATGCTGTTTTCCATGCAGTGACCCAGTTTCAGTTTGGATTTTTGGCTGAGATGGCAGACTGACACTTTTTTGGAAGTTTACATCATTTCTAGATTGTTGAAGTTATGACTTCTGTTTATATTTCTGTGGTTTTTCATTTTCTTTGTTTCCAGGAAATATGTTGGACTTAATCAATATATTCTTACAATCTCCTGACCTGATTATAAGCATTTTATTTTTCATTTCCTTTCTTTTTGTCAATAGATCTTACTAACCTTGATTCATCCCTGAGGTAAATCAACTTCTGTCACACTGAATAGCATTTAATGCAATGCAGGATTTGGTTTTCTGATAGAATTTAGCCCTTCTTTGTTGTCTGTTTATAGGTAAACTATTATAATATAAATAACTTGTTTCATTTGAAAATTTTCTTGTTCTGGATCTGCATGATTACTGATTTGCTTGTTTGGTTTTTTTGTTTGTTTGTTTGTTTGTTTTGCTTTTTGTTTGTTTTTTGTTTTTTATTAAGGTGACCAAACCAGAAGCCACTTGAGGGGAAGAAGGATTTACTGTGCTTATCATTAGGCATTATAGTCTATCATGGCAGGGGAGGCATGGGGGCAGGAGTGGCTGGTGGCTGTGGGTTGGAACATGAGTGGCTTGTTCACATGCCAGCAGACCGGGATGCAAAGGACCGCAGATAGCACAGCTGGGCTATGAACCTTCAGGTCGACCCCAGTGTCCTATGTCACCATCTGGGTCCCACCCCCTAAGTGTTTACAGCCTCCTTGAACATCACCATTGGCTGGGGCAAAATGTTCAATACAAGAACCCATGGGGGATAGTTTCCCTCCAAACCAAAATAAGAATTTTTTTTTACACTTTACTGAGCACATTTGTAATAAGCTTTCACCCAGGAAGCCTTCCGTTATCATCTTCTCTGTCATAATCCTATCTATTACCATGAGAGATGATGCCTTTTCCCTCGGGATAATGTCTTCTCTGAAACTTTTTAACCAGCAGCTGATCTGTCTCCACTTCTACCTGCTTGGAAGCCTCAAGGCTCCTTCAAGTACATCACTTTCCGCCTCTGAAACTCAGATCTTAATGCTACTACCCTTTCAGATGGTTAGTGTGAATCACTCCTGGTCAAATGTCAACATTATTTCTTTATGATATTTTTTGGAAGCATTGTTCTCATCATGAGACACTGTTTTCCATTTGTAAATAAGAGCCCTTCATTTTTCTGTGCTGCTTAAATAAAAATATTCTATGTCTAAAAATTAGCCGATTTAAATATTCTTGGGGGGGAGGGACTTTTTGAGGCTGGAGAGATGCCTCAGCAATTAAAAACACTTGCTGCTCTTCCAGAGGACTGGGATTTCATTCCAGCACCCATATGGTGACTCACAACCATCTGTAACCTCATTTCCAGGGGATCTGACACCCCCTTCTGTACTCCATGGTTACTGTACACACACAGTGCACTGACCTACGTGTCAGAAAAACACCCACCCATACACATAAAAATAAAAGAAAAAAACCCTCTCATTAATAAACAAAAAGAAATACTAAATGAACAGTAATGTCTTTTTCTGAAAGAAGCTATTTTACCATTTTATTGTTTACATAATTATGAAGGTATGTTCACATGATTTTCAATGTGTGCTTATTCTACTTGCTTTTAAAAATGTGACATAGGGGAAGTAGGATTGACATGTAAAAAGGTATACATATTTAGTACACACCCAAAGATCCTTTTCCATTTTAGCTTATTGCTATCATTTGCTTTCTATTGCTTCGACAGACACCATGATCAAAAACAACTTGGGGAAGAACCAGTTAAGTTTACCTTACAGCTTGAAGTCCATCCATCATCCAGGGAAGTGAGGGCAGGAATTCAAGGCAGGAACCTGGAGGCAGGAGCTGAGAGAGAGGCCATGGAGAACATCGCTTATGGGCTTGTTCTTCATGACTCGCTCAGATGCCTCCTTACAGCATGTGTCCAGGGTGGCACCACTCACAGTGGACTGAGCCCTCCCACATCAGTCATCAATCAAGAAAATGTCCCCACAGACGTGGGCACAGGTCAATCTGGTGGAGCTAGCTTCTCTACTAAGATTCCCCTTCCCAGATGACTCTAACTTATCAGGTTGACAAAACAATGTAACAAGCAGATGGATTTCGAGCAACTGGTGTGAGGCAAAGATCTAACTGTAGATGTTTTCAGTGACAGAAAAACCTGCCTGCTTGTTACATTGTTGTGGTTTTCCACCCGGTTTTCATTGCAAGTTCTATTGCATATCAAACTTGCAGTCAGCTTATGTCAATAGTCACACCATCACATGGGTCAATTTTTCTTGTTTTCCGCAGTGAAGTGCTAATTACTACAAAAAAAATAATAAGTTTTGATAATTGGTGGAAAGTCACTCATTTTAATAATTGTCTGTGCCGCTCTGAGTTTGGCAGCAGCATTTCCCTCGGTATGGTCTTGATTCCAAGATAAGGCTATTTTAAGCTAATTTTTATTGAGTGTTATAGTCTTTGCCAAGCACATGACAGTCTCCTCAGCTGAGGCTGTTTCACGGCGTTGGGAATGAGCCAGGGCTTTGGAATGAGTCCCAGCTCTGCACCTCATCAGCAGGGAAATGTCAAACCTATAAAAATAAGAGCAATAACAGGATCAAACCACATCTGTCACACCCGAGGGTGAGATGACCCGTGTTAAAGTATGAAGCCCACTGCTTAGAAGAAGAGTAGGTATGAGGCGTGAACGGTGATTTTATTATTATGCATAAAGGACTGGTGACCTTAATAGTCCCCCTCAGGAGTACTAATCAGGATTCATAAAGCCAATAAGTAAAAATTCAGTACAAAAATAAATCCTATTATGTATTAATAATACTAAAGGCTGAATTTGCTAATTCCTTTTCTGATCCTCCAATATTTCTGCTCCTTGGGCTTTATTTGTTATTATTATACGTGCATATACAGTGTACTTTCACATGTGTATGTGATGTGTGTGCATGCCAATACATGTTGCAGCATGTATGTGGAAGTCAGAGAACAATTTTATTTGTTGTTGTTGTTGTTGTTGTTGCTTTGTTTTGTTCTTTCCAGACATAGTTTCCCTGTGTAGCCCTGGCTATCCTAGAACTCACTTTGTAGACAAGGTGGAATCTGTTAGCCTTGAACTGACGAGATGTGCCAGCCTCTGCCTCCCAAGTGCTGGGATTAAAGGTGTGCGCCACAACACCTGCCTCAGAAAACAGTTTTGTAGTCAGCTGTCTCCTTCGACCTTTACTCCTGGGGTCCTGGGGATTGATGCCTGAGTCATCTCACTGGCCCACTTTTGTTTGTGGATCTTCTCTTGTCCACATTATAATAATTTGATGCACATGGGAGAGGAAAAATGATTAAAGAAGAAGTGATATTTTTTACTGTAACAAAGGAAAAACCTTATAGAGAACATTGGTCAAATTCTTGGGACTAAATTATAAAAAAAAAAAACATTAAAAGGAGGAAGTGGGGCTTATATGAAAGCCTAGGAGAATTCAGCAGTTTGCATTGTTCTTTGAGACAGAAAAAGGAAAATAGTCTAACTCTCTAGCGAGCACAGATTTGGTGGCTGTGACTTCTCCATGAATACCTTTGGGTTGTCAGCAGCTAGTTGAAGAATTACTAAAAAGTTTTTTTTAAAAAAAATATTAGTGTCATGTGTGTGCAGGTATCTATTCATAGGTACCTAGATATTTAGTCTTTTCATTTCTCTCTGCAACTGATACCCTGTGAGTCTGCAATCCCCCTCGGCACTGAATATGAGGAAAAATGTATTAATTGGAGCAAAATGCTCAGCTTATTCTCTGAGATGCAAAATATCTACAAGCTGTTTATGTGACATTGTAAATCAAAGAATCATTGCCAGTATATCCGTCAATATCAAAACATAAAACAGGGTGATAGAAGAGAGAATGCTTGAGAGATAAATATTTTTAAAGTGTTATGCAAATGCCCCGCATTTATGAATACATTCGGATAATGCTGGCCGCCTGCAACACACGAATGTACAAATGAGAACTGCATACTTATAATCCTGTTCTAGGAGACAACAGAACGTACAAACACAACTGATGTGAGACCAATTTGGGAAGCTTAACTCTCAAGCCGCATCCCTGATTCTGTCTCCACTATAAACCAATCCGTTTTCCTGTACTGAGGTGAAGGTCTGGGTTGATTGCCAGGAGAAGCAGCCCTGTGTGAGAGAGATAGATGCCGACACTTCCGTGCACAGAGCTAGATATGGATGGCACTCCTGTAGATATCCATATTCCTTGGAACTTCGGAAAGCTTGGCAGGTTCTTAAGAGGCCTGTCAGTTAGTGGCCTTTCAGACTCAAATTTTGGTGGCCTGCATGCTGCTCACAGAGAAACAAAATGAGGATCCAACAGGTAATTTTTAGCATAGGGTGGAGATGATGGGTTTAATTTTCAAACAAACTTTCTAGAAACTTTAATTCCTCATGTGAATAAACTCCTCATTACAATTTTAATATTGCCTTTACTGTTTTTCAGATAGATAGATAGATAGATAGATAGATAGATAGATAGATAGATAGATAGATATAGATAGATGGATAGAGATAGATAGATAAGTAGGTAGATAGATAGATAGATAGATAGATAGATAGATAGATAGGGGAGAAGAAACACACAATTCACTTCTAAGCTCACTCGCCATTGGAGCCAGGTCACAGCTCTTGTACCTGGTAATGCAGATTGTTCTGGGTACCACATGTTAGACTCAGGGAGGTAAAGTTTCTGTGATAGACAAATTTTACTGGCCCTGTGCATAAGCCCCTTAACACGGGTTTTCTGCAAAACAGCTATGTTTCCAATTTTTTTCCATTAACACCATTAAGATGCTTAGTCATTAAGACTGACTGACCACACTATGACCGTTAGAGTCAGTCACAGGCATGCTAGGGAGACCTTTGATGACCTATTGTGAATCTATAGCAGACATGACTAATCAATCCTGGCACCTTCTGAGACAAGACTCAGAAGAGCAACATTGTGTAAGTCAAATTCCATAGACAGAGAGACTGGATATGAAAGTTGAGTCTAATTTGCTAGCCCAGCTCCAGTAAATTCTGCAGAAATTCCTATTCTGGTTGTGTGTAACTTGATGTGAAATATGTAATATCTGGTCCATAATTGGGAAGCTCATTAAGAGTACAGTGGGGATACATTCCCTTCAAATAAGCTCATTTTTAGTACAAGCACAATACATGAGATTATTAGAGAAAATTGGGAACATACCAAATATTACTGGGAAATTAATTACTATTAAAAAAAAACCTCACTAGCA
This sequence comes from Peromyscus leucopus, assembly GCF_004664715.2. Classification (NCBI taxonomy): domain Eukaryota; kingdom Metazoa; phylum Chordata; class Mammalia; order Rodentia; family Cricetidae; genus Peromyscus; species Peromyscus leucopus. Next base: position 18,212,772 of record NC_051082.1, read on the forward strand.
TGAAAAAACTTTAGACTTTTCAAAAAATACTTGTATTAATTTTTTGAAAATGTCATACATATATACAATGCATTTTTTTCCTTTTTTGTGGTTTTTCGAGACAGGGTTTCTCTATGTAGTTTTGGTGCCCGTCTTGAATCTTGCTCTGTAGACCAGGCTGGCCTGGAACTCACAGAGATCCGCCTGGCTCTGCCTCCAGAGTGCTGGGATTAAAGGCGTGCGCCACCACCTGCCTGGCTACAATGTATTTTGATCTCATGCACCCAACTATCTTCTTCCAACTCCATACCCACCCCACACCCACCCCCGCCAGGATCCACCAACCTGTCTCCCTCCTGACTTGACATCATCACTAGCAGAGGCAGCAGCAGCTGCTCCCAAGTCTAGTTAGTGCACAAAGCACCCATAAGACCAGGCCAGAAAACAACAACATTTTTAGATATCTGGAAGTTCAAGGCCTGGAGCGATGGCTCAGCAGTTAATAGCACTAGCTACTTTCGGAGAGAACCTGGGTTTTTGTTCCCTAAGTGTCCAACCATCCATGACTCCAGCCCCAAGAGATCTGACGCCCTCTTCTGGCCTCTCTGGACACTGTACACACATGGTGCACAGACACACATGAGGCAAAACTTTGCTCACACATAAAATAAAGTACTTTTATTTTAAAGGAGGAAAAATATGTTTGGGAGCTGGGGAGATGGCTCAGCAGTTAAGAGCACTGGCTGCTCTTGCAGAGAACCCCAGTAGTGTGCATACATGCATGCAGAAGAAACACCCATATACATAAAATAAGTACAAATGAATGAATGGATGGAGGGATGAATAAAAGAAGTTCAATATAAAGGTTAGTAATATACAAATGAGAGCCCTCACCCTGAATAGCTCTCAGTGGTGACTCAGCATGCTACTTGCAAATGATTCCTGTGATAAAAAAAAAAAAACCTCTCTGCTGGTAGTTGATTGCTGCTGTTGAAGGAATAACTAGACGTCATGTAATATCCTTGCTGCACAAAGCAGGAGCCTCTGAGTGTCAGCAGAGAGGACCTGAGAGCTCCCAGGTAATCCTTCTAGTAGTGGATGAGATACAAGAAAACAAGAGAGCCATGGGAAGAGGAAAGATGGTTATCATGTCGTGGATGATGGCGATGGCAAAAATTTGATGTATTTAAAAAAAAGAAACAGAGACAGCTCACCAATTAAAAGCACTCGCTGCTCTTTCAGAGACCAGGGTTCAATTCCCTGCACCTACATGGTGGCTCATAACTTCCTATAACTCCATTTCCAAGGGATCTGACGCCCTCTTCTGGTCTCTGCCGGCACTGCATACACATGGTGCACAGACTTCCATGCAGGCAAAACATTCATACACAAAATAAAAACAATCGCATGTTTTGTTTTTGTTTTTTTAAAGAAAATGTAACAGGTTAAAATAGTCAAGCAAGTCATCCACACTCTGAGGTGATCAATGATGACTTTCACTAGGTCATAATTTTCACAACAATCACACCACACCTGTTCCCTGAGTTTTATAGCCGTACTTACTGGCCGATTTTCGTGGAGACCAGAGACCACATATGCATCATGCATGCTTCTCATATGGGAGTGCAGGGCTGATGTGTGTGTGTGTGTGTGTGTGTGTGTGTGTGTGTGTGTGTGTGTGTGTGTCATGCCTGTGTGGTGTGTGCTAATAACCACCTCAAATTATGATGGTTTGCAGAGGAGACTGGCAAATATATGCTGGAGCCAAGTCAAATCTATCTTTGTTGTAAATCAAGCCTTGCTGGGATGTACACAATGTTTTCCTGTTGTGTACAAGGGTTTACACACTGTGAGGCCAGAGGAGGCCACTGAGGCAGAGACCACGTCTCCTGCATCTGGGCCTGTACAAAATGTTTTTTGTCTGGCTTGTGTGTAAAGCTAGCAAGAAGAGATTGAAGCCGCCCCCAGCACACTGACCTTGGTGGCTTCACTCTCTATACTCACTTGACAATTATCTAGTCAAAATTTTTTAGATTTCTTTTTTTTTCCTTTTATTTTATTTTACAATATCACTCAGTTCTACATATCAGCCATGGATTCTCTTGTTCTCCCCCCTCCTGCCCCCTCCCCTTCCCCTAGCCCACCCCCATTCCCACCTTCTCCAGGGCAAAGCCTCCCCGGAGGACTGAGATCAACCTGGTAGACTCAGTCCAGGCAGGTCCAGTCCCCTCCTCCCAGACTGAGCCAAGTGTCCCTGCATAAGCCCCAGGTTTCAAAAAGCCAACTCATGCAATGAGCACAGGACCCGGTACCACTGCCTAGATGCCTCCCAAACAGATCAAGCCAATCAACTGTCTCACCTATTCAGAGGGCCTGATCCAGTTGGGGGCCCCTCAGCCTTTGGTTCATAGTTCATGTGTTTCCATTCGTTTGGCTATTTGTCCCTGTGCTTTATCCAACCTTGGTTTCAACAATTCTCACTCATATAAACCCTCCTTTTTCTTGCTATTTAGACTCCCGGCGCTCCACCCGGGGCCTAGCCGTGAATGTCTGCATCCAGATTCCTCAGTCCTTGGATGGGGTTTCTGGCAGAACTATTAGGGTGTTTGGCCATCCCATCACCAGAGTAGGTCAGTTCCGGCTGTCTCTCGACCATTGCCAGCAGTCTATTGTGGGGGTATCTTTATGGATTTCTATGGGCCTCTCTAGCACTTTGTTTCTTCCTTTTCTCATGTGGTCTTCATTTACCATTGTCTCCTATTCCTTGTTCTCCCTCTCTGTTCTTGATCCAGCTGGAATCTCCTGCTCTCTTTCCCTCGACCCTCACCCTTCATTACTCCCACTTATGTCCAGGTTGTTCATGTAGATCTCAGCCATTTCTCTGTCATTGGGTGATCCTCATGTCTTTCTTGGGGTCCTGTTTTCCAGGTAGCCTCACTGGTGATGTGAGTAGCAGTCCAGTCATCCTCCTATGAGTGAGTACATACCATATTTGTCTTTCTGAGTCTGAGCTACCTCACTCAGGATGATTTTTCTAGATCCATCCATTTGCCTGCAAATTTCATGATGTCATTGTTTTTCTCTGCTGAGTAGTATTCCATTGTGTATATGATATCCAGAATATATAAGGAACTCCAGAAATTAGACATCAAAACGACCAACAGTCCAATTAAGAAATGGGCTATAGAACTAAACAGAGAATTCTCAACAAAGGAAACTCAAATGGCAGAAAGACATTTAAGGAATTGCTCAACATCCCTAATCATCAGGGAAATGCAAATCAAAACAACTCTGAGATACCACCTTATGCCTGTCAGAATGGCTAAGATCAAAAACACTGAAGACACTTTATGCTGGAGAGGATGTGGAACTAGGGGAACTCTCCTCCACTGCTGGTGGGAATGCAAGCTTGTACAACCACTTTGGAAATCAATATGGTGCTTTCTTAGAAAATTGGGAATCAATCTCCCCCAAGATCCAGCTATACCACTCCTGGGCATATACCCAAGAAATGCTCAATCATACCACAAGAGCACTTGCTCAACTATGTTCATATCAGCATTGTTTGTAATAGCCAAAACCTGGAAACAACCTAGATGCCCTTCAATTGAAGAATGGATAAATAAATTGTGGCACAAATTTTTAGATTTCTAAACTTCATCTCTTGGGGCTGCAGAGATGGCTCAGCAGTTCGGAGCACTGGCTGCTCTTGCAGAAGATCTAGGTTCATTTCCCAGCACCCACATGGTGGCTCACCACAGCCTGTAACTCCAGCTCCAGGGTAGATGGTCTCTGCCTCAGCTGCCTCCTCTGGCCTCAGTGTGGAAACCACCACCACGCACAACAGGAAAATATTCCGTACATTCCAGCAAGACTTGCTTTACAATAAACACGAATTTGAGTTGACTCCCACTGGCCTCTAAGGGTACTGCATTCACGTGTACACAGACACATGTGCATCACATAATTAAAAATAAATGAATATTTAATAAATAGATGAATCTCAATTCCCCTTTACTTTTATTGTTTAAGGGTAAGGTTTCGATTACAGTGATAGTACAGAACATAGTTTCCCAAACCCATAATGTCCACTCATGTCCTGTGCCATGCCTTGTTAGGCACATTCCTGTGGTTTGCTCATTAGGGTTTCGGGAGCCAGTGGGGAGGGGGTGCTTTTCTCATTAAAACACGCATAGAGACATAGGGCGAGCATAGGCGAAAATGGGCAGGGCGAATAGCTGCACATCAGCATATTTGCCAAAAAAAAAAAAAAAAAAAAAGATATCATTAAGGAAGAAAAGTAGACATTGCAGAAACAGCTTCACAAGTTAATTGCCAAAAACCACCGCACCTGCTTCTCTGCTTCCCAGGAAAACGAATTTCTAGGTATGATGAATCGGTTTTTATTTTTGAGGAGAAAGATATTTCATCACTTTCCTTGCTTAGGCTTTTACCAAAACGCACTTCAGCCTGACGCCTGGCTGCCTGACTGTGGTTATGGGAGCAGCAAGCAGCTTTTGTAACTGGCCAAAACCTCGGGACGGAGAAAGGCACCCAGGGAAACCGTTTAAAATGTCACATTTCTCTAATTTAAAGAAGCCAAAGAATTCATTGAACTAATGGATTATTGATTTCAAGAGAGGAGACATGTTTAAATGGTGGCAGTTCAGGCTGTAAAGGATTTCAAAGTGGCTTGTAAAACTGAGATGAGGAAGAACAGCACAGCGGTGAGGTGAGGTACCGGCTTGGAAGCTGCTCCCCGTGGGATGTCATTGGGCTCAAACACGGAAGACATCAGCAAGATGTCTGTCTGCAAAATCTATGTCCATCATGTGACTTTCGACATAGTACTCATGAGTAATAATCAAATTGTAGCGTGTCCTGTCATTGTTATGACAAATTTGATTTTGAATTGTATATATGACATCATCATTACGTCATTTAATAACTAATCTCAGGCCTCGTGGCTGTAGCCACTGGACCTGTTCAATCTCTGCTCTCAATTCCCTGACCCTGCTACAAATGTAACAGTGTAAGGAGACTAGTCTACAGGAAAACAAAAATCTAGCAGGCAGTTTACACAATATAGCAGTTATTTCTTCCAAATAATAATAGCAACTCTATGGGGGAGATTTGACTTGGAGGGGGAAGGGAACTCAGTGAAGGGCTTTGAACATCCTTCTGAGAAGTCTATCCTAGTGTAAGGGTCACACAATGCTAAGGAGAAGGAAAGATTCACCTCAACCCCCTCCCCCAACTCTTTCCCCAAACTCACCCCTTCAAAGCCTGCCAAACACAGCTCCTCCCCCAGAGAGGCTCAAGACCAAACACAGCTCCTCCCCCAGAGAGGCTCAAGACCACTTCCACAGGGTATACAAGCTGCATCCCGGGAAACAGACACATGGTTCTTCTGGTCTCTCAGCCCTGTCTCCTCTCTGAGGGGCTGGGAATCACCTAGGAATGCTTCACCCATTAAACCTGGGCTTTTCCTGATTCGGTCTCATTTGGATTTGCTGTGTAGGCAGAGAGGTCTATTAGGATGCAAAAAGACTTATCACTCTGACCAAAAAAAAAAAGGGGAACACTTTGGTTAAAACAAACAAACAAACAAATGCGGATATGTAAAACAAAAGAAAACTTCCAAGCAACGAAGGAAGAGCCTAGCAAGCTAAAACTATCTGTGGACCATCTTGAACTTCTGAGAAGAAAATTTAAAAGAAATACTGCATCTAGACATATAGGGAGAAGAGGCATCCAGAAAAACATAGCCATGATTGAATGACCATGAGCCAAAGCTGCTGGAGACATAAACTGGGAATGATGCATAAAAGGCGATTTTGACAGCTTGCTGGAGGCTGAGTTTGATGTGTTAAGAGATATAACACAGACTTGTAAAACCCCCAAGTAAAAATAACAGAGAGAGAGGCTGAGGAGAATGGCCAAGAAATGCCACAATCTCTTTGTGACCTTAAAAGTGAAACCAGATAAAGCCATTGAGAAGAAAAGCCTGTTTCAGTATCTCTGATGAACACAGACACAAAACCCCCAACACAGTGCTCATGATCTCAATTGAATGGAATAGAAATAGGACTGATTACCCTGAGTAAGCAAAGTGACTTCATCTTTGAAAGGCGACAATATTATCGGTATATCAACCAAACATGTGTGCTCATGTCAATCGGCACAGGAAAAGAAGTCAACATAATACAATAGTTATTGGTCATAAACCTTATAGCAATCTTTAGACAGAAGGGAATTCCTCAAACTGACAATGAAAATATAGCAAATGTCATCACACTCAATGATGAGAAACTGGAAGCATCCTCCTTAATCACAGGATCTCAAAGAGAGCCTTTCTTGAGACCTGTGTTCAATATGACACTGAGAGGTAGAAGTAAGAAGTGTCCCTCTGAGAAGGAGAAGCACAAGAATGTAATCCTAGAGGATTTGGTTATGTATAAAACCCCAAAGAATTAAGAATGTGTTTTGAGTTGCTAAATATACAGCAAAGTAGCAGAAGAGAAATGAACTACTTATAAATTGAAGCATTTCATAGACACCAGCAAGAGGTAAGCAAATTACAGCATAAGGAAGCAAAATAATGGCATTGAGCATAGAATTCTCAGAATAAAATATCTAAGTTTGAATACACAAGCAACATAAAAGAATGATATATGGGCAACTACCACATTTGCACACACACACACACACACACACACACACACACACACATGCGCACACTCCATGCGCAGGCACCAATAAGTGAGGGCAGACTTAACAAAGACCACAAGACAAAAGATGTGAGAGAGGAGAAATGGTGTATAGAATCCGTGACCAGAAAGTAAAAGGCTCAATGACCACAACATTAGATACCTCCTCCCCTGTGTTCTGTGTGTCCCCAACCCTGACACTCTCTCTGTGGGCTCCTCTTTGCTATTGATTCTCCCCCTTACAACTCACAGACAGGGCACAGCGTGAGAACCACAGACCATCAGCCTCATTCTCTGCTTCTGCAAACTAGAAAAATTCCCCACAATCTCCTGAGATAAAACCTGCACCCCCACCCTGCAGCCCAGACTCTCTTCAATCGGAACTCTATCCCAAAGCCTCTGCTTCCTACCTGCCTCCAATTTAACCTTAATTGACCGTAATATTGAACTGAGGAAAAAGATTGAATTACATATTAATGAATAGTTTTATATTCTCTTATTCTCAAGCATGTAAACAGATGCCTGGGCTATTTTTCTGACACTACCATATTAAATTCATTAGTTTTTTTATTCACAAGACTTACTGTTTTCCTCTCTTAGAGGTAAAGATTCCAGAACAAGAGAAAGAAAATAGATTTGATGATGTTCCAAGGATTCTAACCAGGTGGGTTCTTTAAAACCACACCTGCTGTTTTCAGTCTGAATTTATAATGAAATAAACAAGTTCAATCCGACAGCTGTGGCCAGTTATGACCACAAAAACCAGGTTCCTGTTTCCTGAATTGTGTATGCAGTCAATCTTATTAACTATTTACTTAACCTCAGATCGATAAATGCAATTTTGCTTATTGAACGAGCTATTTGTGGAAAATGACACAATTCCAAGTTGAACTTTACCAGTGAAATTGGGAAGCAATTATTTGTAATGATATGTAAATTATTATCAGGCAATTCAGTAAAAAGATTGAAAACAGAGTGGCAATATTAAAGATTCAGGAATTAGCTGCTTGATATTAAAAAACACCACTTAAAAATAAGTTCAAAAAGTTAGAAAAGTGAGTAAGAATTTCTCTTTGGGTTATTGATTTTGAAAAAAAAATTGAATTTCAGATGAGGTGTGGTACTTAATCTCTAGTGGCTACTGTCTTCTGGAAGTCACTCTAAACGTCCAGACCTGGTCCTTTTCATAGCTGTTCTTAGGGATGTGAGCAAGTGAGTCCCAGATATGGGTGTGAGCCTTTGGTCTACAGAAGACTCAAGGTCAAAGTCTTTGGCGTGAGCAGTTCTGTTTCGGTGGATGATGTAACCTTGCTCAGCCTCCATCTCCCCCACTGGTGGAATGGGAACAGCTAATATGTACCTGCCTCATGGAAACGGCACACAATTAAAAACAACTTTGTGTACGATCTGACTCAAGGAAAAAAATCTGATGATATAAGTGTTACTATGGTGATTTCTATGCAAGGGGAAAAATAAAATAATATTTATATATAATTAAGAGGAAAACTCTTAATGGGATTCGAGAGAGTATCTCAGTAGAGAGCACTTGACTAGAAGGTTAGGCCATGGATCCAGCACAAATGCAATATAGGCATACACAGGAACACACACACACACACACACACACACACACACACACACACACACCCCTCACGTTAAAAACAAGCAGTGCAAAGGGATACACAGACTGAGCAGATAGGAAATAAATGCAACACTATTCTTTGTGCATGGGGGCAAGGATGGGTGCACCCATGCATGCATGCATGCATGCATCTATCCCCACATACGGAGGCTAGAGAAGTGACAGAGTCACGCTCTGTCACTCATTCATTTGAGACTGTGTCATTCAACCTGTAGCCCATGAGTCAAGCTTCAGGGACCCTCCTTTCTTTGCCTTCCTCACTCCAGCACTGGGGTTGTAGGCTTGTATGAAGTCACGCCCAACCTTTCACATGGTTAGCTGGGATTCGTCGAACTCGGGTCCTCATGCTTTCCCAGCAAGCGCTCTTACCCACTGGGCCAATGTCCCAGCCCATAAGTGCAATGTCATTATTGCCTTTATCATGAGTCATGGTGAAATTGTGTCTATATGGACCCATCCCTTCAGAGAGATCCAGTGCACATTCATGTATGTACACGTCACCCTGTAAAAACATGTGTTGAAGCATACCCTGTCCTTAACTCCAACTCTCACTTTTGGCTTCTCAATTATAGAATCTTACATTCATTTATTTATGTATTTATGTATTTATTTATTTATTTATTCCATTGATTAATTTTGTGGCAGGGCATGTGCACACCACAGTGTGTGTGTGTGTGTGTGTGTGTGTGTGTGTGTGTGTGTGTGTGTGAGTCAGAGAACAACTGGTCTGAGTTGGTTCTCTCCTTCTAACATGTGGGTTCCAAGGGTCTAACTAGAGTCATCAGTCTGGGAGGAAGACCGCTTTCACTCACGGAGCCCCTCTCCACTCATAAATACTCAGAGCCACCTCTGCGTCTGCTTCTGAATCCTGTCCATGCCATTTCCTTCACAGGTCAGGGAAAGTCATTTTCTCCTCAACAAAGGCGGAGAGTCTATAACTCTTCCCTTTTTGCTACTTGCATGGCAGTGTTCTGGGGTCTTTGACGAGAAGGCACTAGACACTCAGATAAACCTTTACAATTAGCTTGATCTACAGAGCCCAGACAAGGACACCGGCCTCCTAAAATGTCATCAGAATCAATGGGGGAGGTTTTCAATCTAATAGTTGGTGACATACGTGTTTAGAACGTGCTTCTGCTGGCTGGGGTTGGGGTGGGGGTGGGAGAGTTGATTTTCTTTCTGGGGGTCTCATCATCTCTAGAGCTGATGTTATAATACCAAAAGGCAGCTGAAAATGGCTAATGTACTGTATTCAGAGAGTTTTCTCGGCAGCAAATATACTAATCATGCAATTTAGCCTCGGGTACATAGTTTCCAGCTGGCGATGAATCCAGTAGATATCTATAAGCTTCATATTCTGTAATACAGAAAGCAGGAAACTTTTTAACACCAGCGTCCTAGTTTGCTTTCTGCTTCTATGATAAACACCATGACCCAAAGCGACTTGGGAATGAAAGGGTTTCTTTGGTTTACAGACCACCAGTGAGGGGACCTAAGGCAGGAACTCAAGGCAGGAGCTTGAAGCAATGACTGTGGGTGAATGCTGCTTCCTGGCTTGCTCCCAGACTCAACATTCAGCTGCCTTTCTTATACAGCCAAATCCTACCAGCCTAGGGATGGTATCGCCCACAGTGGTCTGATTGTCCCTACACCATCTAGCAATCAAAGCAATGCCCCACAGATACAACCAGAGACCAATCTGATGGAGGCACTTCCTCACTCAAGGTTCCTCCTTCCTTGGTGACTACAGGTTGTATCAAGTTGACAACCAAGATTAGCCATCACCATTAGCTTTCAAATATGCTCCTAACTTCCCTTTCTCAGTCAAGAGGGTTGTCACAAGTTTGCTTCTGAATAGCAGAGTCTCTGGGCTGAAGGCTAAGTACTTATACACCACACTTCATTCAACTTTTAGTTCCAGTCTGATAATTCTATGTGTATAAACCCCATGTTTTCTCCCTAAGTGCATAATTTACCCTAATACCTGCAGAGACCAAAATAGGGTATTGAATCCCCTAGAAATGGTATTACAGATATTTGTGAGTGACCATGAGGAGGCTGGGGATCAAACACAGTTTTTATAAGGTCAGTCTCTTAACCACTGAGCCATCCCTCCAGCCCCTGAAGGAAATGTTTTTATTTACACTTTTGTTGGAAGATGAGATTCCTATACCAGAGTTTTAGGGCTAGATAGCCACTTAGTCCCAACATTAACAGGGGTGAGTTCTGTAGCTGTATATTCCTTATATGACTCATACCCTTGTGATGGATAGATCCACAAGTCACATACAAGGTCAAGTAGAAGTTTTCCACTCTGGAGGCCAGTGAATACCTAAAGAATGTGGAGGAAGGTTTGCTGTAACATGATGGTGGGATGCCTGCCAGTCCTCATGGAGGATGATTGGCATCTTCCAATACTTCTGCCACCTACTAAGGGACTGAAGTCAGTCTCCCAGAGTCCACTGGGATCTGTGCCCTGTCCCAGTCTAAAGAGTGTCTGTAATCTAACCATCTTCTCTAGGGTGTCAGAACTTGCAGTTGGCCATCAAAGCCCCACCCCTATGTCCACAGATGTCAATTCAGCCCACACTCCTAGCTCTTTATTTTGATTACTAACAAAGATAGTAGACACTCTAAACAGGGGTTTATTTGTGGAGAGGAGGTACTGCAAATTTCTGCTGAAGGCTGTAGGTGGGATGTTTCTCTCTCACCTGTCTGTTCCCAAATAATTGACTCAGAGGCTTAATATTACTTATAAATGATCAGTTGGTAGCTCAGGCCTATTAATAACTAGCTCTTATGCTTAAATTAACCCATAATTATTATCTATGTTTAGCCATGTGTTGTAGTTGGAGTTTCCTCCAGTCCCACTCAGACCCACAGCCACTCAGACTCAGATAAACACATAGATGCTTATATTATTTAAACTGTTTGGCCTAATGGCTCAGGCTTCTTGCTATCTAGTTCTTATATCTTAAACTAACCCATTTCTGTTAATCTATAAGCTGCCATGTGGCTTGTGGCTTACTGGTACCTTACATCTTCTCATGGTGGCCGCGGCTGGCAGCATCTCCTGACTCAGCCTTCCACCTCCCAGAATTCTCCTCTCTCTTTATCTCACCTACACTATACTCCCTGCCTGGCTACTGGCCAATCAGCATTTTATTTATCAATCAATCAGAGCAACACATTCACAGTATCCCCAGCAAGGTGCAGCTTAGTACCTTTTCTCAATCCAGTATTCTTATCTTGCTTCCTCTGCATCTGGCTTGCAACTTCTTGACTCTGCCCTTCCTATTCCCAGAATTCTCCTCATCTGCTCACCCTGCCTATACTTCCTGCCTGGCTACTGGCCAATCAGTGTTTTATTAAACCAGTTCAAGTGACAAATCTTTACAGTGTACAAGAGCATTTTCCCACAACAGAAGGCCCCGATGGGAGGTGGCTCACATCATATTTTGTCATGGTTCCTAACTATTTTCCCTGAGGGCTTCTGGTTTATACTGCTTTACTTTGAACTCTGGGGTGACACCAAGATTCATCTGTAGACACTGAACTGCTTTTGTGCTGGTTAGTCTTTGTTGATTTGATATAACCTAGAGTTACTTGGTGACAGGGAACCCTAATAGAGAAAATGTCTCCATCAAATTTGTCTGTGGACAAGTCTATGGGAGCATTTTATTCATTGCAAATTAATGAAGGATGGTCCAGGATACTGTGGGTGGTGGTCCTGGATTCTATGAGAAAGCAGGCTGAGGAATGAGGAGCAAGCCAGTAAGCAGTGATACTCCATAGCCTCTGCTTCAGTTCTTGCCTTGGATTCCTGCTCTGACTTTCTTTCATGATTATATTTCATATTGTAGTTATAGTTTATAATGATTATAAGCTGCAAGCTGAAATAAACACTTTTCTCTCCAAGTTTTTTTTTGTCAATGTTTTATCACAACAACAGAAAACAAACTAGAATGTGAGTAACCTGAACATGTCCTGAATTTTGTTTAAATACAGAGAGAGTATTTCTTTCTGGCAGTATTAAGAAAAGGGCCAATCACACAGGATAGCAGGAAACATTTGATAAGAATAAAACCTTTAAAGTTCCATGAACTGTGCTTAGGCATGATGGGAATACAAAATGGTTGGTTGTGTCTGGGGAGATGGCTCAGTGGGTTAGCGCACTTGCTGCCCAAGCATGAAAACTGAGTTTGAATCCTGAGCACCTACATGAAAGGCCATTTGTGCAGCTGTACCCAAGTACTGTGGGGAGCATCACTGAGGCTTGGTGCCTGCCAGTCTAGATCCAGGTTCTCAAGGTAATAAAGTGATGCCACAGGACACCCAGCACCCTCCTCTGATCTTCACAGACACATTGCATGGGCACATGCTCCCTCACATGAATGTGTGCAAACACTATGCACATAAGCCACACACGTACATATACACAACCATGGTCAGTTGGGCAGACAGTGATGTTATTATTAATGTGATATAAGTGGGATGGGACATGATGATGGTAGCTTGTTGCTCCAAACTTTGTAGATCCACCTCAGCTGCAGGAGGAACTGTGTGGTTTAGCTGTGTGTCTGACAACCCGTGTGACCCCCTCAGATTGTGTGTCTGCATCCAGGGAAGAAGGGTGTCTGATTTGAGGACAGTATCAGCAAGTGTCCCTCCAGTGGTTCATTTTATTTGTTACACACAGAAGCTCATTGGCAAGTTAAAACATTAAACGGAGAGTGAAAGTACTTTCAAGTGAAATTTACTTGCTAATTTTGGAACATCACAGTGTCTGCTGCTTACTGATCATGGATAACATGCTGTGCATGCCATACATCAATCAGTTTCTTCCCTGCAGCAACTTAGCAGGTATCATTTACCTAAACGTATACATTAAAGAATCTATATCTCTGCCTACATTTTATCTGTTTGTCTACCCATCCATCTATCTATCCATCCTTCCATCCTTCTGTCTATTTACACATCCATCTTCCCACCTATCTATCATAGGGACTATAGGTTTGAACAAAGATGTACCCAGGAATCAAACAGCCAATAGACACAACCCCCTAAAGGCTATTATCTTTCATTTGTTAAAATATTTAGATAGAACAAAGGCAGAATGTGCTTTTTATTTTGTCATTTATTTCTATCTTAACAGCAGATCACAAATTATGAGACACACTTTTTCCACCCAACATAAAAACAAAACAAAAACAAAAATGGCTGAGAAAGGATTTGAACTCAGGTGTCCTGATAGAGAATGACCTGCTTATATTAGGTCAGCTCACCTTTGTACTTGAAAAGAAAATTTTTTTTAGATTTGTTTTATTTTATGTGTGTGTGAGTGTTTTGTCTGCATTGGTGTGTGTGTGTGTGTGTGTGTGTGTGTGTATGCTCCACATGAGTAGGGTGCCTCTGGAGGCCACAAAATCTCCTGAAACTAGGGTTACTGATTTTTTTTGTGAGTTGCGTGTGGGTGCTGGGTATTGAAGCCAGATCCTCTGGAAGGCAGCCAGCACTCTTAACCTCTGAGCTGCCATCTCCCCAGCCTTGTACTTCCATCAGACTAGGTAGCCAAGGTGTGCTTTCTGCCAAGGGTATCGTTCTCAGCTGATAACTGGCACACCTCCAAATGCTTGAGTTCAGTTCTCAATCATGCAAGCTTTACGAGTTTGTTATCTGTCCTGTTGCTGTGATAAAAGACTCTGACCAAAGCCATTTAGGGAAGAAATGGTGCGAGAGCATTCCATCATGGTGAAGGCGTGGCTTCAGGAATGGCATGGTAGGCAGGAGCTGGAGGCAGCCTTCAGAGAGTAGAAAATGAACAAGAAGTGGGGCCATTATGAAATCCCAAAGCCCGCCCCTAATGACCTACTTCCTCCAGTGATTCTCCACCTCCTAAAGATTCCATGACCTCCCCAAAACAGCGCCATCTGCTGAAGGCCAACTGTTCAGACAGTTCAGACACTTGCACCTATGGTGGATGATTCTTCTTCAAACTCGAACACTCTGTCTCTCAAAGAAACACAAGACGTAATTAGATGGGTATTTAAAGGAAAATCTTTCACCCATTTCCCTTATTTTATTCTGTTTTGACTTTTTTTCCTACAGACAGAATAGCATAGATATTATGATTCTCAAGCTTAATTAACTTTCCCCACAATTAAGTAATTGGATCAGTCATGTGTTTAATGTACTTCTTAAATACAAAGTGTAATTTAAGAGAAAACTATCATTTTGTGTTAATGAAATGCCTGCACCTCTTTCCTAATCCTAAATGTAGCCACGTAACACCACTGTGGGCCTAGTAATATTAAAGATTCTAGATTTTCTCATCAATTACTGTTTTTTTCTTGTTGAAATTAAAAAGTAGAGATTAACTAAAGTTGGACAGATTATAAAAATATTCTGACAACAAATGAGATTTTTCTCCTTGATGCGACTGGAGGAATTAAAAGATAATTGAACAGGAAGGAGCTTTTAAAATATGAGTCAGAACAATTTAATATTTTATGTCAGTAAAATTCTTCCATCCTTAGGAAAAAAACATAGACCAAAATTGTAGTTCATTTTATTTCTCAGGGCTTCTTTGGAAATTAATCGACACGATTATTTCCCGTATATATATACGGTTAGGCCTTCATGAAGCTTTGATTTCATCATATCTATGAGAAATACATACAATTTTATCTGTCAATTTAAAAGACGAAGTAGGATTTAAAATTGGCAATGAATCCATCAGGCAGGTGATGTTAAATTTAAATGACATGGTGAGGAGCTGGGGAAATGTCTCGGTGGGTAAAGTGCTTGCTTCAGTAGCATGGGGACGAGAGCAGATCCTCCGAGTCTCTGTTAAAACTGTGCGTGGCTGGGGCTAGGGAGATTGCAGAGTAGTGAAGGGTGCTTGATCTTCCAGAGGACCCACATCAGGCAATTCACAACTGCCTGTACCTCCAGTACCTCCAGCTCCAGAAGATCTCAAGCATCTAAGCCACAAAGGCACCTGCATTCATGTATACATATCTACATGCACACACGTACCTGTAATTAAAAAATGGTGACAAATCTTTTAGAAACCTGGGCATGGATGTAAGCATCTATAACATCAAGCGGCTGCAGGGAGAGAGGTGGGTCTCTGGGGCTTATTAGTAAACTAATGTAGCCAATTAGTGAGCTCCAGGTTCAGTGAGAGACCCTATCTCACACACAATAAGACTGAAGGCAACAGAGAAAGACATCTGAGGTAGGTCTATGACTTCCACATAGGAGCTCAGGAGTGAGCAACTCCAACAACACATGCATATGCCACACAAAAGATAAATATAGAAAAAAAAAGAGATGGAGAGAAATACAGATATAAAAATAGATGATTAGTGGATGGATAGAAGATAGAGAGATAGATAGATAGATAGATAGATAGATAGATAGATAGATAGATAGGCAGATAGATGATAGATGAATGGATAGACATACAGACAGAAGGAAAGATAATAGACACAAGCAAACAAAGTATTTGTGGTATTCTGGAAAGACAATAGATAATCTTTTAGTAAGATCTATGTATGTCTCAAGAGGTGGTTTTTCCGACACTTATGACAGCAGTATCTTTGAGGATGGAGGTACCACCTTTGTCCATCTAACTTGAAGATCAGTCGTCTCCACACAACACAACATTTCTACTCCACAGGCTCAGGACAAGAGGGGCTGAGATGAGCTTTCTTTCATCCTTAAGCTGTGAGCTATCATAAAGATATCATTGGGTTCCCTAATCTGAATCTGCAGATACTGAAAACATCCCATGGCGAAGGTATTAAAATGCCACCGCTGCCCCTGAGGTGACTTGAGAATATTAATTTTTCTGAATACCTGTGTGTCACTATGTCACAGTGCCTCTAAGTTCCCAGGAATAACCAGTTATTTTCTAGCAGAAAACAAAAATGCAACATTTAGCAAAATGCAAAATATCCCCTGCATCTATCTACATCTGTCCTTTGGTGCTCAACATCCTTTTTTCCTGGTGAGCTGTTTAATAAGACTTTTGTTGACCTTCACTTCAACTCTCCAGCATCTTTTTGTGGAAATTCCTAGAAAGAAGAGTCCAATGAGGATTTTATTGGTACTAAGATCGCAGTTTCTGTAAGTCCAGCCAGTATTTGTTCATTACAATTAAAGTATGACATTAAAATAGCTTCGTAAGGGAAGTGAACATGGTCATCTATTTAAACTCAGAAGAGATCATCTGTTAGGATCTGGCATCACCGGGATTCAAGGAACAAGTCCAAGTATTAGCCAATGAAGAATCTTTATTCTCTTTCTGGATAATGTTCACTTTGTGTTGAAAGGAAAGGAGAGAAATATGTTGGTATCTGTGAGCAAAGAGATATTATTGGAAGAAGACACCTGACTTAAAAGGGTTAATCAGCAGTAGCATGGCACACAGTGATATTTTGTTTAAGTGTGAATCACACTCTGATGGTGAGTTCACACCGCTATATTGCCTAACGATGTTGCAGTGTTGTAGATTCTGTGAGCACACCCTGTGGTGTCCTCAGAAGAAGACACTTGTCTAATGTCATGTTTACAGAACACATTTCCTCCACTGTGATGCGACACCTGGCAGCATATCCAGAGGTTCCAATCCGTGTCTTATCAGTGATCAGAAGAAATGGATAGAAGCCAGAGAACCATTTTCCTCATTCTGTCGTCCTCTGCCATGACCACAACCAGCATTTCATGAGGTTGCTTTATCAGAGTCAGTCCATGAGTGACAGCCCATCACTACCCTGAAAGGGCCTGAAAGGAAATAAACCCTGGATAATTTAAGTCATTGGCAATCTAGACTTGTTACACCATCAACTTGACCACTGTTGCTCTGAATTAGTACATGCAGAAATCAATCGCTTGATAGTTTATTGAAACACGTCTTTTAAGGGTTCGACGTTACTCCCAGATTATGAGACTGTATGTCTGTTTTAGTGGGGTTTCACACAATGTTCATGGTTCTGGCAGACAGATGTTGGCGTTACACTTCCTTCTCTATCTAGATTGATGCAAGACAAAAGTTGCACAGTCAAATCACTTGGACCTTCGTCCCTCATCATTGCCACCTTCCTTGTTATTGCCACTATTATCCCACCATCATCACAACAATCATCATCATCACCATCACCATGATTCACCATTGCTATCACCACCACCATTTTTATCCCTATCACCATCATTATCCCTATCCGCACCATGATTTTGCTGGCTAGTTTTATGTCAACTTGACACAAGATAAGAGTCATTTGGGAAGAGGGACTCTCAACTGAGAAATCCGTCCATAAAAATATGACTATAGGCAAGCCTGTGTGTCATTTTCTTGCTTAATGGTTGATGCAGATGAGCCTAGCTGACTGGAGGCAGTGCTATCCCTGGGCAAGTGTCCCTGGATGGTATAAGAAACCATGCTGAACAACCCAGTAAGCAGCACCCTTACATAGCTTCTGCTTCTGTTCCTACATCCAGGTTTCTGCCTTGAGTTCCTGCCCCAACTTCCCTCAGTGATAGACTGTTACCTGGAGGTATAAGCTGAAACAAACCTTTTTCTCCCCACATTCTACTGGTCATGGTGTTTTCTCACAGCAGCAGAAACTCTAAGGTAAACATCATTATCACTATCATCGACATCATCACCAAATTCATCATCATCTCTATCATAGTAATCATCATCATAATTGTCACCACCATCATCATCAATATCATCACCATCATCTCCATCACAGTACTCATCATCATAATTGTCACCATTATCATCATCATTATTACCATCACCATCATCATCATCATCATCATCACCACCACCACCACCACCACCACCACCACTTGCTCAAGTCTTGAAGAGTTCTATCAGGGACAATTATATGATGCTCACCTTAATTTAATACAATAATCATGTATCACTATTTTCTTTATTATTATTATAGTAGCCTCATATCCTGAATTAAAGACCTATTGACATGAAGCAAATGATATGCAAAACAGTCTAGCCAGCTTTTGGAAATGTCTTTGAATAATAATTGATTTAAATCTCAGAATAGGATTTAGAAATGTAGCTTAATGGTAAAATATGTGCTCAGCATATTAAGGTTCTGGCTCAACCCAAGCATAAAAAATAAAAATAATTCCCACAGTTTTTTCCTTAACCCAAATGGAATTAGGAGGCATGGGACTGAACAATGTATGCACAATGATATACTTTTTTTTTAAATCAACACTTTTCCTCTACTTGAACTCAAAGTGAATTAGGAGAAATGAATCGCAGGAACAGAAGTAAAAAATAGATAACTTGTTTTTCATATTTATATGGAAATAAATCTAGATAGTAATAATGTTTGATGTCAAGCTCTAGAATATATGAGTCATTCATCTAAAATTTAGACAGAGTTTTAAACAATTGTCTCAGGGGTATTTTTCATAAATGTAGTATTACAAACGTATGTGAAAGAATATGAAGCCTCATCTACTTAGATTTAATATTTTTACATTTTTTAAAAAATGCATATGTGTGGGTACACGTGCTTGTCAGAGGACAAGCTGCTAGAATTGGTTCTCTTCTTTGACCTGGGGGTGGAACTCAGGTTGTCAATCTTGGAAGAAGCAGCTTGGCAGGCTGGGCGTCATGCCAACCCACTTTCTGAGGTTTTAAAAGACCTCATATCCCAGGAAATTGTCCTGAGGATGAGGGAATACTCAAGAGACTTTTGACATGAAAACAAAGGCATGGTAACCCTCCATTTCATTCCTCGTCTCCACTGTCCTCACATCTTACTCCCCCTAAACTCCGTTATGGGAAGAACCTTAACTGCCATATCTGCTAATTCTGCCATTGTTCCTGCACCATTTCTCAAAACAATTCTGAGAATTAGATGCAAAATGACTGCTGCTAAGAGTGAGCAAAGGAAAAATAGCATGTTTTCTTTGCTCTAAATTGCCCATATTTAATGCATTACTGTCATACAATTTTTTTCCAGAAACGACAAAGAATAAATGTCCTTCATGTTTAATACAGTTGTCTTTATCCTTGAGACTATGTTCTCACTCAGCGGCATATCTGCTTTACATCCCCCTTCTCTGCAACTCACTGTAAAAGTGGAGTTGACAAAAGGCAGAGGCGTTAATTCATCAAAACACTCTGAGGCCAAGAAATACTTAGAATTTAATGTGTAATGGGAGAGGAAACAGAAGGTATCATAGCGGGCAATGGAGCCTTACTTGCCATGCAGAACCAAGTATCAACTGTGGGTCCAACATGGAGACAGCCACAGGTTTGTTCTGTGAGAACAAAGTAAGTGATGACTGATATCAGTGTTAGGAACGTTGTGTCCCATAAAAATCTCAGAATTCCATACCTGGAAGCGATGCTGAGGAATCCTTCTGGAAAAGCAATGGAATGCAATGGGCTTTCCTCTTTTATTTTATTTTCTGAACTCATATTTTATATTTATTTTATGAAAATTGTATATATACCATAAATGCACACTAGCTCCCTGGAACTTCCTTTGGTACCCATCAATCAGTTTCCCTCCTTACTTCATGTCCTCTTTTGATATCAGTAACAGCCCATGGAGTCTGGTTAGTGCTGACCAAAAGAGTTGGGGCCATTGACTGGGAAATGGACAACCAACCTACCAGGGGCCACATCTCCCAAGAAAAACCGTTCTCTCTCCCTTAGCACCTATTCACTACCAGAGTAGCTCCTCTGCTGGAGGGTGGGGCCTCAGGACTCCCTCCTCATCCATGATACGTCTCTGGGGCTTGTTCTTGTGCAGGCAACCACTGCTACTGTGAGTTAATATGCACAGTAGACATGTCTTGTACAGAGGCCAGAATTTCACAGCTCTCATCATCATCATTCAGCTCTTATGTTCCTTCTGCCCCCTCTTCCATGATGTTCTCTGAGCCTTGGATGAGGGAGGTTTATCACCCACCTGTGGCTGAGCACTTGATAGTCTGTTCTAAGCACTTGGGGCAGTACTGCATTAACCACTACCCGCTGCAACAAGAAGCTTCTCTTGACAAGACTGAGAACAGCAGAAATATAACAGGTATAGACATAAATACTTAGAAGGCAATTGGACAACATGACAATTTAGTGAAACAACGCCAGCAGGTCCCCCTCTAGGGTCTATGACACCACCAGCCATTTGGTCTGTCGCTTTAATGAGTGTGAAGTCAAAGAACACAGCCAGAACACCAAAGAATGGAGATCCACTCATCACTTGTAGCAAGTAAGAAGAGCATAGATGAGCATATTTTCACCTTATATAGAGGAAGCACAGGAGGCTTTACTCAGATAGACAATACGCACTCAAATAGATAATCATGGATGGGATGGGGGCAGGCAACTGTGTGAGCATGTCTAGATTAAAGCATACATTCATGAGCATGCTCAGTTTAATATCATTAATCATATGCTTAAAAAATTACAAGATGACTAACACAGTCCTGGGCATGTGTTGGGGAATATTATTTCAAGGTGTGTTACTTTTGTTTTTGTTTATGTTTGTTTTTGCTCAACTCTGCGAAGCTGTGTTATTGTGCCTATCTTAAACACCTGATGGTCTAATAAAGAGCTGAATGACCAATGATGAGGCAGGAGAAAGGTTAGGTGGGGCTGGCAGGAAGAGAGAATTAACAGAAGGAGAAATCTGGAAGAGGAGAGATCTAGGATCAAATGAAGGAAGCCAGCCACCCAGCTTCACAACCAGCAACGGAGTAAGAAAGAAAGGTGTACAGACATAGAGAAAGGGAAAAAGCCCAGAGGCAAAAGGCAGACAGGCTAATTTAAGAAAAGCTGGCAAGAAACAAGCCAACCTAAGGCCGGGCATTTATAATTAAGAATAAGCCTCCATGTGTGATTGATTTGGGAGCTAGGTGGTGGGCCCCCCAAAAGAACAAAAACAAGCAACAGCAGTCATATCCAGTTTAAAATCATAAAATATATGTTGATTAAAGAAAGATGACAGACATTAATGCTTCTGGCATGCTCTGTTTTGTATTATAGTGAATTAAGTACTCTCTGGGTCACCTAAAATAGCAAGTCAGAGAGACCAAGGGACCTCAGTTAGAGCCTGGTAAGTTTTCCCAAAGACTTTAGCCTAAAATAAAAGGGATTTTTAAGATGTGTTGATACTCTCTTTTTAAGGTTTATTTTTATTATTTTTAATTATGTCCATGTGTGTGTCTGTGTATGTGAGTGCAGGTGTCCGAGGAAACCAGAGGGGTCAGATCCCTGGAACTGGAGTTACCATACAGCCCATGTGAGCAGTCTTTGTGAATGCTGGGAACAGAACTCAGATGTCTGCCTGATCAGCAGTGCTTTGAACCCTGAGTGTGTTAACACTCTCTTAAAGGGATAGCAGCCTCCACCACCTGGAAGGGCAGGTGTCCATCCCTAAGCCTCACTGAGCAGACTAGAGAAGATCCTTCATTTCATTCTGGGGATTAAGACCCAGAGAAAAACCATGGGCTCAAGACATTCTGACAGGGACAGACCCTGAACTACCGCCAAGGCCTCTACAGCTATTTTCATACTCTGCTGCTTATTAAGCCACATTACGCACTTTGAAAATCTTGAACTATTTCAAAAGAGGAAATAGTTATGTCCTTTAATAAGTCAGCATTTAGCAAGGTGTTTTATTTATTTTTTATTGTGAAATGATGGGTTTTATTTATTTATGTTGTGGTGTTTTTTTATTTTTTATTTTTTTTTTTTTTTTATTTTTTTTTTTTTTTTAATTTTGAGTCAGGCTTTCTCTGTGTAGCTTTGTGCCTTTCCTGGATCTCACTCTGTAGACAGACTGGCCTCGAACTCACAAAGATCCACCTGCCTCTGTCTTCCAAGTGCTGGGATTAAAGGCGTGCGCCACCACTGCCTGGCCGGTGTTTTTTTTTTTTTTTTTTTTTAAGATAGAGTTTTTCATACAATATATTCTGATGATGGTTGCCCCCACTCCAGCTCCTTCCAGACTCTCCCTGTATCCCCACCCACCGAAATCCACATTCTTTCCTCCTCTCTCTCATTAGAAAACAGACAGGCATCTAAAGAGGGAGAGAGAGAGAGAAAGAAAAAGAAAAAATGATAATAATACAATAAGATAAAATAAAGACAAATAAACCAGAACAGGACAAAACAAACAAACAGAAAAACAAAGATTCAAAGAAAAAGCTTAAAACATGCATATAGACGCAGAAAGACACACATTGGCGTGCACAGAAATGCCCTAAAAACAAAATCGGAAACCATTATGTATAAGCAAAAGGTCTATGGAGAGCAGGGAGCCCAGACAAAGCATTATGAGACAAAACATAAAATCTCCAAAAATACCATTGAGTTTATTTCGTTTTTATTTGACTTCCTGCTATGTTTCAGTTGCCAGAAGCACCTATGAAAACGGTTAAAAAAGATTATCTAGACAGCTGCAGTAGAAGAGACGACTTTAAATATAAACTATGTTCAACTCCATCAAATTAAAGGCAGGAGGCATGCACATGCTGGGGTGTACAAAACAAAAATAGGAGGCACGTGGAGGGAGTGCTCAGTGTAATTAGGGCACCTGCGTTTGCTAATTGGGTCTTATTTAAAGCGGGCCCCTTCTCTGCTGAAGCAGGGACCGGGAAGGGACATCAGTCCTGATGGTTGCTGCAGAGGAAGATTCCAAGTCTTCTGTGAAGACTTTCCCAGGCTGTAGATCTAGGGGAAGCCAGGGAGAGTCTCCCTTTAGAAGAGGTAGAGAAGAAGTTGATTAGAAAATGTCAGGCTTTCTAGATAAATGCTCAAAGAAAGAGGGTGGCAGAGGTTGACTGTAGAACTTGGCTGGGGAAACAAAACAAACCAGAGTTGAACATAATATTTGAGAAACCTAAGGGGTTGGGGAGCTTTGTAGAATTTATTCAAATGTCAAGAGTGAGGATGGACAAACCATTTGTTATTTTTTTTTTAAAGCCTATGATTCTCTTGGGCTTCATGGAGAAGATCAGAGAAGCCTGGCTGAATTTAGACAAGATGGGAAATTTTTATCGGAAGTAACAATTAAATAATATACTGAAAGAAACTGAAAACCATGTGTTAAAGATGCTTTGTAGACAGTGGTCTAGCTTAAGATACTCTGTTTAGTTTCATCATCTATAAATTCAACTAATTTGGATTCACCTTTCTGTGTGTGTATGAGAGAGAGAGAGACAGAGAGACAGAGAGACGAGAGAGAGAGGACATTAGTATATCAGTCATCTTACCATTTAGTAACTGTTTATATCCAAATATGGATGGGGAACTAGAGAATTAAATCTAGTTTCTTCTCTCCACAATTTCAGTCCACAAAGACTCTCAGCCCCATGCACATCTCATCATACTGCATATGACTCTTAACATTGGAAGATTAGCAGCATTTCATGCTCAATCTCTTAAACATAAGCCAACAATGTCTGGCTTCTACCAAAGAAGCAGCCATCTGTTCTGATGCTTACGGGATCCTCTGAGCAGGATTGACTCGGAGCCCAAGTGCTGTGCTTTCCAGTGGCATCTCCCTAATCAATATGGATCCCAAGCAGGAAGTATGCTATTCCCAAAGAATCCATGTACCAAGGTCAGATGCCAATGGGGTCAGAGAGTCAGAGTTTCGGGAAGAGTATGGAGAAATAAATTGGTGAAGTAAGAGCTTGGAAAAATGAGCTGCCTGCAGGCTGTGGAGCAGCCATGATTCCATCCTGAAGTCTTTACAATAGCTGTAAATAACATTTTAGCAGGGGTTGAAGCTATTACCTTCAAAATGTTGCAAAGGAACCTAAATGGGGCATAGAATGGTTCCTCGAGGCACACCTGACAGAAGGACAATTGATAATGTAAAGCTGTAGAACACAGGGATGCTGGGAGGTAAGACATTTTCATGATAAACAAAGATAGCAGTCTTATCTGAGACTCGCAGAAAATGTATGAGGCTCTACCCAAAGCCATACACAGGCCTCACTCCTTTGTCACTGCTGTTTTAACTTTAAATATCTATATGTATGAGGACTCCCAGTGCTCGTCTCAGTGATTGTCTGTGGATCTCTGCATCTACTTCCATCAGTTACTGGGTAAAGGCTATCTGATGACAATTAGGGTCTTCATCAATCTGATTACAGCAGATGGCCAGTTCAGGCACTCTCTCCACTGTTGATAGGAGTCTTAGCTGGGGTCATCTTTGTGGATTCCTGGGAGTCCTTCTGAAGAAAGGGAGGAGGAATTGTAGGAGTCACAGGGGGTCCAAGTCATGATGGAGGAACCCACAGAGACAGCTAGCCTGAGCTCCTGGGAGCACATGGACTCTGGACCAACAGTTAGGGAGCCTGCATGAGATCAACCTAAGCCTTCTGCATGTGTGTTACAGTTGTGTAGTTTGGTCTGTTTTTAAGGCTCCTAGCAGTGAGATCAGGACCCCTCTCTGGTGCTTAGATGGCTTTTGGAAACCTGTTCTGCATGCTGGGTCACCTTGCTCAGTCTTTGTACAGGGGGAGGAGCTTGGTCCTTCCTCAACTTCATGTGCCATGCTTTGTTCAAGCCCATAGGAGGTCTGCCCCTTTCTGAATGGAGATGGAGGAGGAGTAGATGGAGAGGGGAGTAGATGGGAATCATGGGGAGGGAAAGGGAGGAGATGAGGGAGGGAAACTGGCTGGTATGTAAAGTAAATGAAAAAGTTAATTAAATAGAATTTTAAAATTTTAAATAAATAAATAAAAAGACAATTACAAAAATATCTATGTATGAAAAGAATATTGTCACTATGTCAGCAACCTTCAAGGCAAATGTTAATTGTGTTAAGATTAATGTGTGTGTGTGTGTGTGTGTGTGTGTGTGTGTGTGTGTGGTGTATGTATGTACAGTATATGTGCATATGTAGGTGCACACAACCATGCATGCATGTGTGGAGCCAGAGAGGAGAACATCAGGTGTTCTGCTCTATCACTCTTCACCTATGTCCCTAGACAGGGTCTCTCAATGAACCTTGAGCCAGGGTGGCAACCAGAAAATCCCAACGACCTTCCTATCCCCGGTCCTCACAGCACTGGGACACACATTGCTTTCCCCACACATGTACTCTGAACTCAGATCCTCATGACTGTACAGTAGGAGTTCCCACCCACTGAGTCACCTCCCCAGCCCCAACTGTGCTGAAACTCCTGCTTCTCAGCTGGCAAGAGACTTAGACCAGACCCACAGCAAGAGCCCTTTTCCCTTCCCATTTTCTTTCTGTCTGGCTCAGGGAGACGCTTCATGACTCTTTAGTCTCCACCTAAATTAGTTTTGTACACCTTGGAGTTTTCCTGAAGTGTCAACACTCCCAAAAATCTGTACTCGTGCCCAATGATTCTGTAATCCAGTGAGAAGGTCTGGCTACATTTGATCTGTGTACCATTGTGATAAACACAATGTGGGGCTGAAAGAAAGAGGAGAAATTGAATTTCTTTTGGTCTGTTTAGACATTTTCTACCATAGGGGGCAAAACTCCTAGGTATGAAGAATTCATATTGGGGCTGGAGAGATGGCTCAGTGGTTAAGATCCCTGGCTGCTCTTTCAGAGGACCTGGGTTAGGTTCTCACTTGATGGCTCACAACCAACTATAACTCCAGTTCCAGGGGATCCATGCCTGCTCATGGTCTCTGTGGTCACTGTACATACGTGGTGCATGACAGGCATGCAAGCATGTACTCAGATATAAAAAAAACAGAAATAAATATATTTTAAAGAGTGCACATGCATCTTGCAGAGTGGAAGGCAAAAAGCCTACATCAAGCTAAGGCAGCTTTCTAATGGATGGAACTTCACTGACTGACAGCATCCTGAACTCAGCTGTCGCCTCCCTCATTGTGCCATAGAGTAACATCAAATTCCAGCTGTCATCACCTCACCCAATGTAGCATCTACAACTTCATGGTTCACTCCTACCCTGAATCAGTGTTATATATCCTTCCAAAATGTGAATGAGAGTTCCCTGAAAGAAGCTGGGTCTGTGAAAGCTGGTGGGCTGATCAGAAATGCAGTGATGAGGAGAAGTGGGAATGTTGTAAGTTCAGAGTCTAATTGCAATTTATCTTGGGCTAGTTTTAGACATTTAAATAGCCACTTCTTCTCACCTCTGTGTTTGACCTAATGTCCTGTGCCTCTCAGATAAAAACCTTTTGAAGTGTACTAATGTATCAGGCCACTACCTTTCATTAATCCCAAAGCTAAGAAAGTCATCAGACAACATCTGAGGCCTATAGTTGATAGTTTTCCTCTTGGTTGTAGCAACCTCTCCAATGTTTCCACCAATGTATTTGAACAGTATCTCCATCACTTTCTTTGTTCTATTCCCATAAAACCTCATGAATCTACCTCCACATTGGAACAGGGAGTTTCTGATAACCTCAATCTTTGTTCCCAGGTCATTTTTACTCACGTTTGACTCCAGAATAAACTCTCTCTAATCCCCTTTAAGGCGAGAACTATGGTTTTGCATCAGCAAAAGCATTGGCACCCACGCACCCTTTCTCCTAATTGTAATAATCACAAATCTTTGCAGAAGGTATAATTTCTGCAAGCATTCCCCTAGCCAAATGTGAACAAGAAAATCACTATGTGTCTACTGGCCATCATCACAACCTGTTTATTTAACAACGCGTTCTCCATTCTCCATGAATGATTTGATTCAAGGAGACACGAAATAAGTGCCTGTTTAGAAATCAAATTACTCAGTCCAAACACTCATCCTATTACACACACCATGAATTTGGTGGCTTGCTGCTCCACACTTTCCATCTGAGGGTCTGCAAGGCTGGGTTCTGTACATGACAGATAGAAGTGTTTCCAAAGTTCAAGTCTGTCAAATGTTTCTCCACTCCCAGAAAATGCAAACTATTTATTTAGAATTCAGTGGGAAAGTTAACCCAGGCTTTTTACAAAACCAAAAGTAGATATGTGCTCAAAAACTTGACTAAATGCTATTGTGGATACAATGAATACAGCACCGATGGAGATCATTATTATATTATATACTTAGGCATGCATCAGATAAGCAGAACTTATATGAGGCTGTGACTCAGTGAAACAGGCTTTTAAAATTTTTATTGAATGCCTACTATGTGCAAGATCCCGCACCAAATCAATGATGATCAGCAAGTCCTTGGTTTTTAAAATGTAATAGAGATTTATTTTAGTTTTGTTTGTGTGTACCTCTATGTGTATGTACATGTGAATGCAGTGCCCATGGGGGCCAGAAGAGGGCACCAGATCCCTTGGTGTTAGAATTATAGGTATTAATGAGCTGCCTAATGTGGGTGCTGGGAACCAAACCCAGTTCAGTTCTATGCAAGAACAGCAAGTGCCTACTTGGCTCCTAGTCTTGTGTACAATGGTAAATAAGTACTGCTATCCACTGAATGCTAGGGCTATTTGTTACACAGCACTCATACAGAATATTTCTTGAATTTCAACTGGCCTTCTTGAATAGTTGGGCCGTGTCAGAAAGATTCATTGTAAGCTGTTCATCCCATAGCCTGTTTTCTGGCCCATTTTATTTTCTCATTTCCTTTCCATTTTTTTCCCTTCCTGACCATGCTGAACTGCCTATCCATTCTTCAGTCAACAGGAGAACATATACACAACATGCACGATGTTAGTTACCTTGGCATTGCTGTGAGGTGATATCTAGCAGAAACAACATAGGGCAGGAAATATTGATTTGGGCTTGGCTTCCCAGAGATTTCAACCCTTCATAACAGGGAAGGATGGCAGGACAGCTCCCTCTTTGGTGGCAGGACTAAGGAATGGTAGCTTGTTCATACTGTGGCTGACCTGGAAACATAGAAAGCAGGTCAAGCCACGTTGGACTCAGCTCAAATACTCCTACCAACCAAGCTCAGTTCCTTGAAGGTGCCACAGTCTTCGAAACAGCTTCCCAAGCAGACACTAAACATCCAAAACATGAGTGAGTGGGATGCTTCAAACTCAACCCATAACAGCCATCCAGATAACCAACAGTGTAGGAGGGATAAAAAACACACATTGTGCTGTGAAATCTGCTTCCAGCATTCATAAAAGCCCACATGAAATAATACAGACATTCATATGATGGGAACTATATGTAGATGAAGAAATCTTTATAACTCCTATGCACAGTGAGTTCTGTGCAAGTAGCCAGTGTCTTGAGTGAAACAGCCCATCTGACAGCATGAACAGCAGTGTGCACATTCAAGATCGAAATGAAATTGTTTGTTCAGTAACCCAGACCTGCTTTGCTCCGTTGCTCTGAACTCATTGTGGAATCAATCAAAATGCCTAAACTTTAAATGACGACTTTGCTCTCCTCTGTGGCATTTCTAAAGGAATCCTCCGGTGTTTGAAAGAATAAAGACAACCATTCATGTATGGTGTTTAGCATCGGTTGGAATTCACCTGCGATGTTGTTATCTGCCTGGGTGAGCAAGTGCCACTGGAGAAGTCAGATTAATTGAAGTCAGATTTCTCCCTGCACTTGTGCTCGGGTTGTGTTGTAATTATCTTTTCCGCTCAGTCCACAACAGAAGAGGCTTAGTCTCCCTTGATTAGTAAAACAAGTGGTTCTCCAGACATACCGAACCTGCTGATCATTGCCCCAAGTCTGTTCTGCATGTGCTTACTTATGACCACAGGGAATGTATTCCTAAGAGCCAATATGAAGCTGGAACATACTTCATTGTCTTCATCTTAGAAAAGCTAGGCATAAGATGGGAGTGGATCTTTGCTGTCTCTGCTGTTGCATGCCAGAAGACAAAAAAGAGCAGCTTGTAAAGACCTAATGGTACAGCTCTCCTACCGGGTGCTTTAGGGATCCCAGAGGAGGTAGGATTAGCTAAAGGTTCCATGAGAAGGCAAATGGAAATGAGATGCCTCCTTTGATGAGGAATCATTTTAGAAAATGAGACTAGGAACTTGAGTTTTCTGCAGATCACCACCAAAGAATAAAGTATTAGTTAATGTATTTTTATTTAATAATTACTTTTCATGTTGCCGTGACAAAATACCTAACAAAAGCGACTTCAGGAAGGGAAGGTTTATTCTGTCTCATGTTTGATTAGTTGGACAGTCCATCATGGTGGAGAAAGTCATGGTGGTAGGAACATGAGGTAGGTGGTCACATGGTATCCACAGCCAGGAAGCAGAAAGAGGTATATGCTGGTGCTCAGCTCTTTTTCTCCTTTTGATTAATTCTAGGGTCTGAGCACATGGGCTGGTGTCATTAATACCCAGGGTAGGTTTTCCCTCTTTAGTCTAACCCAGAGATTCATCTCCTTTGTGACTCTATGGTCTGATCAAGATCACAATCAAGATTAATCTTCAAAGATTGTACTGTCCAGGTTGGAGAGAAGGTTCAGCAGTATCCACAACCCAAGGCTCATAGCTGCCTGTAACCTCAGCTCTCTGCTGGCCTCTGCATGCACACAATCACATACTCACACCAAATGAAACACTCATACATATACGTGTTTTTAAACAAATTAAAAGAGTGTAAAGAGCTGGGCAGTGGTGGCACATGCCTTTAATCCCAGCACTCAAGAGTCAAAGGGAAGCAGATCTCTGTGAGTTTGAGGCCAACCTGGTCTACAGAGTGAGTTCCAGGACAGCCAAGGCTACACAGAGAAACCTTGTCTCAAAAAAACAAACTTAAAAAAAAAAAAAAGATCGTGCAGAAAACCTCAAAATATGATGCATTTTAATTTTATCAACACTAATACTCCTTTCTCCTGCCTCTCTCCTTCCATCCCTTCCTTTAATCCTCTCTTTATCTCCCATTTCAAATCCATAAGTATTGATTCTGTCTGTGGCATTTTATCCCTTAACTGGACTCTTTAATAAGAATCTCTCTAGTCTGCCTGACCCCTTGTCACTGGAAACTGATGAGGACAATGCTCACCTTTCTGCTAATAACCCTCTTCAGGTGTTCCCTTCATTTTCACAGCAACAGATGTTTATTTGAGAATGATTTGCTAACTTAGCTCTTTCAGGCTAGCCCATTCCTGGTCTCTCTGTTCTAACCCTGCACTTCCCTATGTGGTAGCTACACACTCTGGCCTCCCCAACCTCAAGTGTGCATTGTTCTGTCAATAAAATCAGAACCTCTGGGCCTGGTGTCACTTCCATGGGAAATCTTGAAGAGTTAAAGCAATTATTTCTTTGTCTCCTCTTCTGTCTGAACAGCTCCCACAGAATCCAGCCAATGGCTGGCCTGTGACCCTCAGTCCCAGAGAAGAAATTCTGGCAAATGTCTTAGAGCTTTTCAGTACTGTGACCAGGTACTCGAGAAGAGCTACGTTAAGAGTTTATCAGAGCTCATTGTTTAACTTCATATATCATGCACGGAAGGGCTCATACCGTGGCGACCAAGAATCTTAGTAAAGGAGCTGAGTCAGGCAAGACAAAGCCCCCAAGGACACCCTTCTAATGACCATACTTTCTCCAACTTGGCCCCACATTCTAAGACTGTTACCAACTTATGAATCAAAAGGACTTGTGTGCTAGTTAGATTAATTATTAGCATTAGCTCCCTGGAGTCACCCTCACTCACACCCCCAACAGTGTGCTTCACTAACCTTCTAGTGCAGTGGTTCTCAACCTGTGGGTCACAACCCCTATGAGAGCCAAATGACTCTCTTACAAGAGTCACATATTATATATCTTGCATATAAGTTATTTACATTATGATTCCTAGCAATAGCACGATTTCAGTTATGAAGTAGCCATGAAATAATTTTATGGTTGGGGATCACCATAGCATAAGGAACTGTATTAAAGGATGGCAGCATTAGGAAGGTTGAGAACCACTGTTCTAGTGGTTTTCCAGTCTAGTCAAGTTAACAAGGTTAGCAATGTCAGAATAAACCTGTTGTGTTATAAGCCATAGAGATACTGGGAAATATTTGCACATAATATAGCCAGTTACATCCTTACTTTAAAAAGTGGATAAATAGACAAAAGAATAGTTAAGTATATTACTGCAGTCCCCTCATCTTAACTAATGTCCTCTTAACTAATTCTGGAGCCTTTACCTCTCATTATCTATACATTCAACCTCTATGATCTTACATCTGTATTAAAAATGTATGCTTAACTGTACATGGAGTTTTCCTGTCCTGCAGTCCCTCTCAAATAAACACACTGAGGATTAGTTTAATTATAAATGCTCAGGCAATAGCTCAGGCTTGTTTTTAACTAGCTCTTAAAACTTAAATTAACCCATTTCTATTAATCTATGTGCTGCCACATGGCTCATGGCTTGTTACCTCATTTTGTATACATCCTGCTCCCTGTGCATCTGACTGGCAACTCCTCCAACTCTGCCCTTCTGTATTTCATAATTCTCAGCTTGGTTTTCCCATCTAACATTATCCTCTTCAGCTATTAGCCAGTCAGCTTGTTTATTAAACCAATAATAGTGACATATAGTGTACAGAAGGATTACTCCACAGTACTCTCCACATGTTACATCTATCTACCTTTATAGTATGTGTGCATGCATGCATATGCATTTCATAATGAGTGTGTAAATTTCAGATACACAAATGCTATCACAGTACAGCTTTTTACTCCAGACATAATGACCATCCTATCACATCATGGAGCAGAAATACCCTTGGCCCTGTAGACATAACAACCAAATAAGCAACACAGTAAGGTGATAGGCAGGTGCATGGTAAGGATAACAGAGCTGTCAACATGAAAGAGCAGGGTATAGCATCAGAGCCTCATCTGTGATTCCATTCACCACTCTCTCTTGCCTCACAGCTACATGTGAACCTAGGATCTGATAGAGTACATCAGGAGTGTAAGGATTCCTGGATGACTTTAACTATCTACTTGATTTAGCCTATAGTCATCTGAAAAGAGCTACCTATCAGGTTGGCCTGTTTTGGAGGAGGAGGGAGTCTCAACTGATATAAGAAGAATCAACTCCTGTGGGCAGGACCTTCCTAGGCAAATGGCTCTGAACTATATGAATAAGCTACCTGAGTATAAGTTGGCTGTTGTGTGATATTTTGTTTGTGTTATGACAAATAAAGCTCTCCTGGCGATCAGAGGATGGAGCTAGCCACTAGTTAATCATAGAGGCCAGGTGGTGGTGGCTCACTTCTTTAATTCCAGCACTTGGGAGGCTCATGTCTTTAATCCCAGCACAATCAGGAGGTGGAGACAAGAATATATGGCAGGTGGAGATGAGATCTCATACCCCTTTTGGTCTGAGGATCCAGAGAGGTAAGAAGTCATTAGTAGCTGCTCCTTTGCTTCTCTGATCTTTGAGGTTATTACCCCAATACCCAACACCTGTTTTGTTTGTTTGTTTGATAATACTAAATAGATTCACACTGCAGTTTGGCTACGAACCAGCTAGGAAGCAGCATCCTCCACTGTTCCTCTTTGGCTATGAAGTAAATTCCCTGCCGTGAAATAGCAAACAGGCCCGACTTTGACTTCCTACTCCAGTCTCTGCATTGACTTACCAAAATAGTGAATTATAACCTGTATGCTGAAATATATACTTCCTCCTTCAAGTTGCTTTTTGGTCAGACTGTTTTATCATGGCAGCTTAAACTGAGTTAGAGCAAAGGCTAACTGAAAGGAGAACCCCATGATGAAGCTTCTGCAACATTCTATCCATGATGGGTGGGACTTAGTGTGGATGCAGCTGTTACAGTGTCCATGGTCCTGTGAGCATCCTCCCATCCATGCACCTGTAAATGAGCCCAGTGGCCTCCTCTGCTCGCCAAGTTGGACTTGGGCCAAATCCCTGGTCTATCAATGCTGCTTCATCTGAGTGAATGGATATTTGCTTACATCTTCCCAGAAAAGTAATAAAAAGCTGATGTTGGCAGAGAAAGATCAATGAAGTGACATGGGTGTGCCTGGGCCACAGGGTGGTGGGTGGATGGGCACAAAGATACCCTTCACAGCAGAAAGATGTGCCATGCTCAATCTGAATTCTCCAATCCTGTTTTAGTTTGCTTTTCAGTAGATGTAATAAACACCATAGCCCAAAGCAATGTGAGGGAGAAAAGGTTTATTTTGCCTTATAGAAGTCCTTCGTCCAGGAAAGCTAAGGTAGGAGCTCAAGGCAGGAGCCTAGAGGTGGGAACTTAAGCAGAGACTAATAAAGTAATGCTGCTTGTTCTCTGTGGCTTCCTCAGATACCGTTCTTATACAACCCAAGCCCACCTGCCTAAGGACAGTACCAGGAAAGCTGGGCTTTTAATTAGCAACTAAAAAAAATGTTTCATAGATGCCACAGGCCAATCTGATCTGGGCAATTCTTCAACTGGGTTTTCCTCTTCCCAGGTGACTAGGTTGGTGTCAAGTAGACCGCTGAAACTGTCTACACCGGTCCAAGCCACACTCCTCATACCTGTCAGCCCTCAATAAACCCACAGCAAATACATTTCAACAGATGAGCATCAGAGTCCCAGTTGCAGAGAACCTCTTAGGCATGCATGACAGTAAACTTGATACATGGAAAGGAAACCACCCATATCTTTCCTCCTGACCCCCAGCTTGACTGCCTTGGAAACTTGTGTTTGATGAATATTTATGAACGTCACCAACCTAATTAGAATATAAAAGCCCTGAGCTAAATTAATCAGGCTAAGAAAGCACACACCCCAGCAACTGTGCTTGCCGTCCAGGAGATAAAACAAAAGGTCAGAGGTTGCTTTTATTCAGCTACAGAAAATTCCATTAAGGGTTTAAACAAGGGATATAATGGAAAAGCATTTCTAAACATCAAGTTGCAGAAGCAGAATTCCCATCTTGGCTTGCTGGCCAGAGTCAGCCTGGGAGAGCCTGGGGCATTATAGGTGCTCTTTAAAAGGTCTGTTCTGTTCCCTCAAATACCATTTCATTGGCACACAGATAGCACCTCCACCTTTCCTCAAATCCCTGGAAACTCACAAGATGCTCAGGAACCCTCATTCTTTAACTCCAGCTGGAGATATTAAGATTGAATGGGCACTACTAGAGGAGGCCCAGACACTTGTATCCAAAACAAGGAATTAGACAGATTCACACAGATAGTAAAAAGTAAAGTGGAAGAATTTATTGAGAAAGGCCATCCATCTTTTAAAAGGAAGGATGTCAGAGCAAAGAGATTTCTGTATCCCAAACAGTCCAGAGTCAGGGATTTTAGGTCATAGAATGCAGGCTTTGCAATGATTTGAATAGCACAAGTTTTTTTTTTTTTTTCTTGCAAGTTCTCTATCTGATACAGGTAGTGCTGTATACAGTTTTATGTATCACAGGTCTCATTAGCATCTTAAATGTCCACCTAGGGCAGGTATTTCAGTAGTATATCGAGCCATAGTGTAGGGTTAGTTTATGTCAGCTAGACACAAACTTAGACATATCTGGAAAGGAAACCTCTGCCTCCAGCACACTGGCTTGCAGACAAGTCTGTGGGGGCATTTTCTTGATTAATGATTGATGTGGGATGCCCAGCCCACTGTGAGTGGTGCCACCCCTGGGCAGATGCTTTAAGAAAGCAGACTGAGCAGGCTAGTAAGCAGTACTCCTCCATGGCTTCTGCTTCAGTTCTTGCCTCCAGATTCCTGCCCCAGCTTCCCTAGGTGATAGAATGTGACCTGAGGGGTGTAAGATGAAAGAAACCCTTTCCTCCCCAAGTTGCTTTTTATCATGGTGTTTATTCCCAAAACAGAAACCAAACTAGAATGTGTAGATTATTTCCATACATTGGAATGCCTCTGCACCTGTGCTGTGCTGGATCCCTGTCCCCATCACTCGCTCTTGTGCGCGGTACGAGGGAGATCTTGCCCAGCTTTCCTCTTTGCCAATTTATTTTCCATATGCTAATTTCAAAGCCTTTGCAAGTGGGGGGGGACTCCCATGCCTCACTCTCAACTGTTTCCCTGCCTCAAGTCGACAGTATTCAGTTGTTTTAAACTCAGCCTAGACCAAGGTATTTACCACAACCAACCTCCCATTTTCCCCACATCAATTATGTTAAGTTAAATAAACCAGACTTCCCTCCCTTCCTCCCGCCAAGAAAAGACAAACACTCACAAGTGAAATATAAATAGATAGATAGATAGATAAACTAACAAACAAATAAATAAATACAACTTATGTATAGAATTTAGGAAGATAGGAAGAAAAAGTGGGAGAGAAAGATGAGAAAAAGTTGATCCATGTGTACAAAGGTATGTTTAGATAGAAGAAATCACTTCTAGGATTATATTACACAGATGAATAAATGTAGCTAGCAACAGTGAATCACATATTTCTTACTGCTGGGAAATGGAGTTTTAAATATTCTCACATCAAGGCAACAAGCAATGTTTAAGGGGTAGACATGTTCATTGTGCCGATTCCAATTTTACTTGATACATTCATGCAACATCCCATGGTAACCCTAGGGATGCATAATGGTTCTAAGTCAGTAACATTTCCACAGGCAGGCTCCTGGATTACACCCCATCCCTGGAGGAAAAGAAGAGACTGAGCTTCAGAAGGAAGTTATCCAAAACAGAGATCTAGTTTTTCTAGACTCAGAATTGTCAAGATCACAGGCATAGAGAAATTATGTCCCCATGATCAGTTACTCTGCTTTACTGGGGAATACGGATAAGTCTGACTTTAATTCCTTGAACAACTAGCAGTTCTCTAGAAGCATCCCGGTAACCAATAGGGTAACCCTAAATTCAAGTTCACTTTCATACAGCAGGAGGTTGTTTTTTTTTTTTAATTTGTTGTGGAGATTTGCTTGCTTTTCTAGAGTAATTATCAATAGTGATAACTTATTACATCAGCCTGGATCCTCAACCACAGGACATAAATGGCAAACCAATGAGCTGTCCGTGGTGCTGCTCCGGAGCCATGGTCTCTGACTTCTCTGTTTTTCTAACCATCTGCTTTTGGTGGCTGTCCATAACCAAAATCTTAGCTTTAGTTGACACTTTTCCAAGTTCTGGCAAGTCTGTATGGGAGTTGGTAAAAAAAAAAAACAGGTGTGCTGGTTGCCTTTTGTCAAGCGGACACAAACCAGAGTCATCTGGGAAGAGGGAATCTTAACTGAGGACTTGTCTCCACCAGATTGGCCTGTGAGCCAGTCCGTGAGGCTTAGTCTTGGTTGATGATTGATGATTGATGTGGGAGGGCCCAGATCGCTGTGGGGAGTGCCACTGTTGGGCAGGTGATTCTGGGTTGTATAAGAAAGCAGGCCGAGCAAAGCATGGGGAGCAAGCCCATAGCAGCATCCCTCCACGACTTCCTGTTCCTGTGCTGGCTTCCCTTGATGATGGACTATAAGGCTGGGAACTCTCACTTTACTTAAATTTTATCCTTGTCTATTACACACCCAAGTTTCTGCCCTTCTTTCTGTACTTCTTTAAGCCAGCTTTATGAGTTTTCAATATTTATAAAACCTCTATCCTATTCACCATATAATTTTTAAATGGCTCCACATGAGTTGATTTATTTTCAGGATACTTTATATTATCTTATGAATAGAAAATTGCTATTACTTGACATAAACAAGAGACGAGAGGAGCGTCGATCCAGAGAAAACATGCCGATGTTATTAAATCGCATCCCAGAGACTGTTCCATAGTGAAGGCTCTTGAAATGAAGCTGGCTCTCCTCTTAATGAAAGGGGGATTAAAAAGCACTCAAGTGATGTTTTAAAATCCCCCAAATGTCAAACTAATTGTTCCACCAGGATGCACTAAAAATGGGTTGGGAATCATTCAGTAGTTCAATGTTACTCAATGACACAACCATCGGCTCATAATTTGCCTGAAATAAAACAAATGATCAGAGCCAGTTCTTGCAGGGAGGGTATTGCGTTAGGATGCACTCATGTTAAATATGGCAAATCACAAGCAATCATGGGATGGAGCCCTTTTCACAAAAAGCAAAGCACAATCTTCAGCTTGCTGTATGGCCCCTAACAGGCATCATATGGATGCTAATTGTTCCGATCCATCACAGGTGCTACTGTAAAAGAGGATTGGAGGAGCACACTTTTGTCCGATTCTACAGCTGGGAACACTGTGATTTGTTATTGTGTGTGGTGTGGTCTTGGACCGTGGAGCTACCTTTTATTCACTTGTAAGGTCCAGCCTGAGGTACTGCTGTAATTGTCATGCTTTCCTTGGCAGTCTTGAATCCCGCCAAATGTGCTTCAGGGTTAATTTGGAGGAGAGTGCCCTACTTTCATCAAGGTATTTACATGTTTACTGATCTAACACACTGGATACAGGTTTTCCCTAAGATTTCCTCTAACAAAGACTATCTCAAAGCCCTTTAATCCTTTTGCCCATTGTACTGTTCTGGTTTGGATATTGTTGTGTAACCATTTCCTCAAACACTGAAACATTCTATCCTGCTGAGAAGCTTCTTAAGCCAGAAGGTAAACAACTCAAAACATCATCAGGAAGTCCGCGAAACTGACCAGAGAACAGACAGCTGAGAGTCACACTCAGACAAGCCAAACCGGAAGGAAGATTCTGAGTTCAGACCAGCCGCCTGGAAGAAACGGAAACAACCTGGAAGAGATTTAGACCAACTGGTTCAGTTGGATGTTCTCTCCAAACTGTTGAGATGCCTGCAGGTTGTACAGTGTGCTCCAGGTTTCCAGCTTTGGTGGGCTGTCACCCATACTGGAGTAGGCTTTGGTGATGCAACTGTCTTGGGGTCACTTCCGCCCCTCTAAGTATAGCTCCTCACCTATATTCCTGCAAGTCCAATAAAATGCATTGATTCACCAACTTGGATTTTGGCCATATCCATACTTTGATCTGTCTTGGGATCCCTATCTGGCATGAGTAAATGTGTGTGTTGCATCTCTCCAGGAAAAGTTTTGTCACTCAATAGATATGAACTGTCTCCCTCAAGGAACTGGGGAGATGGCTTTGTCTGAAAAGTGCCGGATGCTCAACCATGAGAACCAGAGTTTGCTCTCTAGCATCCGTGCAGGAAACCCACTATCAATGTTAAAGGCTGTGTGCCTGGGGACAGAGAGGAACAGGAAGATTCCTGGAGCTTGCTTGTCAGTCTAGTCAAATTACTGATCTCCAAGTTCAGTGAGAGACCTTGTCTCATAAATTATATAAGGTAGAGAGGGTTTACAGAAGATGCTTGAGGTCAGCCTTTGGCTTCAATAAGACACGTGCACAAACATGCATGCATATCTATACACACAAGAACATGCACACATATACACATCAGATAAGAAAAACAGGAAGGAAAGAAATGAAGAATAGAAGAAAGGAAGGCCACTCTTAGAAGCTCACACATTGCAGGCTTGGACTCAAAAGCAAGTGGATTCATAGATGGCACTTCTGAGGGGCGTTTTGTATCATAAAGGCTTCAACTTCATGAATGGTTGATCTATGGGTGGATTCATAGTTTGAGACATTCTTGGGAGGTGACAGAAATGTCAGGGAGTGGTAAAAAGAAAAGTATTGTCTGAGGACCCCCAAGAACAAGTTCTCAGCACAAAGGAGATGTGCCCTAGAAGGAGAGTGGGCAGAGAATAAGAAACAAAGGCAGGAGATAGAGTTTAGGGAGAAGGGAAAGGGAACAAAGGAAAAGGGGGAGGGGTATTTGTCCCAGACTGGAATAAAGGACAGCCTTTGGATAGAGAGGAAACAGACATGGCCCAGAGGAAAATGTCAGTTTATAAATAAAGGGGGAAACCTCATGTTAGGATGAGGTGTTTAATTTTAATTGGGCATGTTAATTAGTTGAGCCAAAGGGAGCTTCTGATTTCTGGACACCAATACTTTGATAACTGGACCTTGGTAGTCAGCCTTAGGAGGAGGAAGTGGCCAAATAAGGGACTAGACCTTGGTGGCAAGTTTTAGGAATGTAATCGAAAAGTTTAGCAAGGCAGAGGAAATAGGCAGGGGGAGGGGGCAAAGTCTGCCAGAGCCATGTTTGCCATGCTAGATGTGCTAGGGCCGGCTAGAGTCCCTTCAAGCAGGGCCTTGGAAAGTTGGTGGCAGGCCTCTGAAGCATGTATCTTGTCCTATGGCCCTTCCTTCCTGTCATCTTCTCTCTCTGCTTCCTGACCACCATGAGATGAGCAACTTCTACCACAGCCCTACTACTGGAATATTCTGCCTCTTCTGATGGAATAAATAGCCTCTATACTGCCTAACTTAAGTTGCTTTTTTGGAAATAAACACTTAAACCAAAGTCTAAAATAACCTCAGCCAACACTGTCTCTCAAACCCAACTAATTTCCTTTATAACCATAACAATTATCTGAAATTAATTTTTGAGTTCTCAGTTTATTTATTGTAGCTCAATGAGAACCTGGGTAACCCAATAAGTTCAGTGTAGCTACTTCTTGTCTATACTAAAAATCTGTTTCCAGAATGTTCCTAGGGAACATTCAAAATTATTTCCATAAATGTTATTTCCTGGGGTAGCTTGTTGAAGTCTCCATCCCATTTCTGGACACTGAAGGTATACAGGGCAAGTAATATTGAGAGAAGGGACATGGTGCTGGTACTCTGAAAGGGGAAGATGAAGCCGATCTCAGGGCTTCTCTCTTTCAACTCCATATTTACATCTCAGTATGGCCACCTTGGGTTCTTATAGTCTTCATCATCAGTGTTAGTTACTTTTATTAATGCTATGTCAAAATAGTGAACAGAAACAACTCAACTTGGCTATATTTCAGCCAAAAGCTGGAGAGCATCTAGTCTGCTCCAGTAAGGAAGATGTGGCTGCAGGAGCATGAGGTGGTTCATCACATTGCATCCACAGCCAAGAAGCAGAAAGAGATAAATACTGGTGGTTGCTTTCTCCTTTTTCACTCAGTCTGTGGCCCTAGCATAGGGGATGGTGATGCCCACACTGGACTGAGTCCTCCCATTTCAATTAAACATCTCTCAAAATGTTTTCATAGACAGATCCAGAGACATGTTGTCTAGGAGATCAAGGTCCCATCAAGAGGATTGGTAGGATTTTATCCACATCATTCCTTCATTACCTCACTGTGTCCCGGGTACCCTGTACCACCTCAGTGAGTATGGAAAAACTGACAGGGACTGGGTTTTTCAATACTCAGTGAGTATGGAAAAACTGTCATAGACACTGGGTGCTTGGGACAGCCTTGTTGCTCTGTGGAAAACCTCATTTCACCTCGAATTTCAATGAACAAAGGCCTTCATGCTTTGAATTTGGGTTCTTTATTTTTCATTGAATTTGAGGTTTCATTTTCACAGAAAATTCATCTTTTTGTTGCAATGTTTGACGATAATTAGAAGGCACAAAACCAAATGAATGAATCATCACAATATTTTAAATTAAATATTACCAAGTCTGGATGCATGAGAGGGTTTTCATTATTCCATGACACAATTGGGCAGAGATTTCAATTATGTCTAACAATATTCTCTACTCTCAACATTAAAAAGTGTCCAGGAAATGAAAATAGAATTTTCCGTATTGATGCAATTTTGTGAACAGTCCATCTGCTTATTATAAATACTTGAACTGCATTGATGTCAGTCAACTGAAAGTATTAAAAGAATTTTAGCTTCCTGCAAGCAAAACCTAACCGTGGTGGACAACTGTACATACCTCAGTCATGGCAAGAGTACAAAGCTACTTAAAAATATACAGTTATACAGCTGGGGAGATGGCTTAGCAGTAAAAGTGCTTGTTCCACGAGCCAGAGAACCCAAACTTAGATCTTTAGAATCCATATTAATGGTTCTTACATCCTACCCATAATTTTAGCCCTGGAAGGTACACACCAAGGATCCCTGGAGCAGGCAAGCTAGTGAGACCAGCCATGTTGGAGAGCTCTGGATTGGGTTGAGAGACCTTTCTTCAAATACTATATGGTGGAAGAGCAATTGAGGAAGGTCCCCTGTATCAACCTTGAGCTTACACACACACACACACACTTGTTTACACTTGTGTAGCCACACACCTGTGAACATGCATACACATACACACCACACAAGAAAAGTGCTTAGTGCTTGAAAAGAAGAGAAAGGAAATATATAAAAATATATACATACCTGTGTGTGTGTATAATATATATATACATATATATATATATATATATATATATATATATATATGATGTGGGGTGCTCTATTTATTTTAGGGTAACCATCACAAAACTTTAGTGGAAAGCTAACACCCTCAGCAACCCTTAACAAACCAATTCTAAATTCAGAAAAAAACAAATTCACTTTAATTTGTTGGAGGGGCCAGGTCTGATTTGATTGTACCCCCAAGTAAATATTCATGGTTAAACAGAGCTGCTTTCACTGGCATCATTGGTACTTTCTCTGGATCTCAGGCCTGCTGTGGGATGTTCTGTATGGCAAATGTGTTGCTCTGGTTGGTCAATAAATAAAACACTGATTGGCCAGTGGCCAGGCAGGAAGTATAGGCGGGACTAACAGAGAGGAGAAAAGAAAGAACAGGAAGGCAGAAGGAGTCACTGCCAGCCGCCACCAGGACAAGCAGCATGTGAAGATGCCAGTAAGCCACTAGCCATGTGGCAAGGTATAGGTTTATGGAAATGGATTAATTTAAGCTATAAGAACAGTTAGCAAGAAGCCTACCATGGCCATACAGTTTGTAAGCAATATAAGTCTCTGTGTTTACTTGGTTGGGTCTGAGAGGCTGGGGGACTGGTGGGTGACAAAGATTTGTCCTGACTGTGGGCCAGGCAGGAAAACTATAGCTACACAGGCCTCTTTAACTTACACGTCTCCCTATTGCCAAGGGTTCTCTGATGAAGATGCTACTAAGAAATAAGCCGCAGTAGTATCTTGGGGTAACTACTGTCAAGCATAATTCTGAACTTCACTAGAACATTAACACACTTTGTTTATAATAGTAATAACAATCCACACTTACCCAGCACTTAAACCTTAGGCAGTTGACAAACTACCAGTTTTATTCTTAGAATACCTATTAGCTTGGCTCCATTATTATGCCTGCTTAAGTGGAGATAATGTGATCTGAATTAATTCTGAAAATTAAAATATTAATTGCAATTACCCTATTAACATAATGAAAATATTTTAAAATAAAATTCATTTTTGTTGCATGCTGCTTGTTCATTCAGTTAAATTTGGAATTGAATTAGTGTGGTTTACACAATAAAACTGATTTTGGGGGGAGGATATTTGACAACATAGGTTTTAGACTATTAAAGTTGACTTTTTTTAATCTTTTAAAACATGTAGACATTCAGTCCAGTAATAGTTTTCATTGGGCCTTGTTCCACTGACAATTATTTCCTCTTAAGATCACTTGCATAACCTACCTAATAAACAGGGTAAGACCAACAAATTCCCAGTATGACACCTTCCCCCACCTACTGGTTCTTGCTCCACTCTCTCCTGTTAATATCTAATATTCTTTGTTGTTTTCCCACTTGGATTATTTTGCTACTGCTTGCTCACCTCCTAGCAGTCTTGTATAAGTTTCTTTTATGTTGCAGAACTTGAGGTCAAACTTTGCATGTGCTGAGCAGGCACTCTAGCATTGCTACACCGTTAGTACTCTTTTTATCACTTGCTCTGAGACAGGGTCTCACCAAGTTGGCTAGGCTGGCCATAAATTCATGCTGTAATTCATGAAGGCCTTGAACTTGTGATCCTCCTGCCTCAGAGCCCTAAGTAGCTGTGATAG
Source organism: Peromyscus leucopus (assembly GCF_004664715.2). Classification (NCBI taxonomy): domain Eukaryota; kingdom Metazoa; phylum Chordata; class Mammalia; order Rodentia; family Cricetidae; genus Peromyscus; species Peromyscus leucopus. The sequence goes on from NC_051082.1 coordinate 18,255,809, forward strand.
CAGGTCTGTGCCATTATACCCAGTTTCATACAAATACCTCAATTACTTTAAAAAAATTTTAAGTTACTGTATGTGTGTGTGTGTGCATGTGAACACGAGCATGCACATATCACAACATGTGTGTGGAGGTCAGAGGTCAGAGAACAAGTTGCCGAAGTCAATGCTCTTACCATGTGGGTCCTAGAGATCAAACACATATCATCAGGCTTGATAGTAAGCACCATTACTCATTGAGCCCTGTGTTTCTATGTCATGGGACTAGGCTTTTCAGAAAATGCCTCCATCAGGTAAGAATGCCAATAGTTTTGTACCAGACAAGTTCCAGCCTCCCAAATCCCAGATCAGTTATAACATTTTTTTTTAATATAGTCAACATTTAAAAAATTACAGGACATAAGAAGGTCTGGCAAATACTAAAGAATAAAAACAGGAATCAGATATGCTAACTTTTTATTATACTGAATGATGAGGATGGTGAAAGGTGCAAAAAAAAAGATTAAATGAAACATAACAATTATAAGTGTCCCAAACTGTCTTTATGAAATAGCAAGTGGATACAGAATTTTTCTATAATCAGTGTCATCATTCTGATAGGATTGGTGAGGAGGCAAATTGGTGCTGAGACTATGTTGGGAATGGAAAAGAATGCAAAATTATGATTTTATGATGAAAAGTCAATGGCAGCTACATAGAGAAGGGGGAATGGACTTAAGGAAATGGAGATAACAGGGTGGAAATGCCTCACCGTCAGGAATTGATCTCTCAAGCACAGAGGACTCTCAGCATCAGCTTTGGAAGATTTGGCTTGGGTATTTTCTTTTATTATAATAAAACATTGAAGGAGTTAAGCATGCCAAGGAGATTGAAAATTGCTAATGCCCTCTGCCTCAATTGAGTGGAAATCTTGAGTTCATGGCTGGCATGAGAATCAGAGTCCATCTTCTGAAGGAGCTGGGCTTACTTTATCTGCACCAGAGTCACCCAGAAGAGAGATGCCCAATAAATTAACTGTTGGCTGGCAAATGCACAAGAAGCCTCATTCTGCCAACTAAGTGCTTTCAATATGGACCAAAATAGAAAGTAGCCACTGCCCTTATTGAAATTATAATGAAGATGGGGTGGATAGTAAATAAGTAGCAAATATAGAGACAAGTAAACACAACGAAGTGAAAGACTATGTCTTAGGAAACAAGAGATCCAAGAATGACCCCTAAAGACGAAGGAGAGAAGACAGAGAAAGAGAGAGAAGAAAGAAGAAGCAAGGATGGAGGGGAGGGGAGAAGGAAGTGAGAGGGGAAGGTAAAAGATTGGCCATAAAGGAATGTATTAGGGATAAACCAGAAACAGGAAGAATCTCTTTGGAAGTAAGCCAAGACAGAAGCAAGTTTTATTTTAATATATAGGATTCTGTTGTGGGGAATTACTGCAATTTAGGGTCTGGGGAGATGATTCCAGTAAAGTACTTCTTATGCAAGCATGAAGACCCAAGTTCCAGCCCCCAGAACCTACATAAAAAGCAGAATATAGGGGCACACGTTTGTAATCCCAACACTGGGGAGATGGAAACACAGATTCCTGGGGCTTACTGGCTAGGCAGCCAAGAGGAATAAAGAAGTTCCAGACTCAGTGTGAGACCCTGCCTCAAAACACAAGGTGGATGGAGCACACATGAAGAACAACATCTGAGGTTAACCTATGACCTCCTCAAGCACACATGGAAACACACCACCTACACAGATATACCCCCCTATCTCTCTCTCTCTCTCTCTCTCTCTCTCTCTCTCTCTCTCTCTCTCTCTCTCTCTCTCACTCACTCACACACACACACACACACACACACACACACACACACACACAATTATTTCAAGTTGCAGACAATTGCCTCTAATTTTCTCTTTCTCTTCTTTTGTGTAGACAGCCTTCATATCTACATATACCAGCTCAGCAGCCTCCCCCAGATGGTACTTGAGTCTGTGAATACTTGTGTCCCCATTTAAAATGCTACAGAATTTGCATGTAGGCTGTAGGCATCCTTTTGTGCACTTCAATCATCTCTGGATGACTTCATACCCAATATGATATAAGTGCTGTGCAAATGCTCAGCACACTGTATTGTTTAGAGCATAACCACAAGAAGAAATAAGCTGTCCATTCCTAGGAAAGATACTGGTTAGTTTTGACTGTCAACTTGACGCAATATAGAGTTAATCTGAGGGAGAGAGACTTAGTCAGGAATTGTGTAGAGGAGACTGGTTTATGGACAGGTCTGAAGGGATTATCTCCATTGTTTATTGGTGTAGGAATATCCAGCCCACTCTGGGCAGCGTCATTCCCTAGGCAGGTGTTGCTGAACTGTGTAAGAAAGCTAGCTGAGTAGAAGATGACCTGTGGTCCAACAAGCAGTAGCCTCTATTGTTGCTGATGTACTTCTTAGCTACAAAAATGAGGCAATGCTGTGTGGGAGAACAAGCAGGCCTGGCATCAAGGTCCTGCCCTGACTTCCCTCAGTGACAGACTGTGACCTGTAAGCTAAAATAAACCTTTAATGCCCTAAGTTTCTTTAAGTTGAATGTTTTACCACAGCAACAGAAAGATAAATAGAATATATTCTGGTTATCACGAACAGTGTTGCACCCACCATGGGAATGGGGATCTCATTGACACAATTGATTTCATCTCCTCTGGATCTACACCCAGAAGAGGGATTACTTCCTCACTCACATCCACTCTATTTTTAGTTGTTAAAATCACTGCAATTCTGTTTCTCATAGAGGTTCTCGGACTTTACACTATCACAAATGGCATATAATGTGTCCCTTGTCCACACACCCTGGACAGCCACATTAACTTCCGTAGCTTTGTTTGTATTTCCCTGACATTGATGGTGCACAGCTCCTTTTTTTAAAATTTTATAATTTAATTTAATTTTACATATCAGCCATGGATTCCCCTGTCCTCCCTCCTCCTGCCTTTTACCCCCACCTCCCCCAGCCCACCCCCCATTCCCATCTCCTTCAGGGCAAGGACTTCCCTGGGGATTCAGCTCAGCCTGGTAGATTCAGTCCAAGGCAGGTCCAGTCCCCTCCTCCCTTCACCCAGGCTGAGCAAAGTGTACCTTCATAGGCCCCAGGTTCCAAACAGCCAGCTCATGTACTAAAGAGTCCAATCGGCGAGAAAGAGGAGGGATTGTATGAGTGAGAATTGTTGAGACCATGATTGGAAAAAGCACAGGGACAAATAGCCAAACTAGTGGAAACACATGAACTATGAACCAATAGCTGAGGAGCCCCAACTGGATCAGGCCCTCTGGATAAGTGAAACAGTTGATTAGCTTGAACTGTTTGGGAGGCCCCCAGGCACAGCTCCTTTTTATCCCTGTAGTTGCATTGCTGAAGAGTCTTTGTGTGTTTACAACTGACACATCTGGCCTTATGGTGCCTGGATAACAAAGTGTAAAGAACTCATCCTCTCACCCAGGAATCATTTATTTAGAATGCACTATCCACACTTATCTAATTGTCATGGGCTCTTATGCTTCAAAACTTTGCAGCTGGGCGGTGGTGGCACATGCCTTTAATCCCAGCACTTGGGAGGCAGAGGCAAGTGGATCTTTGTGAGTTCGAGGCCAGCCTGGTCTACAGAGCAAGATCCAGGAAAGGCACCAAAACTACACAGAGAAACCCTGTCTTGAAAATACAAAACCACAAGCAAACAAACAAAAAACAACTTGGCAAGAACCTGTGGCTAGACAGGTCATAGGCCCTCGAGGGAGAGCTGACTATTATTAGTTCGCTAAATAGAAATAGCATTACAATGACTCCCAATGACTTTTCTCTGTACCCAGAGATCAGAATACCTCTCTCATCCCTCATCAGAGAAGCTTCTCTTTGCAGTAGATGGCAAGTAGTGCAAAGACCCTAAACTGGCAAATGAGGAGAGAATGATACACTGTGGAATGTTCAGTCCTAAATGGGATGACCAAATCACACCCCTCTCCTCAAGGATCAGGGATCATGAAGAAAGAAAGGGTCAGAGAGATTGAAAGAGCCAGTAGGCAGTAGATAACTTCCAGGAAACTGTTCTCTGGACCCAGCAGGGCACCTTCACGTATGAACTTAAAATAATTGTAAAAGCTCTCACAAGACCTGTGTAAACTCAAGCCAGACAAAATCCCAGCATGGGATACAAGGTGGATGTGAAGTCCAACCCCTAGGAGAGGAGATGTTGACATTTGATTTCTGCTAGGAGGAGAGTCAGTTTTCTTTTCTTTCTTTTTTTTTTTAATTGCACGACCCCTAGTAGGGTGAGCACACTCCAGAGCAGACCTCGCACCCAAGAGTAATTGCGCAACACAAGTTAGACTCAAGGGAGCCCCCCAAAAAAATAGAAAAGAAAGCTCAAAGTTGGATGGGTAGGGAATGGAGTGTACAGAGAATGGACATAGAAGGAGTAGAGAGAAAAGATGAACATCATCAAAATGTATTGCCTTCAATTCCCAAAGAGTTTGTAGAAATGCTATTTTTAAAAGGAATCATAATCTTGCTTTGCAAAATCCACATCATCCCCAGCCAAATATACCAGTACCTAAAGTTTCTCCTCCACATTCAAGTGAATCAACGTCTCACTAATGTATTAGCTTAAACAGCAGAGGAAGAAAGCCTGCTTTCTGCATTCATGCTTTGTATAACTGATATAAAAATGGAAAGCACCCCCCTCCCTTCTACAGCCCTCTGTGGTGAATATTTTGATTCATCCCTCCAGTTTCTATTGGGAACCTAAGTGTCTACCCCGGGGGGTTTTAAAGCCCATCTCCTGGAGAAAGGGGTTGCTATCCATTTACAAATATCTTGTGGAGATTTGTCACAGGAAAAATAAACACAGGCCAAACATCCTGTAGCACTGAGAAAGGATGGATGAAGAAAAGGCATGAACTGAAAGCATGGACCTTTGGTTCCCAATCTGGCACCTGTGAGTCGCAAGCAGCACCAAAGTGTGTTAACCAACTAAGCCTGGAAAACCAATAGAAGGCACACTCCATAGCTCCATCTCCTGATCCACTGTGACATCCTCTAAAGTGATGGGATCTGATGCATGGCAAGGGTCAGGGAATATTTGCAAAGCATTCACCACAACTGCCACACACCCAAGACAGAAATCTGGATGGGTGGACCCACAGCCGCAAGCCTCCTGGAGCATCTCAAGGTGAAGCCCATCAATCACCATAAGGAAGCTGCTTTGGTTTCCCGTTGAATTTTTACTTTTGCACTCTCTGGAGCAAGCAGATAAATTGAGCTTGTTCTGAGCATTATTTAATAAAGGGACAAGAAAATGTGCCCCGTCTCAAGGCTGTTTAGCACAGAACAGGCAGTCTGCCAGCTTTGGTTCTCAACGACTTTAGTGTGTGGACCATCTGTTATTTGTGGGGAGTAATAGAATCCATTTTTCTGGGGGTTTGTCTCCAGCTGTGTTGTAAGAAATGGCTCTAATTGACACTTCTAGCGGCATCACCTTGAAGAAACCGCTCAGCCCTACAACACGTTTCCCCAATTACCTTTTTGCACTGAGAGGTCCTGAGACTTCCCCCTGACTCTCTAAGACTCCTCACACTATTTAAATGTGTCTTCAGTTTAAATGAACTCCCCCTGGCTTCCTTGAGAATCAGCTAGAGAAGACTCAGACACATTAACAATGGTTGTGTACTATTTCCTGCGGTCCTCTTCTCTGATCCCAGCAACATACGTCCATCCCAACAGATAAATGTGGCAGAAAACGGTGTTTGGGAAATGTTCACTTAGACCCCTTCACCAATTGAGAAGTAGTCATCCAAACTGCTTAACCAATTGTGTCTCTAATGCTCTCTGGAGAGATGGGTTCAGAAACTTCCTTCTTGGACTTTGTGTTCCCGTGTTCTGTAAATAACCAGGAAATCAATCAATGCAGAGACATCAGATTACAATGCTTACCTTTAAGGGCAATGAGAACTAAATTGGGTAAATAAGGAACAATGTTGATAATCTGCCAAGCTTGGGTCAGGGAAGACCTCAGAAAATCAGTATTCAGGGGAGGGTTTTGAAGGCTGTGAGTGGGGCCAAGAGGGCTCTCCAGGGATCAAGACAGAGGGAACAGTACGCTTGGAGGTCCTCAGGGTTGAGTATAGTCAGAGTGTTTGGGCTCCTTCCTGGGGAGTGTGGCTGATGTCCAGGGAACCTGAATGTCAGGCAGGAATTGAGCCCCGGAGAGCTGGCAGATGTGCTCCAAGATGGGTCTCCAGCCTTGCATCTGAAGCTCACCTTTCACTCCCCACTTCAAACTGTTGACCTTGGAGGAACTATAAAATTAGGGCAATACAGTTACTATGCATAGCATTGGTCCATAGTCATATTCTGAAGTGACTGAAGCAAGAGCAAGGAGAAAAGACTGGGAGGAGGCAAGAGGAGGGAGAGATGGAGGGAAGGATGGAGGGAGGGTAGGTGGGAGAGATGGAGGGAGGGAGGGGAGGGGAGGGGGAATCTTGTGGATTTTGTCATCAACAGTGATGAGGGAAAATGGTGGTAAGGATGGGAGATGGCCAGTGAGTAGAGATGTTCTAAAGTTATTGTCGTTCTGAGTATATTAGGAAAATTCCAGTCAAATTTTTCTCATGGGCTGGGCACTGCTCGAGTTTCATTTCCCTTGCTGTAATTAAAAAAAAAAAAATACCCCGACAAAAAGCAACTTAAGGTTGCAGTTCATCAGAGTGAGCATCAGGATCTTAAGGGATCTGGTCATATCGCATCCAATGCACAGCTGGTGCTTGGCTAGCTGCTTCCACTTTTAACAGTCCAGGACTCAAAAAAGAGAATGGTGCTCCCCACTCTAAGACTAGGTCCTTTTTTTTTTTTTTTTTTTTTTTTTTTTTTTTTTTTTTTTTTTGGTTTTTCGAGACAGGGTTTCTCTGTGTAGCTTTGCGCCTTTCCTGGAACTCACTTGGTAGCCCAGGCTGGCCTCGAACTCACAGAGATCTGCCTGCCTCTGCCTCCCGAGTGCTGGGATTAAAGGCGTGCACCACCACTGCCCGGTCAAGACTAGGTCCTTCTAAACCAATGAACAACCAGGAGAGTGTGCCACAGGCATGATCACAGGTCAACCTAATATAGACACTCCTGTCCCCCATTGAGACCCTCATCCCAAGTGATCCTAGGTTGTGTCAACTTGGTAGTTAAAACAAATAAGCACAGGTATGAACTGAGAAAGAGGGTAGAGTGTGGACACAAAGGCTCACGCCCAAGTCCCAAGAGCAAAGGATGTTAAATGATTGACATGGAAAAATCGCTGGGATGGAGGTTAAGGGAAGAGATCAAACGTCAACTCTGAATGGAAGACAAATCAGTGCCCAGTGAGTGGAGTGAGGACCAGAACAAACCGAGTCCTGCAGGCTCAGTGACAAAGATCTTTCCGACTGAGGGAGCCGTCACCTGTGTTCTGTCTGGTACAGAGCCTTGTTGCTTGCTTCAGCCCTGTGGCTACTCAAGCAGCCATCAAGCCCAGAAGCACATGGGGTGGGTGGGGAGAGGAGCATTCTTGGGGGTGCTACACAGTGAGGGCACACCACTGGCTCTCCAACATCCAGCCAGGACACACTGTGTATAACTAGCTACAAGACTCCCAATACCATCCATTGTGAATTATTTATTTCACTTTATTTTCCAGATTTATTTTTGAAAATTATGTATGTTTATAAAAATTACTTCTTGTGGTTGTTTTTGAGATTAGAATTACATCATTCCCTTCCCATTCCCTTTACTCCCATATAATCTTCTTTGCTCTTCTTCAAATTCATGGTCTCTCTTTTTTTTCCTCCATTAGTTGTTGTTAGATATTTGTATGTGTATACATATTTGAATACATTTCTAAATATGTACATATAACTTGCTCAGTCTGTATAATAAGTGTGTCTGTGTGGGAGTATGTGTGCTTGACTAAAGCTGAACAAGGAAGCCAGAGGGCACCTAGAGCTGGATTTATAAGAGGTTGTGAACACTTGATGTGGGTGCTGGGAACCAAATTCTGGTCCTCCAAAAAAATTCAGTGCATGCTCTTAGCTGCTAAGCCATCTGTCCAATCTTATTTATTTATTGTTAAAAAAAAAAAAAGGCAGATTGTAGAAATAAGAATCTAGGCACAGCTTTGATTCCATAAGGTACTTGGGCTATGACTGGCAGCCTCAAGCAGGAAATGCTTATCTATCTTTTGGTATTCCTGATGATCCTGGGTCTTGCAAAGCCGTCCAAGCCATGATGCAGTGTTGATGTGTGGGATAATGTTGTTCACATCAAAGTGTCAATCTCTATGCTTGATGCCAAGAAAGTAAAAAGATGTGGAGACTTAACCTCTGCCCCACAGAAAGAAAACTGTGGCAAGAAAATAGTTTATAAGATAAGAAGAAGAAATCTTCTTTAATTTATTTTTTGGCAAATGAGTGTTTTGCTTGCCCACATGTATGTGCACCATGTATATTCAGTGTATAAGGAGGTCAGGAGAGAGAATGGGTCCCCTGGAACTGGAGTTACAGACAGTTATGAGCCACCATATGGGTGCTGGGAATTGAACTCATGGCTTCCGCAAAAGCAGCCAGTACTCTTAACCACTGAACTCTCTCTCTAGTCCCTGGGGAAAAAAAGATATTTAAACAATGTCCTGGTCTCTGATGATGCTGAATTTCTGGATGAGGGTCATGAGTTTTTACTGGGGATTTCCCATCAAACTCCCGCAGGTTTTCCAGACATCATTTACAGAGTAATTTCAAAGGTCTTTGTCCACAGCACACAAGTATGTAAAATTATGCCAAGACTGTCTCACAGCAAACACAATGTACATGAAGAGCAGCAGTTAGTCCTGAGGAAGTTGTCCCTTCCCTCCAGTTCCTGAACAGAAAGAAGAACTCAACACCAGCAATGCACTCAGAAGGAAATCAATTAAAATGCATTTGGCAGAGAGTTATCAATTGATTATATAACCAGCTAGGGTTTTAACCTCTTCTATGTAGCTCACCCTGGTGCTGTCTATCACTGTGAAATAAAGCATCTGTGATCCATAGCCCAGGTATCTAGAAGAGAGGCTTTGCATTCTGCTGGGAGAAGCAGGGACCCCTTGGAGCAAGGAGAGCAGGGAAGGTCTTCCCAGCAGGCCAGAAGAAAGAAGATTAAACACACACACACACACACACACACACACACACACACACACACACACACACACAAATGGAGAATAGAAGAACTGAGGTCTGTCAGAGAAGACAGAATCGCAGCTGGAACTCAATAGGGGACTGGCTGCTGGTGCAGAGCAGACAGGCAGGAAAGAAACCAGACAGTAAAGCTTATTTTGCCCAAACACAGTATGTGCCTCACTTCCTTTAATTTTCTTAAAGAACCCATGAGATTGCAAAGCACTGTCTCATTATATACACATTTAACTCCTATGAACTTCAATACACATTCGTGGACAGATAGTGATCCTACCTTGATGGAGTTGCATTAAACCTTGACTTTCGAATGCACTCTGTTTTTTTTTATTTGTTCTGTGTGCATTTGGAGGACTGTGGATGTGTGTGTGTGCTGTGGCACAGATGTGGAGGTCAGAGGACAACATGATGGAGGCTTTTCAATTCCTCTACCACGTGAGTCCTGCGGATGAACTCAGGTCATCTGTTTGACAGCAAGCACCTTTACCTACTAAGCCACATATCAGCAGGCCTATATTTTGAATGCCTTGGTGCTAGGTGCTATAATCTGATGATGTTACAGCTGATTGAGTGGCCCCTAACATGTGGTCTTTGTGATGACTACATTTTATCATCTATGTTAATTTCTCTTCTTGCCATTGGGATAGAATGGCTAACAAAAACTATGCAAGTGAGCTGAGGTCTGTTATGGCTCAGTTTCAGGAGAATTAGTCCATCATCATGGGAAGGCGTGGAGGCTGAAAGTCCTATCTGTAGGGATAGGAGGAGGTCACAGTGTGAATAGTTCACAGTTTTGGTGAGTCGGAAGACAGAGAATGGTGTAATCTGAAGCAGAACCAGGCTGTAATACTCAAAAGCTGCCACGAATAGTCTATGTCTACAGCTAGACACCCTGTCCCAAAGGCTTTACAACCTGTCAAAACAGCATCACCAGCTGGGGTACCAAGGGTTCAAACACATGAGCCTACTGGAATTACGTACACCATATTATCACCCTAATCATCATAACTTAAAAATTTGGAAATGTGGCATGGGGATATTTGACTTCAGATGAAAATACTTCCAGCTCCTTATGCAGAAGAAGTAATACGAATCAGGAAGTCACAGCCCAAAAACCTCCATGCACAAGTGGCGCAGGATGATGACTATCCAGGGTGCTGAAGTTGTTATGTAATGCAAAGTGGAGGTACCAATGAGATCCTCACTGAACAAGCCTAAATTTCTGCTTGCAGAGAAATCCAACAGGAAGGACATCATAGCCAATGAAGTCACCTTGCCTAAACCCTATTAAGCTTCCAGGGCTCTCTATGAAGTAGCAGATAATATCCTCTACAAACTAATAAGTTCAATATATTTCTGGGATGCAAAAAACTAATTCCAGAAGTGAGAGAGAGCACCAGATGAACAATCAGATTTTCTTCTTCTATTTTAAAAGGTTTGTTCTGTTTTGGTGTGTGTGTGTGTGTGTGTGTGTGTGTGTGTGTGTGTGTGTGTGTGTGCAGTACCTGTAGAGGCCAGAAGGTGGAGTTAGAGTGCCCAGAAATGGAGTCACAGGAGGTTGTGAGTCACTTGCCATGAGTGCTGGGAACTGAATGTAACTCCTCTGAAAGAATAGCAAATGTTCTTATTGCTGAGCTATCCCTCCAGTCCTAAGTCAGATTCCCACTGAGCAAGTGTCAAGAGGAAATGAGAGAAGGTACCATTCATGGTTTCTAAGAAGCTGCCTCACCAGCTAAAGAAAGTAGGAAGACCTTTTTTCCTTTATTATTTTTCATCCTGATTTTAACAAAATGGCTATAATAAAGTATATTTTGAGGCAATCAGCAAATTTAACACTGAGTATTGGTTATGATTATGTAATTATCATTAATGTTTTACAGGCTGTAATTGTATTTCAGTGGAGCCAAAAAGTCGTTCTTTGTTAGATTTATACAGTGTTATTTGGAATAGAATACCATTTAAAATTTGGTTTAAAACCCCAGAAAGAGCTGGAGAGAAGGTTAAGTGATGGACTCTTGCCAGAGGGCACTGCTGATATGACAAAGGTGGTGGCCATTTTGATCAGAAGACCACATTCTACAATAGGTACCACACCCTTCCCAAGCTAGAACCACTCTCTTCTTGCTGGGACACTTTTGAGATTCCTCAGCCACCTCTGAGCAAAACCAAGGAGCGCCCTGCTTCCTCCTACAACTGCCATTACACACGTGGTCTTTGGAGTCACCTTCAGTGCATGGGCTCCTTTCCACACTGACCTGGTTAGCAGAGGTTTGGTATTTCTTCCTGGGAAATGAACCTAATTGATATATTTTCCAGCATGTCACCTCAGTCCTGCAGGAGCCAGAAGAGCAAATTAAAAACTATGTTTCACATTTGGTGGGAGAAGTTAGTTGCATCTGTATTAAAATTAATGAGAGCGCCTGCCCAAGCAGCAAGCTCCAATTTTTCCAGGGAGCCAGAGTAGCTTATCCACAGTGCCAACAGAGAAAATGCTTTTGGAGTCAATGACAATGCTTTAAGCTTTTAATAACATTTTGTCTGAAAATGAATAACACAGGCCCTATATGATTTGAATCTCTATATTACATTACTTTGTTTCATTTTGGAGATTATTATTTTATGATCTCTCCCCTTGCACAGCACTTGGTTCTTGCCCAGCAGGCCTCTGAGAGCTTGACAATGGTAAAGGCATTTAAGTCTTTGAGCAACCCTCTGAGGAAGGTACTATAATCACCCCCACCCCATACAGAAGGGAAACTGAGGCATAGGCATGGTAAGTTGTTTGCTCAATGTTGTGCCCTCAATAAGAGGAGTACACAGAATGCAAAAATACTTCAGTTTGAATCTGAGTTTTAATTCTGCATCAATAGCCTTCCAATGGCTACAACTCTGAAACCATTTTTAAAAAACATTCACAGTTCAGACTGGTTGAAGAAGAATTGGGCACAGTCTCCTTCCTAGGCTGCAATGTGTCCCCATCACTCAAATCTCGGGGTGAAAAGAAGGTCTTTGATCTACCAATGATCATTCTCATAGCTTGTACCAAAAGAACAACCACTTTCTGAGTGTATTTAAGTTCTGCTCCACAAGATAGAACCCCCACCTAATACCATTATAGAGCCAAGGACAAGTGACTAAAAAGGTCACAAAGCCCTGTGGGAGAACCTACTGCCATTACTTTGCTAAATGGGCATGGTATTACACACCGACTCCTGATGATTTATCCTTATACCCACAGATCAGCGGCATCCCTCCACACTGATCAGAGATGTTTCTATTTGCAGTAGAAGGAAATTAACACAGAGCTGCACAACGGGTCAGTGTGCAGAGAATAAGAGACTGCGGAAAGCTCAGCCCTAAGTGGGACATCGTATCACACCCGTCCTCCTGAGGCTCAGAGATCGCTGCGGAAGCAGGAGCAGAAAGATTGTGTGAGCCAGAGGCCATGGACAATGACAAGGAAAGTGTTTTCTGTGCCCAACGGGGCAGATGCACCCTGGAGCTCACAGCAGTTGAGACAGCATGAACCACGAGACTTGTGCAAGCTCAAGATAAAATTCCAGCATAGAAGAGGGCGGGCACCAAGTCCTGCCTCTAGGTGAAGAGCCACGGCTGGGAGGACGGTTTGGTTTTGCTCATGTTGACATCACTCCTTTCACAACTTGCCCACCCTTGCCCACCTCCGTACTAGGCTGGTGAGAGGCCTGGATGCTGGCTTTGTTCACAGCCAGCAGAAAAAAAAAAAAAAATCACAGGCTGCGGAAGTGGCACAAGGAGCTGAAATTCCAGCTCTGACTCCTATTAACCAGGTGATCCTTGTCGGTAGCAATGATGTTGTAACAGTGCGTAGTGACTGCCGTAATTTATGTGAGACCCACTGTGTTCTCCGCAGCGTATGGTAAGATGTTTACAACTGGTGCCACCTCCGTCCGGAGCGAACAGCTGGGAAAGAAAACGCTGTTATTATGCTGCTGTTAAAGATGCAGAAATCTAGGCTCCGAGCTAAGACGAGCGGGGTTGAGCCACGCCCACCGAGGAGAGAGGGGCTTCCTAGTCACTTGCACCTGTTCCTCCCTACCACCAGGTCACACCCAAACTGCCTCGCTCCCACACTCCATTGTCTCCTGTGTACAACCCCAATTAAACCTATTAGAAATATTCCACTTGCCACATGCCCCTGAGGGGCCTGTAAAACTCCTTATTAATTCTTATTTAATGTGATACAGCATTTAGCCAAATTCTAGAGTTGCATTCCAATTCTTTCAAGCACAGAGAAATGACTCCAGAGCCCCAGTGCCTCCCTTGTCAATGTTCGAATCTGGGAGTTCTGCCAAATTGTGTCCTTGGGGCTGACGGAGAAGGGAAACCAGGGACGTCTGGCTCTTACCTCTTTCTGCAGCAGGCTTATGTGGCCATTCCTCTAAGATATATGTGCACCCTCAGGGAGAGACAAAGAGATGAGAGAAAGAGAGAGAGAGAGAGAGAGAGAGAGAGAGAGAGAGAGAGAGAACGAGAGAGACACACACAGACACACAGAGAGAGACAGAGACAGAGAGACAGAGACACAGAGACAGAGACAGAGACAGAGAGATAGCAAGAAACAGAAACATGCACGCGCGCGCGCGCGCACACACACACACACACACACACACACAGACTGAGATAGAGAGAGACAGAGAGATTAGAGGCAGGAAAGAAGACTAGGCCAAACTTTTATATTTTCCAAAAAATATCATTACCAGAACCCTATCCCTCCCCCAACCACCCATGTTAAATTAGAAGACAGACATGTTGAACACAGGTATAAATATATAGAGACAGAGGATGCAGAGAGCTTGCCGGGGGCTTGCCTTCACCTTGCTGTCTCCCTGGTGAAAATTTGCTCATCCATTCTAACTGCCATGATAATCCAGATCTATCCAGATCTTACCCACTCACCATCATTCTGGAGCCCTTTTCTGAGGATCTCTTTTGGGGACCCCCATCTGCTCAATTGATGGCCTCCGGTTAGAATGCATCAGACTCTCCTGTAAGAAAGCTCACTGTGAAAAGAGTGCACTTCCTGGTCCTGTGTCCTGTGTCCTGTTTCCTACTTCACATTATATAGGCTTGCTATGTAAGGCTGTGGAGGCTGGAGCCAACCTGTCTAAGGGAGTGCCCTGTCTCCACGTGGCATCTTTTGAGTGAGAAGAGAGAGACATTAATTTCTCGAAGTTGCAGGCTCCTCTCATATCCTCAGAAAAAAAAACCCAAACTCCACTTTTTAAAGTCATTGAGAGGACCTAGTTCTCAGCGCCACTGCCATTCACACCCCACAATCCCATGGATATGTTTGCACCAGTATCATCTCATCATTGATGAATGGAAGTGATTGATTGGAGACCACACTCTTGGTGCTGGGAGTCAGGAAAGAGTCCGGTCCTTGGGAGCATTTCTGAGTGGAGAGACAGAGGGAAGGAGGAAGGGATGGGAGGAGGGAGGGAGAAAGGAGGAAAGAAGGACTTGACATCTTCATGCAATAAAGTCTGAAAGTGAGTCTTTAGACTTGGTCAACGTCACTGACTGGCTTTGAGAAGAAGCCAACTTGGAGGGGAAAGTTAGCTTTGTGGCATTCCAGAAGGACATGCAGGTCATCGGTAGGACAATTGTGGCAGCTACCAACATGCACAGCACTCGGAGCACCAAGCTGCAATGCTTCTGGGCAGCTCATGAGCCCTGGCAGTAGAGCTGGATGCTGATAAAGGAGGCAGCCAGGAGGATAAACAGATGAAGAATGCTCCAAGCCTTACCTTGGCACTGCATTCTCTCCAGACGCCAGCACATGGAGTGTCTGCCCCTCAGGTGACACGGAGGCTGTTCCCTTGGCCCAGAGGTGCATATATAAACAGACTAAAGGAACACAGTCACTAGACACATGTTCTTCCCACCATAATGTGACATTTAACACACGGAGGAACTAAAGTGGATCCTCTTGTTAAAGTGGAAACTGAGAACATACTGTGACCATGCTGCTTGGTTGAAATTCTAGCTCTTGTGATACTTGAAGCCTCTTCAGGTCCTTCCTGTTGGCTTCAGGTACCACACTTTAATTCCTAGATTTCTGGCCTAGGAAAGAGCCCCAGTCTCCTGCCTAGGCATCCATGGGCTCAGAGATGAAGAACCTGGAAAAGCTCCTCTATTCAGGGCATTATCAAAACAGGAAGGGGGCACTCTGGGAAAGGTGATAAAGACGGCTTTCTCTCTAAGCCCAAGCTTTCTGTTTGTTTAAGATTCTGAAAATGCACAGAATCCAAACAAAATCTAAATGCATTTTGTGTTCCAAATAACCATACCCAACCGAAACAGGGTCTATGGGAAGAACAAGTTGCAATTTCCAGGGTCATTATGGGCTTTTGTTTGTTGTTATGATTTTGTGTGCTGTGAAGGCTCCAAACCCAGCCAGGGCAGAGTTAAGTATTCCAACATGACATCTTTGCACGCCTCTAAAGCATGAGTGTTTATTGTTCGACTAAAGCATAATGAGCAAGGAACGGGGCTCAAAAAGCAATGGAAGTGATGGATTGATGGCTTAGAAAATAAGCCATGATTGAAAGCCGGGCTTTTATTTCACACCCCTAATGGAATTTCTCCTACAGTTTCCACAACACTGACTTGAGCGGGTTTGTCACAGATCTGGCATCCCCTCTTGGGGTCACTGTTCTAGTCTGATTCTATTTCTGTGACAAGTACCATGCCTAAACGTCGCTTGGCACAGAAAAGTGTTTATTTATCTCATACTTCTAGATCACAGTCCATCACTGAGGGAAGTCAGGGCAGAAACTCAAGTAAGAACCCGAGGCAGAAACCATGGAGGATGCTGCTTACTGGCTCACTCATAGACTCATACTCAGCTGGCTTTCTAACACAGCCCAGGACCACTGCCTAGGGGATGGCGCCACCCACAGTGAGCTGGGCTCCCCTGCATCAATTAACAACAGAGACAATCCCCTACAGACATGTTCAAAGACAATATGATCGAGGAAACTTCTCAACTGAGGCTTTCCTATGAGATGATCCTAGGTTGTGTCAAAGTTTACCATTAAGGTCACACGGGACAGTCACCTAAATAATGTGAAGACTTTTAGATACTGTCTTCTATGCACAGATTTCTCAGGGATGACACCAAGAGGGAGTTGGTGGATCATATTGCGGTGGGAGATGGAGGGAGGTGGGACACATAGACATTTAATCTAAGAGCCAAGATTTAATGCCTTATTCTCACTTATAAACCTCTTCACTGCAAAGCCAGTGTCTTTTCACATAAGCAACTTTCACTTGGAGCCAGGTCATCTGTGTCTATACAGGCACAATGATATAGAGAAGCCTGAATCAGGCCCAGCTTGTGGTACCACATGAGGAGGCTCCACTAATTCTGGGATGCATGCGTGAGGCACCACCAGACACCTCAAACTCCTTCTCTTACATCCTTGCACCCCAGAGGGCAATGCAAAGCAGGAGACCTCTCCCCTGACTAGGAATCATGGATCTCCCACCCTTCCTGCCCATGTCTGGCTGAAAAAGGTCTCAGTAGCTTGGTGTGTTTCCACCCCATTTCTTTGTTCCTCTGATTCTCAGAGAATGCCAAGCCTGAGTCTTGGAGCTGAAGGATGAACCCCATTTACTTTCCTGGAACAATCACAAATTGATCTGCATTTCCAGCCTGGAGACATGCTGTCTTTCTGGGCCCCCATGTGACTCTGGCATGGCAGGGCCATTTCACTATCTGTAAAATGATACATTCACATCTGCCTCTGCTATTTCTCCAAAAGACAGTGAATTGTCTCAGTCGTCGAGAAGGCATGATGGACCATCTTGGACCATCACTCTCCTCTCAGCCAACCTTCAGTTGAAAAAATATCAAGACTGCCCAATACTTTTTGTGCAGATGGACACAGCAAGCACCAATTCACACTCTCTGTGACATGCCGTCTGAGCTGGTGTGGATGTTCTGCCTCTGAGACCCATTCATCTCCTCCTGCTTCCCCCATTAGCTGAACATTCTCTACAGCTCCCAGACATCATGCCCTGAGGTCAGGGAGATGCGTTTTCAATTTCCTTCTGCAAATTGGACTGGGCCATCCTTTTATGGAAATGTGAGACAAGGGAAAGATGTGAAACGCCAGTGCCGGATTCTGCTCCTTTTTCACAGGACCTTTGAGAGGAATGGTTCAGATCAAAGACGAAAGCTTGGTGAGTCTTAAGAATCAAAGCTTCATGTTGGGTCCTCTGTGGAAAGGAGGGAGCAGACTCCACACAGTGAGGCTGCCTCAAGCCTTCTGTGACCAATAGCAAACTTGGAGACCTATTGGAGTTAGACTCATATTTCTCCCAAACCCTAACTGAATCAGTCATCAGATCAGTACAGTGTATCTACTTCTAGCAGTGTGTTCCAGACACTGCAGACAACAAGGGAAGTAAATAAAATTTAAAAAAAAAGTAACTGAGAATTCACAGTCTAATAAAAATGAAGAATTTTCCCATTCATTATCTATGATTCTACAACCTAGCGGGGCTGTGAACTGAGTCCTAGACTGCATAGAGCTGTTCAAGGAATGTGCCTTGCAGCAGAGCCCATGGTTCTCTGAGCTCATGGCTCTGTTGACTTTGTACTGTATGGCTTGCCTCAATACTGCCGCAAAAAAGCTGCTTTACACCTAATATCACATATACATTCCTAAATTAAGGAGGAGCTGGATAAAGGAAAGTGACATCTGGGACAATCCCTTAAAGAGACCTTTGAGAATTTCTTTTAGTAATTTCTACTGACATTTCCAGAACTATGAACCAATAGCTGAGGAGCCCCCAACTGGATCAGGCCCTCTGGATAAGTGAGACAGTTGATTAGCTTGATCTGTTTGGGAGGCATCCAGGCAGTGGGACCAGGTCCTGTACTCAGTGCATGGGTTGGCTGTTTGGAACCTGGGGCTTATACAGGGACACTTGGCTCAGCCTGGGAGGAGGGGACTGGACCTGCCTGGACTGAATCTACCAGGTTGAACTTAATCCTCAGGGGAGTCTTTGCCCTGGAGGAGATGGGAATGGGTGTGGGATGAGGGGAAGGTGGAGGAGCGGGAGGGGGAAGAACAAGGGAATCCGTGGCTGATATGTAAAATTAAATTAAATTATAAAATAAAAAAATTAACGAATGAGCTCTCCTGTCTTCAAGGAGCCTACTGGAAAATAGAGGGTGGTGTCAACAGCAACGTAGCATGCCAGCCATTAAGGAAGTAAGAAGGAAGTGAGAGCATTTGAGAGTTTCTGCCACAGCTAAGTAAACAGTAGAAGGCTCCTCAGCTGCATGAGCCAATCACAGAAGGAAGTGACTAGAAGGGACATCCAGGCTGTGCCTGAGAGAAACAAAGTCAGGGTCTCTCATAGTGGGGAGAGGAAACCAACAATTTTCAGATTAATAGATTTCGTTTTAGAGAATTTTTCAGGTGTGTCTCCTAGGTGATTTCAAACCCAGTCAAGTTGGCAATTGTGATCAACCATCACACCATGTAACAAGATGACTCTACTGCAGTATGTCCAGAAATGGACAGAGCATATCACCCATGCCCTGTAGACCCTTTGCTTAGAGAACTTCTGGGCTCACTGGTGACAACAAAGGTAAACATATCAAACAAGAGAGAGAGAAAATAATTTTATTTAGAAAACCATGGAGAGTTTTACGTGGGACCCATGCAATCAGCACAGCAGGCCTCTAGCCCAGGGCATGGGGTCCTCCAGGGGCTTATAGATAAACTGCAGCTGGGTCTTCACTGGTTCCTGATTCTTGCTCTCAAGAACTATCCTCAGCCCGGTATTAAACACTTTCTTTTGATGTAGCACCAAAACATTGAACGTTATCCATGTTAGTGGCTCATTCCTTCTCACCACAGGCTTTCTTCAAACTTATGAGGAAGAAGGTTTGGTAGACTCCATCATGCTTACTATCATATCCCACTAATGGCTGTAGAATCCTTCTTGATAGTTTCTTTGACTATAATCCTTTGTCTTAAAATACCCCATTTGTGAAATGAGAAGATGAGTGGAGAAAGAAATGTGGTCTGTACACATAGTGGGGTTTCATTTATCCATAAAGAACAGAAATCACATTGATTGGAGAAAGTGGATGGAACTGGTAATTACTGTGTTAAGCAAAGAAAGCCAGATTCAGAAAAAAAAAAACACATATTCCTACTTGTATGTGGGACCTAGAAAAAATAAAGGACATAATGGTAGAGGGGAAATTTCAGGGAAGAAGAGGAGGGTTAGGGGAGTGTTGAAGAGAGCAGTGGGTTAAATATAATAAAACTGAATTATGAAATTGTGACAATTATAAAATTGTCACAATGAGACATGTTACATTCTACAATTAATATACATCAATAATAAAACAGAAAGTTAATAAAAAAAAGAGTTGAGAGATAGGGCAGAGAGATAGCTCAGTGGTTAAGAGTAATTGCTGCTCTTCTAGAAGATCTGAGTTCAGCCCTCAGCAGCCATGTTGGGCAGCTCACAACCACCTGCAACTCCAGTTTCAGGAGGTCCAACACCCTCTTCTTGTTTCCATGTGCAATTGCACACACAAGCACCTCCTCACACAGAGACACCGCACATACACATAATTAAAAATAAAACAAATTCAGGCTGCAGGAATGGCTCAGTGGCTGAGAGCACCGGCTGCTCTCATAAAGGACCTGGGTTCAATTCTCAGCACCCAGATGGCAGCTCACAACCCACCTGTAACTCCAGTTGCAGAGGATCCTATGCCCTCTTCTGGCTTCTGTAGGTACTGTACACACATAATGCATAGCCATATATTCAGGAAAAACATCCATATAGATAAAACAAAAATGAGTAAATCTTTTAAAAATAGTACATCTTCATTTAAAAGGAGTTGAGAGATATGAGTACACCAACTGCCTCCTCTAAGTAACTGTCAGCATCTCTTATCTTACTAAGGGGATCAGGCATTGGGTTCTCTGGGCAGAACCATGTTCCTAATCTGGACTAGCTTCACTAGCTTCTAAGGTCCATGTGGTACCTGTTTCACAATTCTCTCCTGAAAGTCTTGGACCAGTAGATATGATTTCCAAAGTCAACACTCATATTCCATTTCCATTTTCTGTCTCCTGAAGTTTCTATTCCTCACAGTCCCTGTGGCGTAGTATCCATCCTGACACAACTTTCCTGTCTTTTGTAGCTAGAGCTTGAAGCTAGCGAGTCTCTGAACACTTTGAAAGGTGGGTCTGCCACCTACAGGAGCCACATCTCACTCCAGACACTTGGCTTTTCCATGAGAATGGGACTGGAGTGTCATCTGATGACCTCAGACACAGCTCTCCCAAATGCTGCAGGCTATTCACAGCTCCTGAGAACTGTGATGTAGACAGTCGTGGCTGGTAAGAAGATTACAAAAGAGATTGGATGGCTGTGGTGAGCTGTGTGTGACATGAGGTGCCTCCAAAGATGTTCCTTGTAGCTCATGACATGTAGTTCACACAGCAGATGCTGCAGACCCTACTCAGTGATGGACTGGTCAGCAAGGAGTGAGATCAGCAAGGTGCCGTCTGTGACACAGGAGCTTCCAGAGACTACCAGATGATTTGATTCAGACACTGCTGACTTTACTCAGTGGCCAACAGCTCATCCAGGTAGTGAAATCCCCTTCCCTCTGCCCAGAGCTCTGTGGTTACACATGAGTGTTCCTCCAGATAAAGGCTTTGGCCATTCTTCATGTAATTCACCACGGTCACATCTCACTGGGCAGAGGAGGGTGATTCTTTATCCTTGGTAATATCCAATAGTGGAAAATGCACCACAGAATATACATATATTCATTTATTCTTAAAAGTTTTTTTTTTAACTTCTGAATTGTTTAGGTGTATCTGTGGGTTTGTGCAATTGAGTGCAGTGTTCACTGAGGCCAAAAGAGGGTGGCAGATACCTGGAACTGGAGTTACAGGCAGGTATGAACAGCCCAGTATGGATGCTGGGAACCAGATTTGGAGTATGTGCTGTTAACTGACAAGGCATCTCTTCATCCCCATAAAAGCATTTATTTAACCCTCAATTCTGTGTCAATCACAAATGCTTCTGTTCCGAATATAAGATTTTAGCCAAGGTATTTAGAATAATTTAAGAAAAGACCTTCAAGGAATCAAAGAGCTCAAATTCTGTTAACATCTTTAATTTTTGACTGGTAATTTAAAGACCCCTGTATGCTGATATAAACATATATACAATGGCTTCCCATTGTGTTGGAGTTTGGGGGAGTTGATTCTTTCTTCTCTAATAGACCTTATGAAGAAATAATTGTATCCAAATTAAAGCTCACTTGTGGTACTTAGGATATTCCAAGCAAGATTTTGATGAGATTCACTCATTTCTGTAAAAAATAAAATAAAATAAAATAAATAAAATAAAATAAAATAAAAAAAATAAATAAAAAAAGTTCAATGTGTACAGATTCTTAGCCATGGAAGTACTTGGCTCTCCAGTCTAATTTCTGCAATTGAGTGACTGTACACCACAGAAAAGTCACACACCCACAGCCTTTACACTAGGTATTCCACTCACAAAATTGCCTGTTCCCTCAAAGCAAAAACTAGCCCTGATGTTTTCAGCTGATGGAGAGCTGGGCAATGTTGGTCCTGGTGAACTCTGGTTCTCTAGCCTCTAGAGACCTTCTGCTGCCTGTTGAAGCCATGCCAGTCTCTATCTGATCCCAAGAGCTGCCTGAGACTTCTGTTCAGGACCCGGTATTGACTCCACCTATCCTAGTTTATGTTCTATGAATGATCAACAATGACTTGGGGAGGAAAGGGTTCATTTGGCCCACAGGTTAGTCCATTATGAAGCGAAGTCAGGGCAGGAACTTGGAGGCAGGAACTGAGGCAGAGGCCATAGAAGAACACTGCTTACTGGCTTTCTCCTCATGCCTTGCTCAGGCTGCTTTCTTACAGCACCCAGCCCCACTTTACCAGAGGTGGCGCCACCCACGGTAGGGTGGACCCTCCCGCATTAATCTTTAATCAAGAAAATGCCACAGTTCATAAAACACCATGACAAAGCAACTTATAAGAAAACGTTTACTTTGGGCTTATGGTTCCAGAGGGTAGGAGTCCACCACAGTGGAGAGGCTTGGCATCAAGGGGAAGGAGAAGGAAGCCGGAAGGCCCCTTCATCAACGCCCATCATCAACTCCAAGCATGAAGCAGAGAGAAAGCAATTCAGATGTGGGGCGAGACTATAAATTCTCAAAGTCCACCCCCAATGACACCAATACCATACTTCCTAAACCTCCCCAAATGGCCCACCAACTGGAGACCAAGTTTTCAAGCCTACGGGGGATGGTCTCATTCAAACCCCCACATCATCTCTACTGCGAACTCCATCTGGATCAAAAAGGTGCTTGAATGGTGCTCTGTACTTGGTAATCCAGTTGAGAACTCGCCACCAGCTTTCTGGCTACCAGCAAACAGTGAGTGTAGTGGGCTCCATGCCCCCATACCCAATTATCTGGTTACTCCTTGGATTCCATGGAGCTTGGCTTCAAATCCCCAAGACTACAACAATTCTCTTCAGAGGAAAAATCCCTTAGGTTGACTGGATTTAGTATAACACATTGGACCAAAGAAAAATAAAACAGAGAAAAACAGGATTCACAAAGCTGGAAGCTCCCAGAAGCAGAATGAACTCTGACAACTCAACCAGAGATGTCAGATGGCATTTACAAACACTGAAGTAAGGCAGAGAAAGCAATCTAATTGGCTACAGTCTATTCAATCAGCCAGTCGGTCGGCTATGGCTTAATTAGTTAATGGCTTAAAGGACCCTTGCAACCTACCAATCTCATGGACTGTGATTAAAGTTAATATTGGTTTGGTCTACTGGGGCCAGTGAAGGGAGCCTGGTCCAAATAAATACCCCTTTACAAAGCATTATTTAATGTGCATTAGACTATCAGGCGAGTGTCCTCTCTGTGGGGACTGGAGCATACAGGCCCAATGCAGATGTAATTACACTGTGCAATGTTCATAAAGTCAGTTCTGCTCTTCTGAACTCCCTTCAGAGTCTGATAAACTCCAAACACCATCTCTAAAGGTTGGGGTTCAAATTCTAAGTGAGGCGTTTTGTGCCTCTCTGTAACTGACTCAATAAGCGTGCTTAGTCCCTCAGCTCAGTGGTTAGCGTCGGAACGCCAGTGGCTACAGAGCAGGGACAACTGACAGAGCTGATAACAGCCCATGGAAGACACCTGAGTCCCTTAGCAAAAGAGGGTCAAGAGGTAGTGAAGAGGTCGATGTGTGCTAATCCCAGATAGAGAATTCCTGGGAGGGTTCCCCCTGCTGATGCTATGCCACAACTGGGAAACATTTACCCTTATGGGGCTCCCACTGAGGGCTGCTATGTCTAGACCCTGCAATATCCTTTCCTTGCTGGGATATACCTGTATCTCAAGAGCACCCTTGGTGGCATGGACAAATGAGTCTATTAACTCTACAGAGTCTCCCTGTTTCCTGTTCCCCAGGCTCTTTGCTCTGCAAATGCACCTGCAGCCCTTGGGGTCCATGTTGGGGAGTTCCTTTGCTGTCTTGCTGTCACTCAGATTCTTCTCTGAGGATGAGAAGGCATGAAGTTGTCAGTCACAAAATTTCCCTCAGCAAAAAAGACTCAGATTCTGTTGTTGCCCTTCAACTGTCTCTCAATTTGACATTAAAACATGGTTTTTCTTGATATTTTCAACCCATCTAACTACAATATATATCAACAGACACTATGAGTTCATTGTCACCATCATTGTACATTTCAAAATATATGTATTGTAGTTTTAAACAGACAATGGTAAAGCTTATTATCTGATGTAGTTTTCATTGGACACTACTGATCTCTGGTACTTGGTCCTCAGTAGACCCTTAGGTGATGATTAGGCACATTCACACATCTTTCAGATAGGATTTCCCATTTCTCCTCACAAAGATATACCAAGAGTATCTGTTTGTTAATACTCCATACTTTCTGTCTAGGATTTATGAAAAACACGATCAAAATATATTGT
This sequence comes from Peromyscus leucopus, assembly GCF_004664715.2. Lineage (NCBI taxonomy): Eukaryota > Metazoa > Chordata > Mammalia > Rodentia > Cricetidae > Peromyscus > Peromyscus leucopus. The sequence continues at coordinate 18,280,114 of NC_051082.1, forward strand.
ATGAAAAATTGTAAAACAGAAAAAAAGAAGTGAAAAAATTCAGTCTACTTATCCCTGAAGAATGTTTTATAGCCTGTTTTCACAAATAAGATGTAAAAAGACATTTATCTCTCCATAAGTTTAGCCTCCCATGCATTTTCCTACTTTCCACAGCTGTAATTAGTGGAAAGAGTACAAAAATGTCCACGTTCTCTGTTCTAAAACACATACTGTTAGTATGTTAGCACTCTCTGGCTTTGGAATAATCCGGTTTTTTTTTCTATTTTAAGCATTAGAAACTGTAACAACTTGTGACCAAACAAATGCTGACATTTAGAGTTTGACAACATGTATCTTTCTCCAATATAGGTTGTCACACCCCTGAGAAATCCATTCAGGTAGGTCTCTAAGAGCAAAGATAGGTGATCCTCAGTTCAATCTTTTCTAAATAAATTGTCTGCCACCTGTGTACCAGTGGACAGAGTGAGACTCATGGGACTTACTAAGCTGCCCAATATCTGGTGTGGTAATTGTACACAGGAGAGTTAAGATGCCCTGCCCAGAATTGCTTTCTCCCAACAGTGCTTGGTCTTCCTGGGCTGTGCATGATTTGGCAAACTTGGAGATTTGGCAAACTTGGAGTGATTGTCAAGGCACCATCAGGACCTTGTTCAGTAGAGTAATGATACTGTGAAAGCTGAATTTCTGACCTATGAGTAAGAAGGGAAGGATGGGTGTGGAGACTACATCAAAACTGAGGTTAATTTAGAATGAATCATGCTGGAAGGTGTTTTTTCACCCAGTGCTTAAGTTATATGGCTCAACTACACCTGTAGATACATATTGAATGCAGTCAGTAAGTCGGAGATATTTGCACATCCATGTTTACTGAAGCATCGCCATTAACAGCTAAGATATAGAATGACCCTCAGTGTCTGTCAACAAATAAAAAAAAATGTGCTATACATCCACTATGGAATATTACTCAAACATAAAGAAGGGGAAAATATTGTTTGTGGGAAAATTGGTGCAACTGTAGCTTTTCTTCATAGCAAATTAAGCCAGATTCACGTGTTTCTTTTATTGGTGGATCCTAGATTTTATATTGATAAATAAAACCATGTGTATATATGACCTGGAAGTAGATGTGAAGCTTTCTAAGACTAAGAGGAACTAAAGAGAGAAGGAATGAGAATAGTAGGGGTAACCTGAGAGAACTTGATTATAGTACTTTTATTTTAGCAACAAATAGAAAAAGGAGAAGAAAGTCGGTGCAAATATATTAGACTCTAACCGAACCATTGGCCAGCACTACTAATTAATGTCCAAGCCACACTCCAGTCAACAGAATGACAGATAGACTCTTTTCCATTGTATTTGAGACATTTACCAAGGCAAACCAAATTCTTTTTTCCATAAACAAACCTCTAATACAGTTTTAAAAAAAAACATAATTGCAAGCATAGTATTGAACTGCTGTAAGATAGAATCAGAAATTGGATACTGGCTCTTAACTCTTAACCATGAGTAACTCCAGTTCCAGGAGATATGGTTCCCCCATCTGGCCCCCTTTGACACTGCGTGTGTGCGCGCGCGCGCACACACACACACACACACACACACACACACACACACACACGAGAGAAACATAATTTTAATTATTTTAAGCTTAAAAGCCAAAGGTTTTATTCCCTCTTCTTGAAGTGAAATTCTCAAAGTTACAAAATTATAATTCTGTTTTCAATCTCTACCTGTCTGAACTTTTATAGCTCCTAATTTCAGAAACATGAGTTGCTTAATTTAACTTAGTCATGAAGTTGTTACCAATACCCCAATTTTACACTGCTTCAATTATCAAATTTCGGCAAGAAAAAAGAAAAAACAAAAAACAAAATAAGAAGCTATGGAAAAGCTTAACTTGATAACACTTTTCCTGTGGTTATAGGGTGGAACTTGAAGTTAATTAGACTATTTTCTATTTCTTTGTTAGTCTGCCCAACAGTCAAAAATATATCTTCCAGAGTAATTTAGATTTCTACAAAATATTTTTAAAGATTTATTTTTCGTGTGTCTGTGTGTGTGTGTGTGTGTGTGTGTGTGTGTGTGTGTGTGTGTGTGTGTGCCCTCAGAGGCCAGAGACATTTGATTCTCTGGACCTGGAGTTACAGAAGGTTTTGAACCATGTGATACAAGTGCTGAGAACTAAACTTGGATTCTCTGGAAGAAAAAAAATTGTGCTATTAACCATTGAGCCATCTCTCTAGGCCCTACAAAATATTTTTGTAGATGAAATTTTAGTAGCTGTTCCAAAAGATTTTAGGCACAAAACATACAATATTTATTTTTTAAAACCCCTTGATAAATTATGACATATTCATATACTCCCAAATCATTATATGTTCAAAGCTATTCTCTTTTGTTTTTGAGTTAGGGTCTCACTATTTAGAGACCAGACTGGCCTTAAACTCACAAAGATCTACCTTTCTCTTCTTCCCAGGGGCTGAGATTAGAAGTGTGCACTACCATCACTCCCAACAAGATAATTCTTACATAAATCTACCCTGAAAGATCACTCATGTCCCACTAACAACCCTCCTAGCTCCTCCATGGCTAGGCAACATGGATTCAGTTCTGTCACTATGGTGACAGTAGTGGGAAGTTCCATAAAAATTTCATTAGGATGCTCTCAGGCCTCCAAAGAATGAATATTCCCATTATCTACAGACTCACATGGTACCCAGCAGCTCCAGAGACTTCTCCTTCGAGAATAACTCCAGGTACAACCTGAATGATGGATGTGATGAATGCTGAATGAGAATATGTGGAACCTGAGTGAGCCCCCATGCATTATGGCAAACCTGAAAGGAGATGATCCAGTATCATGAAAGGTGATGATTTTACCCATGATTCATTTAAATTAGTTATAATGGGAATCAGACCTGAAGAGCCTGTGAACAGAAGAGACTGAGACCTCAGCTAGGAACTTGATTATACTTGGTATTCAGATATACCTGGAACTTGACTGTTTCAAGTAAACTGTCTATGAAAGCAAAGTAGAACACAAGCTCAGCCAATCAGAATCCATCTTACATGATAGAACTAGCCACTTTGCAATGGGACAGGCATAGTAACTACTAGACCAATCATTCAATTTATTGCTTATTCTTACACATTTTTCCATTAAATAGCTGCCTCTCAGGTATTAGTGTCAAGGCACAAAGTCTCTGGGCTGGTGTTTCCCAACACATGAATTTCCTCTTCTTTTCCAATTTGCTGTATCTTTATTTATTAAAGTTCATATTGATTTTTATTGAAAACTCATATGATGTATTCTGATCACAGTTTCCCCTCCCCCATCTTCTTCCAGATCCTCCACACCTCCCAACCAAACCAACTTTGTACCTTCTTTTTCTCTCATTAGAACACAAACAGGCAAACAAAAGGCAAAAGAACCCAATTTTTTAAAAAAAGTGAAAAAGCACAAGAAACACATGCACACAGAGACGCAAAACCAAAACCCAAGAAAACACAAAATTGTAAACCATAATATACACGAAAGACTTGTAAGACTAAATAATAATAATAATAATAATAATAACAATAAAGTGTTTTGCATGGAATCTACCCTTAAGTGTGGTTTATATACCCAGAGAGACTCCATTGGAGGAAACTAATTTTTCCTTTGAAAATGATCATCAATTGCAGATAGCTTCTTTTTTTTTGCTGCCCCAGACACCAGCTCCAGCAGCACAGAGCTCAAAGAGAATCCATGGAGTTGGCACACTATGACTTTTTATCTGAAGAGGTTAGGGGAAAAAGACACTCACACTCTCTCTTCATGATTTCCTTCTTTATTCCTCTTCTGCATTCTCTGTTCTTTATTTTCCTGGTGACTTCCTTCTCTCATTCTTGATGTTTTCCTTCTAACTCATTTTAACACTATCTCTATTTTTCCCTTACAGCTTATATACCCCAGCAAAATCTTTCAGGCAATATAAAAATTACAATGTGGTTACATTCTGTTTTTCAAGTGAATGATTACAATAAATACAAGTAAAAAAACTAGCATGTTTTCCATATCCATTACATGATTAAACACTTTATGTATTACAGGTAAAAAAAAAAATATCCTCAAGAACCCATGTACATGCATACCCAAGCAACTTGTTATAGATTAACAGAGTATAAGCAAGCAAAGTATTTTTCTCAGCCAGGTTTTTTACTGGCAGGCTGAGTTTTACAGTTGCAAAGAAAGGACCAATCACTTTATTACTTATCTTGAAAAGTAATCTTATAAGGAATCTTAAAGAAATCATAAACTTAAACTTTTATACATGAAAAACAATCAGTCAGCTCTACTTTAAATCTTCAGGGTACATACCCACTCATCAATAGTGTTTTTTTTTTTTATATATCAGGAGATTGGAGGCAGAAATGGGTATAAGGAATTAATCATCACCTTTGGTCATCAACCAATCCTAGCATGAAAGGTATGTCACCTAATAATAATTGGGCTGCTTTGTTCTTGTTCCCTGACCTTAATGAGTTCCAAATTCAACTATGTGCCTTTCTAAAACTTTAGATTGTCTTTTTTGGTTTTTCACATCAAAGCTATTTAACAAAAACATCTAGTCTAGCCTTAAGTTATTTTCAAAGCTTTGATTCATCTATGATGAACTCTAAAACCTGTGAACACATCTCCCAACATTAAGATTAAAAGAATTCAAGCCAGCTTGGTTCCTGGGACTCAGTTGTTTTTCTTAATCATTAACCTAAATCACAGTCTATATGGTTCCTCAATAGAAACTCTCATGTGTTCTAGCTGTGTGACACTTCATTGTTTTATTTTTATCATCAAAACTCTATTTAAATTAACATTATTATTATCAGTTAAACAGTTTAGGAAGAAATCATCTTCATAATAAATCCAGGGGTAAAAATACCAAGTAGGATGGGATGTTTCCATTAGATAAACACACTACATTACAGGCAGTGGGGATCTCCCTACACCCATTCACACCATGCCAGATACCAGAGAAAGATGGCAGCAGCAAACATGTGAAGACACAACAGAAACAAAAGACACTCTGGAGTCTGTGTGCTGTGGGATGATCTGTATGTCCTGTGGGAGCCCTTCTTGGGTTCTTTGTGGCGTTACCCAGCAGGTCCGTATAGAGGATGATTAGGACCATGGGCCTGAGTGCAGGTGTTTGAGATGGTCTGCACTTGGCTGTGCTGGGGGATGGTCTGTATGTCAAGTTGTTCTGATTGGTTAATAAATAAAACCTGATCGGCTGTGGCTAGGCAGGAAGGATAGGCGGGACTAACAGAGAGGAGAAATAAAAGGACAGAAAGGCAGAAGGACTCGCTGCAGCCGCCACCATGACCAGCAGCATGTGAAGATGCCGGTATGCCACCAGCCACGTGGCAAGGTATAGATTTATGGAAATGGACTAATTTAAGCTATAAACACAGTTAGCAAGAAGCCTGCCACGGCCATACAGTTTGTAAGCAATATAAGTCTCTGTGTTTACTTGGTTGGGTCTGAGCGGCTGTGGGACTGGCGGGTGACAGAGATTTGTCCTGACTGTGGGCAAGGCGGGAAAACTCCAGCTACATCTGTGTTCTCAGAGCCTTGCCTATCTGAGATTCACCCATCAGGGATTTACCTCCTGGTGGGCTGACACCCTGAAGTCAGCTGCCATCTGCTGCTCCTCTGACACAGCCACTGACAGCTTCTGGGTTTGGGGAGGGAAACTCATGTCTACTTCCCCCTTTCAGAGCTGGGATCCCATTTGGTTTGAACCTATGCAGGCTCTGTGCATGCTGCCACCATCTCTGAGTTCATATGTGGGTCAGTCCTGCGGCATCTAGAAGACACTGTTTCCTTGGTGTTATCCACCCCCTTTGGCTCTTACAATCTTTCCACCTCCTCTTCTGCATAGTTCTGGAGCACTGAGGGGAGGGGATTGATGAAGACATCCCATTTAAGACTGGGTGTTCCAAGATCTCAGACTGACTCTCTTCACACTGTCCAGTGGTGGATGTGTGTGTGTGTGCACATGGTGTGTGTCCTATGTGCCCAAGTTCGTGTGTGTGAATGCAGGCACACATTGCCACAACATGCGGCAGAGTTCAGAAGATAGCTTTGAATATCAGACCTTATCCTCCACCTTGTTTGAGACAGGCTCTATTATTGCTCACTGTTACAAACTCCTGAGTCACTGGCCCACAATCTTCCAGGGAGTCTCCTGACTCTCATCTTCCCATAAGTGGGTTTATAGACATGTACTACTGCATCCAGTTTTAGGTGCATTCTAAGGCTCCAAATTCAGCTCATCAGGCTTGTGCATGAGTGGGTCTACCTAATGAGTCATCCCCCTAAACACATGAATTGCTTCGTAAGTAGAGTCTCCAAAGGTTCATAGCATCCCAGATGTTTTTTACGAGGTACCATCAGTAGCATAGCAATTGTGTGCTCACATTTTTGTGCCTGACAATGAAGAGTGATGTTGGAGCTGAGATGCTAAGATTGGAAAAGAGAACATCATTATATGGGATTTCCCCCCTGGCCATCTGTCTCCTTTGTGTCCTCAAAACTGAACCATTTCTCAAGCTACCTACACCCAGTCAGGCTCTGGGTCCAACTGGCTAAGGTGGAGATGGAGACCTGGGAGATGAGACATTTGAAGTACATTGGTGGTCCTAAATCTACAGCAGCTCCAAGAAGGACTTGGAAATAAGAAATAATCAGACCTCATCTACAAAGAGACATTGACCCACAATTGATCCAATTACACTTCATTGTTATTGTCACTTTGGTTTGTTGCATTTGTTGGGTAGAAAACACAGAGCTGGCAGGAAAGCATTATGAGCTGCACCAGTTAGGATGCATAACTCATCAAAGAACCCAGAGGTGTTGTGTATAACAACAAGGAATCAAGTGCTCAATGATCAATATAAATGCTATTTTCTAGCCTCTTCACTGCCTACACTTCCTTCCAATATGACTATTTTAATAATATTCTCTCTCGGTGCAAGACTGCCAAGTCTTGTATAGGGATGCTTGGCCAGCTCCTCTGAGCTCCTTTTCAATCTGTAAAGGCTCTCCATTCTCAATACATATCTCACAAACAGAAGACCTTGTCCCATCGGCAGATTTTACATGGGCATCTGTCTCCTTTGCATCCTTGAATTGTCCATTTCTCATTGCTTCTTCCTATATTGACCACAATACATCATAGAAGATCCTCAGATAGTTGTACTCAAATTTTACCTGTAGACGAGGAACTCCAGCCTGTCTGTGGCTGAGCATTTTTCTTCTGAACAGATAGGGCAAACATTTAATGATCAAATCAGTTTCCTGCCAAGAATGAGACCTAGAAGAGGACAGAGATGAAAACTGGTGGAATCAACAAGACCTTATTCTCACCAGCTACACGGATTCTGAGCTCTCCCTTCTCCGTGTAGAATTTAACTATTTCACTATATCTTCTGCAAAAGGGAATCAAAATAACATTAACATGTGCCTCCCAGACACAGCATCTCTGAAGTATCATGCTGCTTAACTCATGTTTAAGCAGTAGTCATGTTAGTGAGACTTTACAGCTGTAGCTCCTGACATTACTAGAAGACACAGTCACATAGCAACCTCCCTGTTCCTCTGGCTCTTATAATCTTCCCACCCTCCTCATCCACAATGTTCCCTAAACCTTGGGTGTGGGTGTGTTTTGTCGATCTATCTATCTAGACTGGGATCTACAACTCTGCATTTTGATTGGTTGGAGTTTTGTGTTGTGGTCTCTGTCTGTTACCAAGAGAAGTTTTCTTGAGGAGCGGTAAGGAAGACACTTATTTGTGGGTATAAGGATAATAATGGATGCTAACATGGAGAGAGGAAAGTCCAGGAGGCCTCAACCCTAAACAAAGAACTAAGGCATGCTGGGAGTAGGATAAATAGTCTTCCCCAGGGAAGACACACCAATTGGTTATCCAATAGCAAACTGTCAGCCCTGAAAACATACATACAAATAACATTATACAGCCTGAAAAGATTGTATTTAGGATTATATATGTATATACACGCACACATATGCATGCAACAATTAATGAAGAAGCCATGAATTTGAAAAAGAGAAAGAAGTATGTGGGAGGGGCACATGGGACAATTTGGAAGGAGAAAAGGAAAGGGGTAAATGATGTAATTATAATCTCAAAATTAAAAGAAATAATTTAAAAAATTTGTATATCATTTCTTAAATAATATAAGATATTCTGGAAAGCACCATGCCAAGAATATAGGACAGAGATCATAACTCGTCTACATTATGTTTACTACTAAAATAGCCACATTATCTAAGCAGTTATAGCAGAAGAGTACTCTGGTTTTAATTTTTAAAAAATTTTCAGTGGCAAAATAAGCATAGTGTAACGCTTGCCATTATAATGATATTAACATCCACTTTGTGGTGTGAGAATCCCTTTGCATGATGAACACTCCACTATCCTCCTGAAGTGCAAAAATAATTCATTTTCCTCCCCAAGGGGATGGCAAGGGGTGCAGCCAACATTCCCAGAAGAAACAGTGCAAGACCTTGTCAAGATTTTCTAAAACCATCAGTGCTGAATGCCAGTTGCTGACCTTCAGCAGTCAAAGTTCCAGGGGAGATGAAGAGCCAGGAGCTCCTTTCTGGGTGGATCAAGGAAATATCTCTGGCATCCTGAACCCAGACATTTGGCATCAAGCCATGTCCTTGGCCGTGTTGGTGCAGAGACAGCTTATCCCAGCATGCATACCATAGCATCTTGTGTATACCACATTCACACACACACACACACACACACACACACACACACACACACGCACACACATTTTTGGTCAATGACATCTCAAGGAGGTTTAAGTTTATTGAAAATGGCAACCTGAAGGTTGAGACAGGAATGAAGAGGCACCAGGCGATGTGTTGAGAGGACATGGGTGTAGTTCCTAAAGAGTTGACAAAGAGAAGCTATGTATAAGATATGTGAACTTACCCTGCTCTGAATGGAAGCCACAGACAAAATATACATCAAGATAGAATTTAAAGCCCACCCCCTAGAAGGAAAGATTTGCCTGGTACTGTACATCTGGCCAAAAGCCTATGTCTGGGGGCCTCACAGGCCCCTGGGGTGAGCCTACTATTATTATTTTGCTAAATGAACATAGTATCAACTGCCCTCTACATTCATATCTTTCTAACCACAAATCAGTGCAGCTCTCAGACCTCATCAGAGAAGTTGCTTTGTACAGTGGATGGTGGTTAGTACAGAAACTCACAACTGGTCAAAGTGCAGAGAGTAAATGTCAGTGGAGAGCTCACCTACCAACTGGGCATCTGTACCACACCCTACCCCTCCCCATCCCCAAGGTTCAGGGACTATCATGGAAGGAGAGAGCAGAAAAGCTGTGGGAGCTAGAGGTTGGAGATGACCATGGTGAAATGGTATCTTCTGGATATGGCAGGACCTATGTGCACAAACTCACAGTGGCTGTGCTTGCCTACACAAGATCAAGGTGATCCACATTCTATCATGGAGTGAAAAGGGATTCATGTGCCTCCGCCCTTAACCCAACTGAACAGCTATAGACTTCAACGGCTCCCAGAGAAGGGAGAGTCAGTTTTCTTTAAGGGGGCTCCTGGTAGATCAGTCACTCTTCAGTGGGTGACCTCACATTGGGAGTACATGGACAACAGTACAAGTTGATCTAGTGAGGATTAAGCAAAGAAAAAAGAGAAAAGAGGACCTATAGGTGTGGGGAGTTGGGAGAGTTAGGGTGGATATGGAAGGAGCTGGGAGGAAGAGTGAGAGATAAATATGATTAAAATGTATTGTATAAAACTCTGCAAAGAATTAATAAAAGGCCATAATTTAAAAGGCACATCAAAATCTTTTTTTGCTTATTTTGTACTGTTTCAAAGAAAGAAAAGGATCCAATGTATACTAAAGAATTGAGTGCATTGAATGTAGTTTGAATATCTCTGGATGGCACTGTTTGGAGGGGTATCTGTCACCTTTATGTGTAGAGCATAGTGGTTATCTTCAGCACATAGCATGGTGCTTTCTCTTTGGTCTCCTGGCTATGAGATGAGCAGTTTTGTTTTGTTTTGTTTTTTTTTTTTTTCTGTGTGTGTGTGTGTGTTGTTGTTGTTGTTGTTGTTGTTGTTGTTTTAGCTAAAGATTCTTGCCCTTACCACCTGGCATGCCCATCCCCATTCCAAAGCAATGAGTGCACCTTCTTGTGGGCCTAATAAACCCTTCCCTTCTATAAGTTGATTCCCTCAGATATGCCATTATAGTGGTGGAAAGCTGACTGCACAGTATTTCCCAAGCTTAGAAAAGGAAAAGTCAGAGTTCCCCTTGAGTAAGATTAATTCCACCAGCCTCCTCGGTGAGTTGCACTTCCCAGTGGGAGCGAGTAGCAGGTGAGACCGAAGCTGGTGTCACATTGAGAGTCTTTGAAAGTCCTTAACTGACTTAGATTCTGACCCTGTTATTTCTGCCACTCGCCAAAGCACAGTGAGAGTAGGGAACTGAAACGGGGCTTTTCTTTCTTCTGAGTTTCATGTAATTGAGATAAAACATCTGAAACCAGAAGCCAGCAGAATGTCCTCTTTCCTAATCACTTCTCAGAAAAGTCTGGCAGGCAGGGCCTCCAGACAGCAATTATCAGGGGACTGTGAGCTCCAGAGCCTGCGGTGTGTTCCTGGGAGAGCAGGGTACAGGCCTGGAGGGGAGGAGAGCCAATCTCAGGGAAGAGAAGCATCAGCTTTGCTCTCATTTCAGAAAATGATCTCACATTTCTTCTTCTGTTATCTGTCTGTAACAGTAGGTGAAAATCATGGGGGGGGGGACGACTCTGAGCCCTGTAAATGAGCTAGACTTGGGGCCTCAGCATTGATTCTGAACAAGCAAAGAAGGGGCCCTCCTGTCTGAGTTCAGCACGACCGTGGGGATGTAATCATGGCCCCTTCTGTCATGTTCCCTTTGGACAGTTGTGTCCCCTGAGAATGTCAGATACTAGCCGATCCTTGCAAGCCTGGGAGACTGTCCAATGTTATTTGTTTAAAGTGGTTGTAATATGTTGTTGTGTGACAGATATTTTCCTGGGAAGATACAACACACACACACACACACACACACACACACACACACACACACACACCCCTATCCACCCCAGAGAGGGAACCCACAACAGAGCAAACTAACAATTGCACCAATGACCATCTGGATGAGTCGATGAGTTTTTTTTCGGTGTTAGCAACAGGAGAGTGGGTGAGGGTCACTGACAAGGAGGAAGGATGATACACAGAACAGCTGCATTACCGAAAAGCCCACCCCAGCACTGGTGACCGCTCAGGACAGCTGCAACATCCTGCACAGCCTGCAGGCAGCTCCGTACTCCTCTCCTGGCCTCTGCTGGCCAGACTCTCCTTCTTCCCATGGATGTCCATTTCTTCTAAAAGCTGGGGAGTGGGAATGTTGCCAGTGTTAACTTTTCCTCCTGGGTTTCGCAAGCTACCTCCTTCCCTCGTGGAGGAAATCAGTTTAAATCTGAGGTAAGTGCTGCACAACACATGTGAAGGGTGTCATGTATATGCATGTATAGATGCACATGTATGTGTGGGCATGCTTTTCATGTACACAGTATTTCCTTCCCATGCTGGAAAGATGAGTGAGAACTAGAGATGTCTGGACAGTGGTGTCAAGTCAAAATCCTACAACTAGAAAAATAAATAAATGAACAAATCCTTCCATATGATTCAGCAACATTGGTCATCATTCCAGATTGTGTGTGTGTGTGTGTGTGTGTGTGTGTGTGTGTGTGTGTGTGTGTGTGTGTAGTGGTCCTCACATAGCCCAGGCTGCCTTGAACTCCATCTTTAGCTGAGGCTGCCCTTGAACTTTTGATCCTCCTGCCTCCACTACCCAAGTACATGCATCACTAGCCCAGTGTAACTGCCTTTTTAATTGTTGGCAAATCCCGAACTGAGCTAATGTAATAAAGGAGAGAAATGAATCCTTCGCATCTGCCCACGAGGCACATAAAAGAAGCCAGGCTGTGTAGAGGTCTATTCTGGCCGCCTCCCTGGAATGGCTGGAGTCTGTGTTCAGGAGCATTCTTAGTATCCTACTTATAAAGACACCTCTGTGGATGGTGCGGAAAGAGAGGGAGAATTCTTTAAGTCCTAAAGTTATTTGAAACTCAGTCTATTTATTTTAATGCTTTTGTTGGGAAGATTCGTTCCCAGACAGTGAAGGAAATTTCGGCTTCTCGGCATTGCGTTTCAGGGAACAATGGATTCTCTTCGCAAAGGCAGATTGTCATCTGTTTCCCCCAGAAGAGGCACCGTGCAGCTGAGCTGGGAAATTAACCGCTAAAATAGCAGGAGAGATGATGGCTGATCACAGGGACAGATGGGCTGGTCTGTTCTGTTCCTATTTATTTCGATAGGATTGCTGATGGGTCCTCAGCTCTGTCTCACATCCCTTTTTACCCCTGTGGCAATGTAGAACCAAAAGTCCTCAGTGGGGGTTTATGTTCTGTGGGTGGGAAAAAGATTCTGAAAAGAAGAGGCTATGGCATGGGAATTCCCCTAATTCAGGAGTCCATTTTCTAATCAGACTTGACACTTTAATTTGCTTTCAGACTCTCAAGCAAGACTTAGCCATTATTTGAATTTTTAGGGAAAAGTAATTCCATCACCCTCTCCCCCTCTTGGAGTCATTCAAGCATCAGTTCAGCAGATACCTATTAGGCATCTGTGTACTCAGCGCTGGTCTACAGTTGAAGAAGGAAATAAAACCCTTTTGGGGCTTATAGTCTAGATAGTAAAACTGTTAACAACTCAGAATAAGTACAATATAATTTTAGGACTTGTTGAGCAGGACTTCATGCATTTGTCACCTCTTGGAGGGAAGTATGATAAGATACAAGATGCTCTAATGGGAGGTGGGACATCCTGTCCTGCAAGGAGGCTCCTTCATCTCAAGAAGTGAACAACTCAAAGGCTTCAGGAAGTTCTTGAAACTGACAAGACTCATTAGCTCCCCACCCCAACAAGGAGTGAGGAGGCTGAGAAATACTCAAGAGGAAATAAGATGCCTGGACACGTAAGAGACCAATTGAGGTGCCAGGGAAGGACACTCTCCAACCTGTTGAGCTGCACTGGGCTCCAGGTTTCCAGCGTTTGTGAGCAGTCACCCATCCTGGAGTGGACTGTGTGGATGGAGTTGTCTTTGAGTCATTTCTGCTCCCGTAAGTAACCCCAGGAAAACTCATTGGTTCACCAAGTGGGACTTTGGTGGTATCATGACTGTGGTCTGTTGTCAGTTCCCTATCTGGGCTAATGGGGACGATTATTTATGTCTCCCCAGGAGCAGTGCCACACAACACTCCCTCATCAAAACATTGGCATTGTGCAAGTGTCCATTTCAAGGTCATGTGCCAACAAAGTTGACCCAGTGCTAAAGTATGTAATAGTTTGAAGAACACATCTTTCCGTGACTGCTTTAGTTACCTGAAGTAAGGGGTGTCATTGTGACATTATTCTATAATATACCTTGATAGTATTCATCCATCTATTATGCTCCATAATTGTTTATCCTTTCCTCTCCTTCTCTCCCTTCATAGTCAAAGTTCTTCCTCTTAATAATAGAGCTGAATATTTTCTCAAATATGTACTTTCTGGTTTGCATGTTTTCATTTCTTCTTGCCTGTTCATGACCTTATTCCGTTTTATGAAGTGTTTGTGTTTGCATGGATAGATTTATAAATGTTCTTTATATAATAAAGAGACCAATGCTTTGCCATCTCTATTATAATCTTTCCCTCAGTTTTCACTTGGCTTTTGGTTTATTTACGATGCAGTTTAATAAACACATTTTAAAGTATCACATAGTCAAATGTGCAGGTAGTTCATTATGGTTTATTAATTTTTCTTTTAAGAGAGAAGAGTCAGATCCATATGTCAGGGAAAGAGCCATCCTTTATTTTTAGGTGCACCAACACAAGGTTGTACAATACTCCAGCAATTTGTGTATTTTTGTTTGCTCCTAATAATTTCTTTTTCCAGCCCATTATGTCTTTTGTTCTCACCTCAGTCACCTCAGGAGGGGGCACAATTTGCCTCAAAAATGACAGGGTTTTGAAAGTAGAAAAATCATGAAATGAGGCAATCTACATGCTTTAAAGATACTTCGCCCGCTGTGTTCCCCCTCTCTAAAATCTCAGAGTTCCTGGCATACATTAAGGAAAGTAGTGACTTTTCTACCTTAGAACCACTATTTGTATTTACAAAGTTATTTTAATATAGGAGGTCTGTGTGTGTGTGTGTGAGCACACACGCGCATTTATGTGTGTTACTCTTTAATTTTATATCAGTTTATATCAGAGTGCAGCGCAAAGTAAATATTTGCTACTTTAAATATTTTTATTTATTTTTATTTTAAGTGTCTGAGTGTTTTGCCAGCATGATTGTATGAGCACCTTATACATGCAGTACCCACATAGACCAGAAGAGGAATTTCCTTGAACTGGAGTTAAAGACAGTTGTGAGCTACAGTGTGGGTCCTGGAAATCAAACCCAGGTCCTCTGCAAGAGCAGCTGGTGCTCTTAACTGCTGTGTCGTCTCTCATCTCTCCAGCCCCAATATTTGGCACTTGAAAAAAAAACTTAGTTCTAAATAGTTTGCAAGATCGCTGTTTGGGCATTTATTGATATTTCTCTCTCTCTCTCTCTCTCTCTCTCTCTCTCTCTCTCTCTCTCTCTCTCTCTGTGTGTGTGTGTGTGTGTGTGTGTGGTGTGGGTGTGTGTGGTGTGTGGGTGTATGAGTGTGGGTGTTTATTGCTAACTTGAAATAGAGTATTAATTGTGTATCAAATTCTAATAGAAGTGCTAATGAATCTTAGGTGTTTTCTTCACACTTTCTCCTGGGGATTGGATGATTTTCTCAGTTAACCATGGACAGAAATTCCATGTATTTTAGGATGTAGCCGAGACAATCTTCAAGGCAATAACTGCTGTCTCAGAACCACCCTGGAATCTGTGCTCACCTTGGACTTTCTTGCCACAGCTCTGATGTTATGAAACAGATTTGGCATGGTTTCTTTCTTTCTATATTGATCTGTCTGTCCTGGGTTACAGTGTGTTCTGCTCTCGGTTTAGGTTTTCTCTTAAGGTCTTTAGTTCAGCTTTATAGCTTCACTCCGGTAGTGTCAGTGCGTCTCTTAAGGGGTTTACTGCTAAGCAGTGGATTTGTGTATGTACAGCATGGTTGTGTGTGTGTGTGTGTGTGTGTGTGTGTGTGTGTGTGTGTGTGTTTTCTATTTTACTTTAACTAGTTTCTTGTTGCTTTGTCTTGTCATTTGGTGAAGAATTAAGAATGAGGTCTAGCCAGGTGTGGTGATGCATGCCTTTAATCCCAGCACTCGGGAGGCAGAGGCAGGCAGATCTCTGTGAGTTCGAGGCCAGCCTGGGCTACCAAGTGAGTTCCAGGAAAGGCGAAAAGCTACACAGAGAAACCCTGTCTCGAAAAACAAACAAACAAAAAAAAAAAAAAAAAAAAAAAAAGAATGAGGTCCACTCCAGGAAAGAAACTTCATTCTGCAAGAATTTGGATGGTAAAATTATTATTACTATTATTATTATTTTATAAAAATTCCTTTAAGTCTTTCTTCCAGCAATCATCAACCTTAAGGGCACAGAAACAGATCCTTTTATTGCTAGTCTCTGCCTCCCCCTCCCTGGGGAGAACCTTCTATACATAACAGGGCCTTGTCCTGAACCTTTTTTTTTACCACTGCTTGCCTCTGTCCTCCCCAATGACCTTGAGTACAGTTGTCCATTGCAGTAAGTGCAAAGGCCCTCTACTTCACCCATACCTCACCTCCCTTGCAAATTCTCTCTTTGATGCTCTATGTGATGCTCCTTCCTCCTTAAGATGCCTCATCTATTCTTTCCCCAAGAAACAGAATTTGGATCAGACTGTGGCCAGTGCCTTCATTTGAAGCCAGAAATTCTGTTCTAGACTAGGGAGGTTAATGCCCTGAGGTATATTTTTAAATCCTCTGGATTGGGACTGGAGAGATGCATCAGTGGTTATGAGCAGAGGATCCAGGTTGGACTCCCAACACCTCCATGGAGGCTCACCACCATCTGCTGTTTCAATTTCAGGGGATCTGATGGCCTCTTTTGAATGCCTTGGGCACTACATGCATATGGTGCACATAATATATGCAGACAAACCACTCATACACATAAAATAAAACCATTTTTAAAAATCCACTATATTTTTACCAACTGGGACACTGAATAGGGGAAAGTTAAATTTCAAGGGACTTGAATCCTCCCGTAATTTAAATATTGCTGTGATAAGTTGGGGTACAGAGATGTTTCTTAAGCAGGCTGGTTCATTTCCTGTGGGTGTGAACTCTTACTGTGACCATCTCCTACTCTCCCTGAACCCCTTGCACGGGAAAGGGAACGCCACTCTTTCTTCCTTCCCCTCCTGTTTTCTTTACTCAAACACATCTTCCCAAAGGGCAGTGTCCACATGACTCCAGCCTTACAGTCTGACCTACACATAGTGTGATAGTTAATACTGATCATCATCTTGACAGAAGACAGACTCACCTTGGAGAAAAACCTCTGGACATGTTTATGTGGTCATTTCTAGATCAGCTCAACTGAGATGAGATGAGAAGTCTTACCCTAAACAGTGGTGGCACCATCCCATGGGCTGGGGTCCTAGACTGAATAAAAAGGAAAAAGTGAGCTGAGCGCCAGCATCCATCTCTCTCTCTCTGTTTCCTGACTGTGGATGCCATGGGACCAGTTTTCTCACACACTTATTGCTATGCCTACCCCAAGATGAAGGACAGAATGCCTCTCAAAATGTGAGCAAATGCATTCTTTATTTCTTTTCCTTTCTCTCCAGGTATTTTGTCACAGCAAGAGGAAGTGTAACTAATGCACATGGCAACTAGGAGATGTGAGGAAGAGACTGGAATGGAATGACTCTCTTACTCTCTGGATCCTCTTGTGAGGAAAAGGCCCAAGTCCAAGTCTATAGTCAGCTCTCTGGGTGTGCACATGTGTTGACATCTTGAGGCCACTAAAGTTCTGTTTAAGAAGCTCCTGCCTCTGTAGGACACATCCCCTCACCCATGGGGTCAGAGAACGTTAGAAGTCCAGAAGGGTCAGCTTGGTCAGCGGCTCTTCACTGAAAACTGAATTTTAGGAGATAAGCTCAGAGATTACCCACACAACTATTAAGATAAAGAATACACCCATCCTTCCCTGAAAAAGGACTGATGAACAAGGAGTCAATGGTATTAAATAAAGTCTATTACTTCCTGATTCACAGACTGCTTTCCATTTTTGTCTCAAGTTTCATGGAGTAATTTAAAAGGCAAACCTAGAACTCTTTCATGTAAAGGTGAGTTATAAGTAAAGACTCAGAGATGGGTTTGCAGTTAAGAGTGTTAGCTACTCTTGCAGAGGACCTGGGTTGGATTCCCAGCACCCACATCATGGTGGGTCACAACCATCTATAACTCCATTTCTAGGGGATCTGGCACACACACACACACACACACACACACACACACACACACACACACACCTGGCCTCTGTGTCACTGCACAGACTTAGGCACACACACCTACACATGAACGTGAGGCACAAAGGTATACCATGAGCAACTAAATGTTAAAATGCTAAGGTATAGATAAGACGTATACCATAACACATCAATAAAATAATTCCTGGAGTTACTACAAACACAGAAGAAAGCTGCTCACTTCTCTCTCATTGTGGAAACATTATAGATCACTAGGCAGAAGCATGGCATTTTCACAGGGTACAAAGCTCACCAAAGATTTTCAAATTTGGAGATATAATTTTATAACTACACTAAAAATAGGAGCAGCCTATGACCCACTCCTGGTGGTGTGCCCAGGGAAATGAAGCCAGTATATTAGAGTCGCAAACATGCATATATTTATGGAAGTACTGATCACAATGGCCATGATTCTGGGATGGAAAAACCTCACCAATGCTAGGCTACAAACAATGAGCTCGCCATATCTACCACAAGCTACCAGGGCCAGCAGCAAGGATTCCAGGGTCCTCTTTAAGAACAACCCTCACTGTGGTGTCAGCTGAGTGTATCTGCAATAGAGAAGACATCCTGCAGATAGAGGAAGCTGCCAGGGCTGTGCAGAGTCTCTCAATGCTCCGCTCACAGTACCTTTCTGCATCCCAAGCTAAGAGGTCCATAGGACCAGGCGGGAGTGTAGCACAGTCTTTACTGTAGTGTACGGATGCTCCCTCCCGCATCACTCTTGAAGGGCAGCAGTGTGCCTGATAGGATACTCCCAGGTATATTTGCAAACAACCAGAATTAGCATAAGCACCTGCTGTGGCATCCTTCACAATGCAGGGCAGCTCTTGGGAGGAAAGCAGGGAGGGAAGGGACCCCCCAACACACATATACACACACTTGGAAAACAGCCACGGATCACTAGCCTCACCACTGTCCTTTATCTGACTTTTAAATTAAGTTTTACTCTACATTCACAGTGAAAGAGTAATCTCTGGGACCATGAAAAAAAATCCCTACAGATTTGCCAATTTTCTCCATTTTAATTGCTTTTTTTCCCCACTGTCCAAAATGTACTCACTAGGTCTCAGAGCTGTATGCGGTTAGGGTTTATGAAATGTTTTTTGTTTGTTTCTTGGTTTTGAACAGAAACTCATCAGACAGGAAAATAAGTAGGAAGATTCTGATGATTTTTCTACATTCCTTTGTGATGAAAGTGTAATGTAACATAGGATTGTGTCTGCTCCGAAATTAGGGGAGACTCAGCCTGCAGCCCCTGATTAGCAATGACATGTCGTGCCTGTGAGAGCCGCGGTCCTGTACTGCCCTGTGGGACCCAAGTCCTGATCATGAAATCCATGCCAGCACACAAGCTCCATCCTCTCTGAAGGGTCTGAATGATCCCTTGGAAAGTGCTTTTCATCTCTTATACATTTCTCTCTGGCACCTGTCTGGTCCACTGTGCCATAGAACAAAATAGTTCTTAATGAGAAACTGCACCCACCTTTTGGCCTCCAGTTTCTGAGTTTTGAAGCTTATTAGAAAGCTTTCCATTTATCCAGAGTGTGCTTTTCTGATATGTTAACTCCATCTTTCAATCAGTTTTATTATAACCCTTTCTCGCTTTTTAAAATGAGCTACAACATGGTCTTTGAGCATGGAGTTTTTTTATTAATCTATGCTCTGAAAACCTGGCTGTGTTGGACATAGATATCCTCTTTCATCTTTCGATTCACTATGCAAAGCTGAAGGTCACCAAGGCCATTACAGTAGGGTCCAGTGATCTTTTAGAACCCCAGGCAATGCTCTCCACTTCTCCTGCTTTCTCCCCAGGGCTGCAGAGACATCTGGTGCAGAACCATGGCCCATCCTGCTCACAGACAGCATGCAGATAGATTTTGTTTGTTTTTTTCCTTTTGGGAGTGAGGAACCAACACAATGGGATACTCCTACTGTTGCTTCTGGTTTTATTCTTAAATTGGAGCTCTCCGCAGATGAATGGAGCAGGGGAATATTCACCTCAGCCTTGTTTTAATTTAAAAGATGAGGAGGGAATAGGAGGGAGAAGAAAGCATATGGGGGTGACAGGAATGGAGAGGGTGAGAGAGAGAGAGAGAAAAGAAGGGGAGAGATGCTGTGGAATAATCCTTCTATACCCTGTGAAATGTGTCGTTCTCATTGTTAATAAGAAGCTGATTGGCCAATAACTGGGCAGGATTTTCGGGGCTGGGAAGAAGAAGGGCAGAGTCAGGAGTCACCAGCAAGATACAGAGAGGAAACAGGAGGTGTAAGATGAAAGAGAGGTAATGCCACATGGCAGAATGTATAGTAACAGAAATGGGTTAATTTAAAAATGTAAGAGTTAGCTAGTAAAAAGCTTCCCTCATTTAAAAGCAGATTTGACATATCCATATTGTTGTAACAGCCTTTTCAGTAATTTTTGTGTACCACAAATGATTCAAGATTTGAAGTATATAAAAACCATTCTGAAGCAGGGGATAGCAATCTTGATTGGATGTGTACCTGATACTTGAGAAATAAAAACAAATTATTCCAACAGTTTAAAAAAAATGAAGGTATGACACCCAGGAACCATAGGAGAAACCAACCTTCTGCTTTTTTTCTGTCCTTAAATAGTGACAAACACATTAAATAATGAAAATCAACAATCTGGAAGCCTGGGGGATGACTAGTAGCCTCCTACAGCCTCCCATGGATCCTTCTTCTTATTGGAGTCACCGTTCATGTTTACCTGAGTTTAAAGGCTGTATTAGTTTCTCATTTAAAGGCTGTGATTTGAATAGTACCTTGGTATCCAGATACACCTCAGTGGCTCTTGTCGTTCACTGGCTGATGGGTATTTGGAGTATGTATACCTGATGGCTGGTGTCACTGGAATCTTGATAAATGTCATATTGTCCACAGTCTCATGCAGATACATGGATGAAGCTGAGGGATAGTATGCAGAGAAATGAATCCAGGCACGGATGGTCATGTATTGTGTAGTTACATTGGTGTGAAATAGATGAAATAAATAAGCCCACAGTGACAGAAAGTAGAGCAGGGGTTGGTAGGGGCTGGGAAGAGAGGGTACTGAGGAGTGTTCGGGAAGGTGGAAGTGGGAAGACCTTGAAAATGTACAAAGCTGATGGCTATAGATCTTTGTAAATGTAACAAAATGTACACAAAAATGATGGGTGGTTAGTTTTATGTCACATGATTTTCCTTTAAATGCCCATGAATGTATATATAAAGTAATTGTATAAAAGTTGCTAGTCTATATGTGTCTGCCACCATCTGTATACCAATTATTTATGTATAATTTATCAATCATCTATCTACTAATCATCTATCCACCCCTAGCAATTATCTGTTATCAACTATCTATCCAAATCATCTATTATCCATTATCTATCCTCCTATCACCTTTATATCATTTCTCTATCCTCTATTTTGTATCTATCTATCTATCTATCTATCTATCTATCTATCTATCTATCTATCATCTATGTATATTTCTATAATCTATCATTTGTCTATTGTTTGTCAACAATCTATTATCTTTATCTACCTCTCATCTATCTATATTCTATACAGTACCTATATTCATCTATTTTCTGTGTGTCTACCTGTCCATAACATATAGCTGTCTAACAATGGTCTCTATCTACCTATCATATATCTATGTACCTATGTGTCTGTCTGTCTGTCTATCAAGAGAGTCAGATTCATTGCTTCATTTACCTCTAAACTCTCATGATCCCATCAAGTCTGAAACACAGAAGTGACTCATTAAATTACAGAATTAGATCACTTTTAGAAATGCATTCTGGGTCCTCTATTTCAAATCACCTACCATGTAGATGAACAAAGAGGAGCCTATTATTCTTAATTTGTGATCTGTGAAATGTCAGGGCACCAGCTCCCATTTGATTCACAGTGTAGCCACCTCATGAATTCAAGTTCCTCATGATTCATTGGATCTGCTTATCCTGGGTGAGTACGATTCATCACATCACGCCCATGGGGCTTTACTTCATCTAGGGGCTGGGAGAAACACCATTTAGAAGGTACAAGGCCATCTGAGAATCTAAAACTGAAGTCTTTCTCAATTCACAACATCCTCTGGATTAGGAGGAGCAATTCTGCACTTGGATGCTTATGCTGGAACAGTAGTCATATTTGTGCAGGATGCTTGATTCAGAGAAAAATGGGAGGCACCAGATAGGGAGGGTGCCTGTTTCTCCATTACACACACCTGGAATTGTCATTGACTTGATGCAATGAAGATTAATTTCTAAGTCAACTGATGGTCCCACCTATCTTCTGGTAGTTTCTAGGGTGACCAGTTATCCCAACTTCCCCAGGATGGTACTACTTTTAACACTAAACCTCCTATGTCTCAAAACACCCATCCTCAGCTCATGGAAAATCCTGTGTTATAGTGATCGGTGTGGGAGTTTAGGAGAAGATGCATGAGTCTCTGAAGACGGATATGAGCATTCTTGCTTCTACTTTTTAAACGTGTGTGTGTGTGTGTGTGTGTGTGTGTGTGTGTGTGTGTGTAAGAGAGAGAGAGAGAGAGAGAGAGAGAGAGAGAGAGAGAGAGAGAGAGAGAAGGCAGTTGTGCACCAGCCCTTATCTTCACCCTTTATTCGAGATAACATCTCTCATTTACCCCTACAGATCTGCCCTCTGACCTTCCAGGCATTCTCCTGTCTCCTCACATTTTTGCATAGGACCAGTGGACTGCAGACCCAACATGCTGTGGGCTCTAGTGATCTAAACTTAGGTTTTCTCATGTTGAGCCTGGTTCCTAGGATCTGCTTGGGCATTGTACAACTGCCTGTAACTTCAGTTTCAAGGGCTCTAATGCCCCCTTCCGGCCTCCATAGGCATTGCACACACATACACACACATTTTAACATAAAAAATAATAAAAATAAATCTTTTTTAAAATCACAACAACAAACCATATTTATTCCTCTTCTCTTGTGGGAAGTTTTTAAAGTTTCAAATGATTGTCATTTTATGAAGATTTTAATAAATCCACAGGAATCATGAAACAATTGAATTTTTTGTAACTTGTCAAAACACAAACTAGTTTTTTTTTTCTAATTTTTTTTTTTGCAGATTCACTCAGCATCCACTTGTAAATTTTGACAAATTCTATGCAACCTGTAAATTCACCCACAAAGACCACAGCCATTATCTGTCAAAGCCTTGCATGCTTCTTGCACCACAGTGATAGAGTAAGGCATGGCATGCTTTCGAACGACACGGAGGCTCTCAGCAGGAACATTTTTGGTTAATTTCCTCTTTCTTCAAGATGTGTAGAAAGACTTAATAAGATCTAAAAACTTCATAGAAATGAAAGTAGATGAGCTTCTTAGACGTGTGCCCACATGCTCACACAGAGGGAGTGTTAAGATGCCAGTCTGCCCAGAAAATCATGTGTCTGATGTGTGGGACAAGGAATGTGTGAGTCTTTCTCTAATCAGGAAATGGGTTGAGATGGGAATAAAGTGAAGGAAGGAAGGAAGATAGAAATCTCCATTGTTTGCCTAAAGCAGCTGGATGAGCTTTGAAGGGGTCACACAGAAACCAAAAGGGGTGAGCAGATTCACAGAGGTTGTCACACATTACCTACAAGTCATGATCACATGATTTACATAAAAAGGAAAGAGATTAATTTTTCCTGACAGCTCAAGGGGAGGTCCACCATCAAAGGGCATCTATGTTCAACAATCTCTCAACATCCTTGCAGAATTCAGTATTGTTGGGATTCCATCTTTGATTTCATGAGCTCAGAGTTTCTTTATGACTTGTGCTTTCTCCGACAAAAGAAGGATGGGTTTGAAATACTTCCTGGAGATTTAAAAAAATAATGGTGCAAGCCTGGGGAATAGCTCAATGGGCAACGTTCTTGCCACACAAGCATAAGGAACTGAGTTGGATTTCCAGTGATCACATGCAAAACCTCAGGGACCACAATGCCATCTGTTAATCCCAACCTGGGACAGGCAGATCTCAGGAACTTGCTAGCCACCCTAGCAAATCAGTGAGCATCAGGTTCAGGGAGAGATCCTGTTTCAAAACATAATGGAAAGAGAGGTGGGGGAAGACACAAGACATCAAGTCCATCTACTACACACACACAGTTATAGGTGTATGTGTGCATGCAAACCACATACACATGCATGCATGGTGCATTTCAGACATGAGAAACCAATGTTAGAAATGCATAGATGTAATGATAATCTAAATAACACAGTTAGTGTCCCCAAAAAGACAACAGCAGCACTAAGTAAATACACTAATGTTTTTATTATTTATTTGTTTATTTATTTATTTATTTACTTTAGAATTAGAGAGAGACTCTTACAAGTATAAGATTTTATTGATGGTCATAGGTATAAACCTGTGAATTTCAAGCCCAATACTTCCTGGTAAGATTTACAGTGTAACACTTAGCAATCACTATAAATATAACATTAAAATGGAAAAAAAAAGACTCATTACAATGCAGAGTTGGCAAGGGTAGATCTGAAAGTCAAAAGGACTTAACTCTTGGCTGTGTGTAGTTTCCAAGGTGTGTGGAAATAAGAAGGCTGTCCGAAGGGCCAGCATCTCTTCTAAAATCCAGAGAGTCAGGCACATCCTCCCCATTGCTATGGGATAATGCTCTTGTACACTGTAAAGATTTGTTGCTTGAATTGGTTTAGTAAAATGCTCATTGGCCAGTAGCCAGGCAGGAAGTATAGGTGGTGCGACCAGACTAGGAGAATTCTGGAAAGAGGGAGTTAGCCAGATAAAGAGGAAGCAAGATGAGAATGTCACACTGAGAAAAGTTGTCAAGCCATGTAGCTAAACATAGATAAGAATTGTGGGTTAATATAACTGTAAGAGCTAGTCAGTAATAACCCTGAGCAATAGGCCAAACAGTTTGTAAGCAATATTAAGCCTCTGAGTCAATTATTTGGGAAGTGACTGCTGGGTATTTGGGAACAGGCAAGCAGGAGAGGAACTTTGGCCTACACCCCATCAGCCTACATCCCATCCCACCACCCCAGCACAATTGAGCCATTCATCTGCCACCGCCCCCTCCCAACACTCAACACAATGGAGAAAACTCCACATGGTATAGATTCCTCTGAAATTTGAGGACAGGCTATCAGGTCTGGTACATCAGTGACAGCTATGGCTTCCTGGAGATTATTCAGTGTTAGGAGATGGCCCTAAGGAATCTTGAGGTCACAGCTGTGTGTGCTTCAAGGGCTTGGGAATGCCTGTGCTGAATAGAAACAGCCATCACCTTCTTCCTCTGTCAAGCCCATGGCATGTGCTTGCAATGAGTTTGTTCTTGTTACCATCTCAATGACACATAAAGGACAACATAATCATCACTCTTTGGGAGGACTGACTTCTCTCTCTAATCCAAGCTCCATTGAAACCCTTTCTTCATAGCTACCGACTTTGGGGACTGATGCTTGGGAGAGGATTTGCTGCCTTTATTAGCTACATGGCCAGTGACGCTTATGTGCCAATTGAAGCTGCATAGAATGCCAAGATCCAGGGTCACTGGAAACAGACTCAGGGTCTTGTCTCCTTCTGTCTAACTTTATCAGAGAAGCTGGAATGCATTTATCTGTAGTAAATGCTCCTTTCAAATCCTGTGAACAAAAAGGCTCAGAGTCAAGTCCAAGGCAGCACACTCTTTGCGGTTTCTATTAAAGTGTGGTGGTCCTCAGGGAAAATCATGCCTGACTTGATGTTATAACATCCACTTCAAAGCCCACTTGCAAAACAGCATAGCCATGTGGCTTCTCTTGGTGAACACAATGAGCAAAGAAGTGGCCATACATTCCTCCATCCCTTCTCTTCCACTCTACCTTAAATAATGGTGCTTCCACATGGAGATGCTGTTGATGGCCTCAGACCAGTTTACTCAAGATAGTTTTAGCAACAAAAGTATTTTATAGCTTTCATGAGATGGTATAACTATAGTTCAGTAGCCCATTATACAAGTCCTTACTTATTTATACTTACTTATTCCAGCCTTTATATTCAAATTCAAAATAAGGATTCATTCCATGCCCTGAATGTGAGAGTGTGTATCTACGTATTCTAGCATGTTCTCAATTTCACAGATTGGTCACACATATTAAGAGATAATGAAGTCAATGACGTGTTTTCAGGACTGTTGAGAGGGCTCAGCTCTTGCCGATAAGTCTGAGGAATTAAGTTCCATCTCTGGACTCAACAAGATGTAAGATGAGAACCAACTTTCCTAAATTGTCCTCTGACATCCCCACGCACACCACGATGCCTGTGCATACACACATAAATATAATAAAATTATTTAAAAGAACGTGTTTTCCGAGTAGAATCTTGATCAAAGTATGCCTTACTATTTAGGGGGTAGATTATATCATGAAAAGTTTTGATACCTAGCTACAGATTTTTTTTTTAATTTTTACTTCTAAATACAAATGACTCCCTAAAGAAATTGCAATTCAAATCATGACTGAATTCCTCATAAGGATTATTTCATGACTTGTAGCACATTCAGTTGGTTGGAATGGACTCTAAGGGCTCTCTATGACTAGACAAGGTCCTCGGCGGCTTCCGCGCCTGCTGCTTGACCCTGCACTCAAGCCTTCTCAACCCAGAGCTTCTGACACCAGCTGCATGCCCTGCTCATTTGTATACATACATCTGGTGTTCACCCACTTTCTCAGGAGCATGGCCAAGGTGATTCCAGCACGTAAAAGTAGATAGGTCCTCAATGAATTGATCGAGGAATTCAATAGATGAAGAAATGCTGTGCATTGCTGGTGACACGTGAGCCACATTTGTGTCAGTGAGAGTGTCAGGAGTCTGGGGCCCCTTCTGAAGATGTAGCAGCAACTTTACAGGAAGTGGAAAGCGGAGGTCAAAGTAGCTAAACCTTCCTGTTACTTGGCTCCTCGGGTCTACCCTCCACCATTCCTTCTGTGAACAATACTAGATTTTTATCGAGTTCTTGTGCAGGTATCTGTCCTGGCCAATTACATACTCGCATTTTCACACATCCACATACCCTTGGCCTAGCTAGAGGCACTGATTTTGCTTGTGTCCAGGCTCATCAAATTGCCTGCCTCAGCTGTGCCGCTCTTTGATATCAATTAATAGCCGATCGTTCAGTTGTTACTGTTGCCATCTCTCTGGTTATGATGGCTTTAGGAATAGGAATGTTACATAAGTTGACAAGAATAAAAGATGGTTCATAACTGATGAAATTACCTGTCAGATGTAAAAAAAAAAAATCATTTCTCTGTAGCAACTAAAGAAATATATCGGAAAAGGGTGCCTCTTGCCTTAAGCCTGCTCATATGGATTTTGTAAGATAGGTGTAAGTAGCTGAGAGTTGCCTAGGGAATGGGGAGGCGGAATCGCAGTGTGGTTCACTTTGGAGGATGGAGGAATTCAGAGTGAGCAACTTACCTGGCAGGAGGGTTGTTTTCTTCACAAACCCACAGCCGCGTGGCGGCACTAATGCGGCTTTTGCAGGCAGGTCCAGTCACGACACCATGCAGATAGCCCAGGGTGACCAGTCATCTTCCTGAAGAGGGAACACGGGTGAAGTCTGGCCACACTGCCTGCCACCATGGAGAAGAGAAAACTGAGGCGGCAACTGAGTCCTATTTAATGAAGCCCCTAGAGGAAGGAGTCAGTTCTCAACTGGACCTCCTTTGGACTAGATCCTTCTCCATCCTCCAACCCAGTGTGTCAGTGCAGAGACACACTAACCAGCCCATCTAAGTAAATTTCTTAAACTTGCTTGAGATAAAAGAAAGCTTGCCCAGTGATTCCCTTATTTGTAGAAAATCTGGGAATGGAAACATAATGTCTATGTAGCTCATAACAAAACTCAGCCACATAAGAAAGTAGAAAGAAGTTGGCCTCTGGAAGCAGAAGTCTGGACTTTCAGTAGTTTTCCTTAACGAGCTATACATAAATTTAAAGGCAGTCCTTACCTCTATCCCACAAATAGGGCTAGCCTCAGAGGCAGAAACAAGATAGCACTATTCTTCATGTTCTTCACACTGAAGCCTCTTTGCAGACCAGCCATAAATATAGCCTCTGACTGTCTGTCATCTGTTTTAATACATGGATGGGGTGAGGTTGAGTAATCTGCGAAAATGTAGGAAAGATGGATGTTGTATGGTAAGTTGGGGCTCTTCCATCCTCTGCCCCACCTCCATGTGTGATAATTACTCACTAAAGCAGCCGTGGACAGAGTTACTCAATTGTCCAGTACGGAAAGCTCTTCCAATGCCTCCTGCCACTGAACTGCTTCCATCAATACAACACAGGATCTATAAGTTTATTCTCCCAACCAAGGAAAGTACGGATGCCAGATTTAACGACACCTATAAGAGGCTTTTGTTAACACATACTAATAACACATAACTAGTCGTCGTGACATTTTTGTACATGTATATGATGCATATCATTCATATTCAGTGATTTAAATTTCTTAAGATCTATTTTAATTGTGGGACAGGGCATATGCTCCTGAGTGCACACAGGTGCTACCAGAGGCCAGAGACATCAGATCCCCTGGAAGTGTAGTTACAAGTGGCTGTGAGCCACCCAATGTGGGTGCTGGCAACTGAACCCAGGTAGTCTGGAAAGCAGCCAGTGCTCTTAACTAACTGCTTAACCATCTCTCTGGTGTCTAAAATTAAAACAACAACAACAACAAATATTTCTCATTCAGCATGTAAGACATGCTTGGTACTAAATTGTGTGTATTACCTGAGATTCAAATTTCACCATGTGGCCCTATTTGGTCTGAGAAATCTAGTGGGGTGGGGACATATGTCATGTGGCTCATATAGGAAACAGTTCCTTGCGAGTAGAGTACTCTCCCATATTAGCAATGTTAGGAGAGTATGGGGGGGGGAGCGAGATTGGAGGTCCCTGGCCACGCTGCAATGTTGCTTGAAAACCTAATCAGGAGACAATTTCTGGAGTAAAGAAAGTAATTACTTGTCAGCAATTACCTCTCTTCAGTTGTGCCTCCTATTCCAGGGAGACAGAAAAAAAAAACAAAATTCTCTGTTCCTTTGGCCTCAGGAAAAGCCAAAGGGAAATCTGCACCATGGCTCTCTCCTTGCCACTGAATGCCAGTAGCAAAGAAAGATTTTATATATTAATAGTCCCATAAATATTTAAGATCATGAGGACCCCTAAACAAACACAAAGGACTTCCAAACTAACTACTTAGAGTTTCCCTGGGGAGAGGTTTTATTTTCACATCATCAAGGAAATTAAACAAAGATCAGACCAACACATGAATAATTCACAAGGAGATTAGTAAGTACCTGGCATGGAGTGTTTTTTGAAGCACTGTGTGTGTCTTCTTTCCAACAACAGTCACAAAGTGTCATATTACCCACATTCCCTCTCCTTCACTGAAGATATAACTTGCTGGCCAGAGAGATGACTTGGTGGATAAATCATTCACCCCACAATCTTGAGAGCTGGGATTAGGATCCCCAGAAATCCACAGGCAGAGGCATGGGTTCTCCAGGGCAAGACTAGCCCAGTCAGAAATCTCTGGGTTTAGCCAAAGAGCTTGCCACACTCAATAAAGTGGAGAGGGGCTGGAGAGATGGAACAGAGGTGAAGTACACTGGTTTCATCCACATAGAAGTGCACAGCCACCCGTAACTGCAATTCTAGGAGATCCTATGCCCTCTTCTGGCTTCCTCTAGCAATGCACAGACATGTGTGCTGGCAAAACATCCGTACACATAAAAAAAAAAGTATAAAAATAAGTTGCCGGGTGGCGGTGGCACACGCCTTTAATCCCAGCGCTCGGGAGGCAGAGGCAGGCGGATCTCTGTGAGTTCAAGGCCAGCCTGGGCTACCAAGTGAGTTCCAGGAGAGGCGCAAAGCTACACAGAGAAACCCTGTCTCGAAAAACAAACAAAAAAAAAAATAAGATAAAGGGGAGAGCAATGAAAGAAGACACATAATAACAACTTCAGGCCTCCATGCATGTACATGCACACAGAAACTCACACACAGGCAAGCACATATACATACACACACACACACACACACACACACACACACACACACACACACACATACCACACAAGCATATACACAAAAGACGTAGCTCAACTAGCTGCTTTGACCTTCCAAAGAAGATCAGGACTCCAGAGTAAATGAAGATAGATGAGGGTTTCTTGTCCGAGGTCACCGTGTTCCCATTTTCTTAGCTAACATTTGACTCAGATACCAGCCAGAGTGAGAGTAGTTGCTGTCAATCATTGCAGAGTGGGAGGTGCTTTGAGACCTATAATTTTCTAGCTCTCAGATGAAGGGAGAGTGGTGGGATTGTGGAGGTTTCTGGATCATCATACTTCTGTTCATTCTGGGCCTCACAGAGCAGTCTAGATTTATCATGTCTTCCAGGAACATGATTCCCCCCTGGATCACACAGCACTGTGTTTTAATCCTGACTGACAGTATTTTAATTTATGTTCTCTATAAAGAAAACGTAATAAATTTGTCACGGTTATGCCGAGTGCTCACCAATGAAAGTTATTTCCTCCTTTCTTTTTGCTTTACTGTATGAGCAACAGTATTAGGTCAAGGGACGGATCATATTTACAATTCTCTCTGGATACCCCTAGACAACTGCACTCACTGTTTGAGGTTCTATCACACAGAAGCCAGAGGCCCTGGAGCCCCTCTCTAGCCAACAGAGGACACAGGGTTCTTCTCTGAGCTTTGGGGATCCCTCCTGTGATCTTAGACTTCAAGGTCATTTTATTTTCCCAAAGCTGGAATCTCCCTAAATGGTGCTGGACAAGAGACCTTGTAGACTGATGTCTTGCTCCTCATCAATTTTGGTAGCAGAGCCGGTGAAAAATGGACCAGTGAGTCACACCCCGATGTCCAATCTGCGGAACAAAATGTAAAGGAGGCACATTGATCCTCATCTTTATCGTGTAGAGTGACGCCTCTGCTCAGTACGTGGTGATCTGATTTCCTATCATAGATAATTAGCAACCAGTGCTATAGCTTTGAACTAATTTGAGACTTCTCTGCAGAGTGGTGTGCATGTACATGTGTGTGTGTCTCTTTCTCTCTTTCTTTTCCTTTGTGTTTATCTGTGTATGTATGTGTGTGTCTGTTTGTTTGCATCTCTCTTTCTCTCTGTGTGTGTATGTGTGTATATCTGACTGTGTCTATATCTGTGTGTGTCTGTCAGTTTCTGTGTGTGTGTGTGTGTGTGTGTGTGTGTGTGTGTGTGTGTGTGTGTGTGCATGTAGAGGACAACCTCAGCCACTGACAATCTTGTTTCTTGAGACAGAATCTTTCAGTATCCACAATATCACCTGTTAGGGATAAGCTGGCTGGCAAGCCCAAGAGTCTCTTATTTCATCCTCCCCAGCCCTGGGATTACAAGGCAGGTCACCACACCTAACTTTCATTTTGATGTAGGTTCCTGGAGGTTAAACTGTAGCCATCTTCCCAGCTTCGGCATATAAAGTTTTATTCATGCACAGTGAGATGAGAAGTCCAATTACCACCTAACTGAGTTTGTGACTCTTGGTTGTCAGCAGGGGAGACAGCACCCGTGTCCATCGGAGACAGCTCTAGGAGAGGTGTGACAGTAGTCTGGGGGATGGGTTACATCTGTGACAGCATTTACAGGGCTACTGTGAGCTAGTTAAACAGTTTCAGTGGGCTTTTTAGTGTCCGGGCTGTTTGCAGTTTTCTGACAACTGACCATAGGGTGACAAAGTGGCCCCAGTGTGAGAGCCACCCCCCCCCCCAGGGAGGAGGTGGTGGAGATGTGGTGAAGGTATTAGTCTATCTATGGAAGATGTACATTCTTTTGGTGTTTCTACCAATTAGCTGCCCCGGGAGAGCAGTCCTTTTCTGAGCAGCAAGGTCCAGAATGTCAATGCTTAGCAAACAGAAATTTAAGCCACTCATGATTAATATAAAGGTCGATCTCCCTCAAGTGACCTGAGAGTTGGAAGCAATTGTCCTCTCCTGTCCCACAGCACTGTGCAAACTGATCTTACAATCCTCAGACCCTTGGGATTCAGGGCACAGAAGAGTGTGGCATAGAAGAATGTGCCCTCATTACAGACATCTGAACTTTTGCACCTGAAAAGCCAGCCTATTCTGTACCTGGAAGGGGAGGACTCGGTGGTCACAGAGTCAATGAATGTGTTGCCTTTCTCAGTCCAGGGTTTATTGCTTGAGTCAGGACAAAAGTCCAGCAGGAAATGAGGGCATGGGCTCTCAGGCAGCTCCAATGTGCAGATTCAATGGCCTTTCCTTGAATAGTGTAGCAACAAATCTGAAAGCAGGTTGCAATAAAGAGAGGGGTTTGGAAAGAGTGAAAGAGCCAGGGATGGTGGACAGCTACAAGGAAACATTGTCTTCTGGACACAGCAGGACAGTTGCATGTGTGAACTCACCCTAGTTGTGACAGCATGCACAAGACCTGTGCAGACTCTAGCCTTACAACATCCCTAGCTGGGGAGCTACTGGCAACTGATGACTTCTGAGGAAATGACAGTCAGTTTCCTTCATTGATGTGGTCCCTGAGAGGCTACCCAAGCTCCAGTAGATGGCCCTGCATCCACACTCGTACAGGCAGCACCAAGTATACTCAGTTGGTTAAAACAACAACAACGACAACAAAAAGCGCATGAAGTTGGGAGGGAAAACTGGTGGGGGATATGGGAGGAGCTAGATGGGATAGAATGAGGAATGGGTTTGATTGAAACACATTATATGCAGGTATGCAATTCTCTAATGATCAAAAAAGGAGAAATCAGTCTTCTTTCTTCAGTTGGCCCGGATGAAGTCACTCCTTATGTGCCGAGTCTAGTGTCACTGTGAGCTCTACCTACTTTCTATCAGCCACACACAGTGGGGGTGACAATTGGATCCACCACCAATGATCATCAGGGCAGACAGATGACATAACACAGGTAAGACAGCAAGCATCTGTGATGTGTGGGGGACACACAGACTCTGAAAATGATGGGTGTAATTAGGATGGAGGATTAGGTGGTTATATTTTTCTCTCAAAAATGTAGAGGGTCTTTTTGGTTTGGGGCTTTTTTTTTCTCTTCACCTTTGGAACTGAGTGTTCTTCTGCAGCTGTCTTAGTGAATAGGATGGGCCAGACACTGGGCTGTGGAATCACCGGTTGCAGCACAGAGGAGCTGATACACCTCCTGCATAGGGACCTGGGGACTCCTGTGCTTTGGGTGCAGCTGTTATCATCAGAGGGAGTCAAGTGGCTTCATAGAAAGAGGTAGCCAGGGCCAGCATCAGCCTCTGCTTGGGACATTGGTGTGGCATCAGTCAGCAGGCAACCATCAACAGTTTATCTGCCATTCAAAGAGTACAGCCGGGTTGGTCTGGCCCCTCCTATGCCAACTCAGACAGAATGCTCGAATAATAAAAAGGAATGTCATTCTTCTTTTTTTTTTCCTTTTTTTAAGATTTATTATGCATTCAGTGTTCTGCTTGCATGCATGTCTATGCGCCAGAAGAGGGCACCAGATCTCATTACAGATGGTGGTTGTGAGCCACCATGTGGTTGCTGGGAATTGAACTCAGGACCTCTGGAAGAGCTGCCAGTGCTCTTAACCTCTGAGCCATCTCTCCAGCCCCAGGAATGCCATGCTTTTAAGCCACTGAATTTAAATTTCTTTCTGCCGAGTACTGAGTAATTTTAACAGAAATGTCCTGTTTCAATTAAGCGTGTCAACAGAGCACTCTCCCCAAACTTAAGATAATATATATAATAAAAGAAGTAACCTTGACCTTTTCAGGCATATGCAATTACATGTAAAATGAGCAGCATGTGAAATGACTTTTTAAAATAAACAATATGTTGAGACAAATTGCTAGTTTAAATGTATTTGTACAAGTTACATCTTAATGTATATCAAATATTTGCTGGACCATTTATCTTATATATAGATATCTAATCTAATTGAGTGTCTCTACGGACTAGCTAGGATAATAGATTAGAAATTGCTACCGTACGTAAGATGTGGGTGGATATAACACACCTATTAATTCATAGTCTATATTTATTTCTATCTACAGATTAGATACCAATGTTAGACATGTCTAGATTAGTAGATGGATATGGATTGACAAAGCATAAAGTGACACAGAGAGAAAGAAATGAGACAGAATTATCTTCCAATTTTTGCATTTGCCCCCTTTGAATCATTTTTAAAGATTGTGCCTGTGTGTGTGGTACCACTGCACACATGTGGAGAACAGAGGACAACCTATAGCAGTTGGTTCTCTTCTTCCCCCACGTGAGCTCTGGGTCTCGAACTCCAGTCATCAGACTTGGTGGCAGGTGCCCTTTTAAGCTAAGCAATCTCACCAGCTCTGAATAACTTTTTTTTAATACACTGAAGACTTCTAGGTCAGTGGGTTTGGTTCATTTTCTGTTTGATGAATGGAAAATATCCCCGAGTGATCTCAAGGGAAGACAAAGAAAGAGCCGCTGGAATTGGACTGTATTTCCTAACGTATTTTACAAATTCTATCTCAAAGGGTGTAAGGGCTTTGTAAGTAAGAGTGATTCGCAATTTGATTTGAAATGCCCTTGCTTACCTGGCTTTAAACTACCTTCATTTTGTCAGGTTAAGGAGTGAAAGGCTATAGAAAATAGTCTTCAGATAAATAGAGCCGAGTGACGGCTCGTCTTCATTATTCACATCTGCTCGGTGAGTAGTTTAACCCTCTGAACTGTCTTTGTTAGAGTCTTGTTTCTCAAGAAGTGACAGTGGTTTCTACTTCGTTCCTGGAAGACCCTTTTGATAAGTCCCTGCGTTAATCAAGTTATGGATACTTGCTGGCCAATATTCAATATGAAAAAAAAAATCACCATAATGAATTTGGTGTGTTTTGTATTTTGTAGTGATGCCCATCAGAGGTGAACACCTCCTTTTGAACTGAGTTTTGTGGGTTTTTTGGTCAGAACTAATGTCTGACCAAACTTATACAAAAATGGTTTATTTGGGTTCAGAGAATCCAGAGGGTGATGAGTCCTGCACAGTGGAAAGGCGTGGTGCCTGGAAGCAGAAGCTGAAAACCCACATCTTCAAATATGATCACAGAGCCGAGAGTGAACAAGAAATGCAATGAGGCTATGAACTCTCAAATTCCACCCTCAACCCTCAATGATGCACTTCCTCCAGCAAGGTTCTAAAGATCCATGACCCACTAAAGATCCCATGACCACCACATACAGCGCCACCTACTGGGTATCAAGTATTAAAACACCTGAGCCCGTTCAAATCATTCAAATCACCACCTTTCCCCAATGCTTTCAGTAAGAAAATATATTTGACTGTTATTATACTACCTCTGCTAAATGGCAGCACAGATGTGCCTTCTGCAATGTACGAAATACAAATAAAACTCAAGCATTTGGTGAGTCTAAGCTTTTGGTTACTCAAGTCAAGATTCTTTGGGACAGCTATCATGGTTCTGTGTCTATGTGTGAGCACAGAGTCCAGAAACTATTGAAATGTCCGATTTGTGGTCACTGATGCCCACCAAGATTTCCTCCTCAAGAATTCACATACCAAAGGTCCAAAAACAATTTTGAGTCAGGGTCTCTTTCTACTTTCTAATTCTTTTGCTGGTGTTTGTTTCTTGCTAAATGTAAGGGTTGTTTTCATATGCCTCTCTTTTAAATTGTCTAATCATGGCTCTCATTTTCCAATCAGCCACAACTATTATGTCTGGAAGTCTTTGTAACACAGACCTGTATCCTCAAGTGGATATTTCTATGGAAGTGAATATTTTTTTGTAAAAATAATGAGAAGGGAAATCTTTATTGAATAAATGTTTAGCTAATACCTAAATGCATGCTCTTCTTGTGATATCTCTGAAATGGGAATGCTATATACTTGCAATGCCTCACTGTGGTCTTTCTTCTTTTGCTGCTAAAACTGGATGATCCTGTTTTGCATGTCCTCGGAACTTGCTCATGGTATGTATGATATCAGTTTGTGCTTGGTGAGTATGTTGGACACAGAGACAAGATGCTACCTCTCAGGAGGAAGCCACAGACTTTGACAACACAATCTCCCCTCTTTGGCTCTTGCCTGTTCATTGATCCATGCAGTTCATACAGAGATGTTCACACTGAAGAGTGGCAGCCACGAGTTGGATAGCACTGAGGGATGTCTTGGTCTACTACATTCAGTGTGTGAAAACTGCTTAAAATCCAAGGCAGGAGCTAACAAAATGGTCATAAAATTTCTATGGACAAAACAGAAAATTAATTTCTTGAAATGCTTCCAGGAGTCAGGGCTTGAATCATACTGAGGCATGGAACAATTGGGGTTGATTTTATTGGTTTCTTTCTGTCTTTCTGTCTTTCTGTCTTTCTTTCTTCTTTCTGTCTTTCTTTCTTTCTTTCTTTCTTTCTTTCTTTGTTGATTGCTGTGCATTTGATACAGTTTGGATGCTTAAATTTTGGTAAGGCCAAGTGAAGTGGCTCACACATGTAACTCCACTATTCAGAGGGGTGGGGCAGGAGGATTGCTGGGAGTTTGCCACCATCCTGGGCTACAGTATGAGCTCTAAAACAAAACAAACAACAAACAACACAGCCGTGTGCAGGGATCTTGTTTCTTCTCTCCAGCCTCCTTCTTGATGCTCTGGAAACTCTTAATGTCCAAAATAACTAAAGAATTTGAAGAAACTTTTAAGATAGCTTTGTGCAATGATTTTGTTACCATGTTCTTTGACATGAGGTGCCCTGGAGCTCATGGTGGTCTTGAGCTTGACATGTGTTTGAGGTTGCCCTTCAAATCCTAATCCGTCTGCCTCTACTTCCCAAACTCTGACATTGCAGGTGTGTGGCAGCATACCTACCATGTGCTGATTTTGCCTGTTGATTCGACCTGAATTAAGACCAAGACCAGGATTTAGGAAGATCCACCAAGACAATAAACATATGCATTCACTCCATAGACAGAGGCTTGGCTCATGTCTCCCTGGATCTGTTATTTGCTGGATATCCCCATGTGCAACTAACATTTGGAATCATCCTAAATTGGTTTGCAGTAGTTGCCTTCAAGATTAAAGGCTTAGCCGAGAAGCCTCTTGGGTACAGTTAGAGGCAGAACCAGTCCAGCATTGCAAGAGAAGCACAACCAACCCAGGAGATGCTAAGGTCTGTCTCTTGCCTCAGTGATGAGTTTCCCAAGACACTGTACCCCCACCGCAGTCTGAAGTTTAATGCTCTCTCTCTCATTCATTTGAAAGCAAAATTTATTTCTCTCAGCTCAACGATGGAACTTTTCACTAGGCGGGGAACACAATTCAATTTCTGAACCAGACTGAGTCTCATTTTGTCTTGATGACCGGGCTATTGAACTCAACTCCTGCAGAGAAGCAAGCTCCATCATGAAGAAATGAGCATTCAGGGCGAGGATGGCAGAGATGGATGCGGGTATCAGATTCACTAAGTTCAGTGGAAACGGGATTGAAAGGCAGCCTTCTCATCTATGGAGAGAGGAAGTTGCAACACCTACAGTTGATGAGTCAGAGGTTGAAGAAAAACTGGCAACATAAGGATGATATTGCTACTTACTACAGACATATTTAAAGTGTCTTTGCATTTTTAGTAAATAATTCTTTTATTAAGAAATATTGGTCTATTCTTTTTAAGAATCTCAGAGGATTTTTTTTTAAAAAAAAAAATTTCCTTGAAATTTGCATACATGTGTAGAACATACCTTGGTCATTTCCACCCCTTATTTTTCCCTCCAATTCCACCCAGAATCCCCCATCACAAGTTCATGTTCCCCCTTTACCATTTATTTATGTATTTGTTTATTTATTTAACCCATTGAGTCCAATTAGTGCTGCTCATACATTCCTGGTTGTGATGTCATCCACTGGGACATGCGGAACTTTCCAGTGACCACACTCCTAAGGAAAGCATCCTCACCCTCCTGCAGGAGTCACCAATTCCCAATAACGCCTCAGCTAGAGCTGTGCCCTCTAGCTGTTCATGTGCAACAGTCACGTCATGTCCAGAGGACAGCAGCTCATAGCTGCCTCTCATGCTCTGTTCTTATAGTCTTTCTGCCCCTTTGTGTTCCCTATGCTGCGTGTGTGCACACGTGTCTGTGTGTGTGTGTGTGTGTGTGCACACGCGCGCACATGCACACGTGTTATAGACATCCCACCCACAGCTGTGAACTCACTGCTGCTTTTCCTCAGCATTTTGAAACAGCAATGCATCTCTACATTAACCAAAACCCACTGCAACAGGAAATTTCTCAGACCAAGGTTGGGAATAGCACA
Source organism: Peromyscus leucopus (assembly GCF_004664715.2). NCBI lineage: Eukaryota > Metazoa > Chordata > Mammalia > Rodentia > Cricetidae > Peromyscus > Peromyscus leucopus. The sequence goes on from NC_051082.1 coordinate 18,318,130, forward strand.
AATCTAAAGATGTAAATATAACTATGTAGAAGGCAGTTCGACAGCAAGAAATTCACAAAGTCATTATCAGTAGGTCCTCCTCTAGGACCTATGACTTTCCTAGCCATAAATTTTGAACATGTTTTTAGTGCCAGGCCTGGCTTCCCTCCTGTAGGGCTGGCCTCAATCCATGCAAGAGAGCAGTTAGTGGGTGTCTTAGTTCGGGTTTCTATTGCTGTGAAGAAACACCATGAGCATGGCAACTCTTTATAAAGGAGAACATTTAATTGGCATGGCTCACTTGAAGTTCAGAGGTTTAGTCCATTGTTGTCATGGTAGGAAGCAAGGCAGAATGCAGGCAGATGTGGTGCTGGAGCTTCGAGTCATAATTCTTGATCCAAGGCAACAGGAAGTGAACTGAGACAGTGGGTGTGGCTTGAGCATATATGAGCCCTCAAAGTCCGCCTCTACAGTGACACACTTCCTCCAAGACCATACCCCCTAATAGTGCCACTCCCTATGGGAGCTTTTTTCTTTCAGACCATCATGGTGGGGTTGCATGACACTTCTTCATATACCCTTAGTTTTTTGATAACTTACCTCCTACCCCTCTGTTCACCACTTTTTGGCACCCCCCCCCCAAGCCTGTATCTTCCATTTTCTTCCCTTGTTCTCTTGTATCACATATATCCTATTATCCCCTCTTAATATATTTTTCAACACAAATTGCAAGATCATAGGCTCCCAGGAACTTCTCCATGTACAATTCATTTTGATTAAGCATCTGGGATTTTTTTTTCTTTACTATGTTTATTTATTTTCTGTGCATGCACGCATGTGCCTCAGTCTGTTTTGTGTGTGTATGTGTGTGTGTGTGTGTGTGTGTGTGTGTGTGTGTGTGTAGGTCAAAGGACAACTTGTAGGAATCAGTTCTTTCTTCTCACCCTGTGGATCCCAAGGATCAAACTCAGGTCATCAGGCTTGGTGGCAAGCACCTTTACTCACTGAACCACCTTGCTGGCCCTCAGGAGGAATTTTTTAAGCTTCTAACTACTTTTTTTTTTCTTTCTGCCATTTAAGGGACAAAACCCAAAAGGCTTATGCATGCTGGTCCAGAGATCTATCACTGAGCTGTATCCCTAGCTCTCTTTCCGATTTTGGTTGGGAGATAGGGTCTTGCTGAGATGCCTAGGCTGCCTCCAAACTTGCCCAATAGCCCAATAGCCCAAGCAGGCCATGAATTTGTGGTCTCCCTGCCTCCAACCACTGAATAGCCAAGATTATAGGCCTGTACCAACAGACACGGCTCTTGCAATTTTTTTTAAAAGAATCTATTTTGCTTCTCTCACTAATAAGGTGACCAGACCCCCATGATACTTAAAATCAACTCATTCTCTCTGCAACCATGATAATGAGGCTGTATTCCCAAATGCTTTAACATTCAATTTTCTTTCAGGTTTCCAGACTTTAGACCCTCAGCCCCAAGTTCTGCTCTGTATCTGCAGTGATGGATTCTTTCACAGTCTAGCTTTGAAGACCATGTAGCAAAGGAGCTTCCAAATGGGCTGTTTGGCCACAGTGAGAAATCTTTATTGAAAAAAACTCCTCTGAATGCAATAATTAAATGGACATAATTGCAGGGCTCGGTGCCATGTGAAATTGTAAATAGACTGACAATGTAATTTATGTTCATTTATGATACAGTAGCTCATTACGGCTCCAATTTCCATCCCTTTCATCAGCCAAGCTCATCTGTTCCTCTGATGGATGTGCCATTGTATTAACCACAGTCTTTGTGGGGGAGGGGGGTTGGCAATGAGGGCAGAGTGTGTGGGGTGCAGGTGGCAGGCACATGGGTCCAGTTAAGTTCTGAATAGATGCTGATGCCACATCAAGCAAGGAGCAGGTACTGAGGAACAGTGCAGTGAACATGCCTATGCATCCCCTTTATTCCTGCTTGGGTTTGGGGAATGATTTGTAAGTAACATTGTGGGTCACCACTGGCATTGTCATAAGGGTATGAGCAGTGGTCTGAATGAACAAGAAGCCCACAGGCAAGACTCTTGTTCCTCATAGATATATGCTCAAGAGACCTCTCTCTTCAGATTCACTTGATCTTGCAAATTTTACATGTGTGGTGGGGAGGGTGGGGGTAGATGTGTGTGTGTGTGTGTGTGTGTGTGTGTGTGTGTATGTGTGTGTGTGTGTGTGTGTGTGTGTGTGTGTGTGTGTGTGTGCAGTTGCCTGTGGAGGCCAGAAGAGGGTGTCAGGTACCCAGCAACTGGAGTAACATGATTGTGGGCTGCCATGTGGGTGCTGGGAACTGAACCCAGGTCCTCTGCAAGAGAAGCAAGTACTCTTAACCACTGAGCTTTCTCTCCAACTATAGACTATGATATGAATTATTTTTCCATACATTCCACCCATTCTTCCCCCTTGAAGTGATTCTAGGGCCCCGGACTGCCTACCCAATGGGCAGGTGAATATTTGATATCCTGGGATATCCCGGGATACTTGCACTGTCCCTGGCAGAAACACTACAGAGATGGAACCTTGGTTGAGAATTCAATAACTTGAGAGACCATTTTCAAATGAAAGCAAATAACAGTATTTATCATTAGAATTATTTTTTCCCTCCTTATCATTTGTCAAGGCTGCTCCCTCCTGTGTTTCATGTTTACTCCTCATACCTGGGTGAATTGCATTTTCACCTCATTTCGTATGAGTCACTCAAGAATCCAGCAACAAGAACAAAATATAACTTAGTCCACTGTGCAAAGCTTGATGTGGCTCAAAACTTTTTCCCAGGAGGACAAAGTTAAAAAAAAAAAAAAAAGCTATCAATTAACGTGGTGGTTTGAATGACAATGGTCCCTATAGGCACATATATTTGAATGCTTGGTCCTCAGTTGGTAGAACTGTTTGGGAAGGATTAGAAGGTGTGACCTTGTTGGAGGAGATGTGTCACTGGGGGTAGTCTCCAAAAGAGTTCACTCTAGGCTCAGATTCTCTCCTCTCTCCTCTCTCTCTCTCTCTCTCTCTCTCTCTCTCTCTCTCTCTCTCTCTCTCTCTCTGTCAATTGTGGATCAGGCATGAGTTCTCAGGTACCGTTTCAGCACCATGCCTGCCTGCCTGCCTGCTGCCATACTAAACATCACAATGGTCATGAACTAACCTCTGAAACTATAACCAAGACCCCAAGTTGCCTTGGTCATGGCCTCTCATCATGTTGATAGAAAAAATAACTGTGATAATTAGCTTTATTTTATTTTCTTATGTCATGGGAAAAATCACACTAGAATCTTCTGTTTAAAAATAGTACAATGAAAAGTGGCCATTTCAGAGGTGTGTGTGTGTGTGTGTGTGTGTGTGTGTGTGTGTGTGTGTTCCATGAAGTAATAGTGGCGTATAGATACTATGAAACAACTGCAGGATATCATTGTGGAGAAACTATTGGTTTTAGTTTGCAGATGTCTCTGTGCTATATGACAGTTCTCTTTGATCCAGGATCAGGAGACCCAGGAATTGAGCAGCACTCCCACCACATTCCCATTCTAGTCTGGTCCAGAAGAGGCCTGATGTGGGGCGGCTTCACCTCCTTGGTCCTGCAGGATCTAAGAGAAGCTTCTTCAGCTGGGGCTGCAAACCCAACAGCTGGATTAGAGGCTTGAGAGATGCAGGCCAGAGGCTCATGCCATCTTTGCAAAGACAGAGTGTTTTGCCTGTGCCCATAAATCCTGTTTCTCAACAAGCAAGCTGAAGAAGAAGTTTTATGTGAAATCCCTTGTTCTTGTGTGTTGAGTATGAACCGGAACAATTCCACAGACAGCTTCATACATTTATATAAGAATGTTACTCGTTTTCACCTCCCATCTCCCTCCTGCATCCGTCTTCTTTTCCCATTTGCCAATGTTCTAGTCTTTCTGCTCAACAACTACAGTGTATTTGCTGATGGTGTTGTACTGAGTGATCCCCATCAGTCTTGCTGATGAGGAGAAACAGTCTAACCTTGGAATCATCAAAATATTCCCAGAAAGAATGAGTGTGGAATGTGGGCTCCATGTGTTCCTGTGTGCAAAGTGAAATCCTGATATAGATGGAATTTGAGAGAATGAACGAGAGCATCAGGACTGGAGTTAGACTCAGAGAACTTGTAGGCATCTGGCTTCAGTTATTGTTTGACTACACCCAGTTAAGGAAATTAGTGTCACCAGCTCCATATCTGTCTATAATAAAGAAATAGCACATCACACACACACACACACACACACACACACAACACACACACACACACACACACACACACACACGACATGCATCAAAGTACTGTAGACCTTATCAATACTTCAGGTTATTCTTTAGCAACACAAACCAAACCTAACAAGCTCCCATATAAATGGCATCTGTTTCCTTGTAGTAGTGACAGCCAAAAGCCAAAATCAGCTCAATATGCATCCTTTGCTCCTCTTGACAGTAAATTACATTGCATTTATTGATCAGAAATTTGGGCTTCTACAGACTCCCATGGAACACGAGTCCAGCTGGCCCTGGTTTTTACATTTTAATATGCATTGCTCTGTGATCCTTAAAAGAGGTGTGTGTGTGTGTGTGTGTGTGTGTGTGTGTGTGTGTGTGTGTGTTGTAAGGGGTTTTAAAGGAGAGCCCTTGATGATTTCAGGATTTATACAGAAAAAGATCTTCTGTTCTATTGCTTGACAGTGTGGCCATGACCCATTTTTTTTCCTCCAGTCCTTGTGATCAGACAGGCTCAGAGGTCTCCTAAGTGACTCTAAATCTGTCAAGCTGACAGAATTTCCAGTCAGACTCAGAGCAAAGTTAATTGCCCCAATAGATGATGTTACTATATCCTTGATAATATTTTCATCCAAACCCATTAATTTTTTGTGAATTTTTCCCCCAAAGCATGTTCATATATAAATCTTTGTTTCAGGACTAGAGATCATGGTGTCTCTGTTCTCCAAGGAAACAGTCCCTTCTCTGAACTCCAACCCCTAATAGGCTGATTGTTCATCTGGCGGGCATAATGGAGAAAAGAACTTGGATGGAAACAGTTCAGCTAAGGGGAAGATTCCTCATTCATCTTTTGTGGAGGAGGGATGCTTTCTAAACACATGCTGCAGCAAATTAACAGCTTTCCAAATTAACAATGGATTGCCAAGTGAAATGAGACTTTCCAACACAAAATCTTTTCTTTGCCATAAAATAAATATTATCATAAGAAAATATACTGATAGAGTATGAGATGGCCGGAGAACATACTTAACAGCACACATTGATTATAAATATATAAGCCCCATTTCTTTAACTTTCCATGGTGCTTTAAATTTTTTAAAAATTTATCTTATTTTTAACTATGTGTGTTTAAGTGTGCCTGTGTATGTATGTGCATGTGAGTGCATGTATGCATGTGTGCCCATGGAGGCCAGAGGCATCAGATTTCCCTGGAGCTATGAGCAGATGCTGGGAACAGAACCCACAGACCAATGATGAAGTGAATAAAAGAACTGAGCACCAGCATTCCTCTCTCCCTGCTTCCTGACTGTGAAGGCCATGTGACCAGTCACTCCCCATTCCTGCCACTGTGATAGACGGTATCCTCAATCTGGGGGCCAAAATAAATCCTTCCGGTCTTAAATTTCTTTTTGCCAGATACTTGGTCATAGCAATAAAAATAAAGAAAACTCTAACAAAGACATGCTCAAATCTTCTCACACAGGTGCATCTTTCTGAAAGACAATTTGGTGAGTTTGGCTCACCGTTACCTCTTAATTTTTGGGTTAGCAAAACCCCCTCATACACAAAACCCTTCCCTTTGCTAACAAATCTATCCATTTATCTGTCTGTCTGTCTGTCTGTCTGTCTATTTCCCTCCTCCCCTCTCTCTCTCATTCTTGTCTCCATGTTCACCACTTCTCTTCAGTCCACTTACCCTTGACCTTTTTCCACTTGGAGTGGATCAGTTCCTCATGGTCCCATTCTGGCTGCAGGGACCGTCCTTTTTATCTCTACCTCCCGACACTCCCTTTCAGTGACCACGGAGGACAGAGGCTGTGTTCCTCTGTCCAGTACCGATGCTCCTCACACCCATCCTGACTTCTGGTCAGCGCAGAGCCGATGTGACTACATGGGGTTAATTCTAGGTGGGATTTTTTGCCTTGAGCTCCCTTGGCAGAAGGGAGCAGTCTATGAATTCTCAGAAATGGAAACCTGGAGTCACAAAAGCTGAAGACAGTTGAGGCTTCTTCAATCTGTGGTTACTATAAAAACAACTCCATCCTCTCTCAGATATCCTTTTTCTAAAGTCTGTTTTTCCCCTCCTTTGGTGCTTGATTGATCCTGCTTTTCCAAAAAATTTTCATTCTGGAATAAGAGAAAGTAAGTTTCAAAGAAAAAAAAATGGCTGTAGCAGGAATCTTAGAAGGTCTTATTAATAAAATTAAACCCAAGGTCAGTTATTAGGGTGAATACTGGAAAATCAGAGAAGCAGAACAAGCCACAGCTTCCTCACCTCGCCTGTTCCTTGGCTGATCCTGTTTCCTCAGACTGGAAGCCTCTGAGTCCTCATATCCGAATGGATCTCAGCTGAACTGTTGCTAGAAGCCTAAAAGCTTAACCAGCCAAATGCTTCTAGTTTCTGGTCCTCATGCCTTATATATCTTTCTGTTTTCTGCCATCACTCCCTGGGATTAAAAGCTCACTTCTTGGGATTAAAGACGTGTGTCACCATGCCTGGCTGTTTCCAATGTGGCCTTGAACTTACAGAGATCCAGAGGGATTTCTGCCTCTGAAATGCTGGGATTAAAGGTGTGAGTGCTACCATTTTCTAGCCTTTATATCTAGTGGCTGTTCCTGTTCTCTGACCCCAGATAAGTTTAATAGGGTGCACAGTATTTGGGGGAACACAATACCACCACAAATGGTCTCCGAATTTCCCTCCTCCATGGATATTTACTAACAGAAGAAACCCCCACAGGGGAGGGGGCCCCTCTGTGGTTCTTTGAAAACCTCACTGTAGATCCTCAAAGGTTACACACACAGTTAGCAAACTGTTAGGCTAAAATTGAGTCTTAAGTGGAGCACCTATTTTCTTAAAGTTGTTTCCTAGAGTCCAGTATCAAAGTTCTCTCTTTTTAAAAACTTCATCATACAGAGAAAAGAAGCAGGCAGAAATTGACCCTTCATGACCTCATTAGCATAATGTCAACTTATTTCCAGAGTGGTGTGCATTCATCCTCCGTATTGAGTGGAATCTGCAAAGCCTTGGAAGCATCAGGAAGGCTTTTATGTCTACGTGATCTGAGTGGGAATGTGCTGGGAGTGATTAGCAATGTCTGCCACAAGAATAGGATGAGGTGGTAGAGACAGAAATCATCAAGGGGTCAAAATACTTGACATGAACAACTTAAAGAAGAAAAGATATATTGCAGCTGGCAGCTTTACAGTTCACAGTGTGTGTGTGTGTGTGTGTGTGTGTGTGTGTGTGTGTGTGTGTGTGTGTGTTGCCTATATGTAGTTCTGTGAAACTTGTGCATGCAGTACCCAGAGAGGCCAGTAGGGGACACTAGATAGCCTGGGACTAGAGTGACAGGCAGTCTGGGTCTTCTGCAAATAGCAGCCAGTGCTCTTAGCCACTGAGCCATCTCTCCACCTCCTTCCACCCCTATCTCAGTATTTTTTAAAATCACTTAGTAGACTGACATGCATCTTTTGCAAAACAGAAAAAGCATAGAAATGCTTTATAAATTCTGTGGACTCCCTTTCAGTTGGCAATATGCTCGCTACATTTGGGGTTTCTTCCATCTTTAAGCATTTCGTGTCCACTATGTAGGTAATGTCATTTTCCCTGTGGCAGTCAGAGAAAACCTTCAGAACAATCCGTTTGGCATCATAAAGAAACTATATTTTATATAAGTTTCCATCCAGTTTGGCTCACTATTCTAACAACCTGGCTCAGGGTTTCAGAACCAGAAGAGATTTTTTTTTTCTCCATAGGGTATAGAGCTGGTGAGTCGTGGGGGCAACTGAGCTCTCTTCATACAGCTATAGGTAGAGGAATATTGGTAAATAGCCCACAACAGAGAAGACACAGAGGTCCACTCCACAATGGATTGTTTCGTTTTATCTAAACCAGCAGTACAATGCCCTAATTCAGATGGGGGGAAAAAGGGACCAAAAACAAATGGATACTGCAACCTTTGTCCTTTCTCTGATTTGCTGGTTCCGGTTGCCATGGAGACCAGGTGATGCATTCCTGTAAATCCAGCCACTGTGCAGGCATCTCAAGGTCAAGATCAGGGGAAAGACGGTAATAAATGTAACAGCTGCTGTGTTGACATTAACAAGCAAGTTTCTGCAGGGGACTCCAGAATGACCCCACGTCCCCATTGGGTTTCATTATCACAGCCACAGGCCTGATTCGCTTCCCCTTTTCTGTCTCCCACATTGAGAGGTGGCCTGTAATGAGGAAGCAAGCCGCCTAGCCCTTTGAGAAGATCACAGCCATCGCAGTGGAAACACTTTGAAGCCAGGAGGAGTGGAGACGCCACTTGGAAACTCATCCGAGTTCAAGGCTTTTGCTAATTTGGTGCCAGATCCACCCTGCCGCTGCTTCTTGTGGGAAAGCTGACTCAGGTGTAGTCACCTTGATTTGGGGGCTCCTTTCTGGTTTCCATTTCCCTCCGAAGGACATCATTATCTCTTCGTATTTTTTTTTAAAGTAGATATCGATCTTCATCACAAGGAAACCTGGAAAGCCTAGCCCTTCCCCAGGGCTGTGAATACAGGTGCCATGATGGAGAGAATGGGGTAGTTGAGGCCCTGTCCAGAGTGCTGCTTTTCATCTACATTGAGATGCATTGTGTGGAACTGACCCAGAATTAGATCAATGGGGTCTTAGATTCCTAATAGAAGCCCAACACAATAGAGTTGTATGTGACTGAAAATACTCAAAACCGAGACTCTGAAAGGTGAATTTTTTCCCCAAGTATAACTGGCAAGTTTGTAGTTAGCCTAATCTGGGAAGACACTTGGGGTGCTCATCCCTAAAAAGGCATCTGTGTCACCCCCCCCCACACACACACACACACACACACATAACACATTCAGGGGACAAGGTGGCTGTATTCCTCTGAGCTGCTCCGGGGCTGGCTCCAGAGAGTGGCACCCAGCCCTAACTCACCCTTTGTTTAACCGATACCTTTTGTTTCTCTTATCGCCCTATGTGAATCTTAAAGAGTCTGAGAATCTCCCAAGGATCCAAGGCCTAGGCAAAACTTGGTTCAGGAAACTCAGAAAACCGTGGTAACTGAGAAATCGAGGAATTTGCACTTTGGCATTTTATCTTTGGGAGCTCCTTCCAGGTTGCTTTGAAGATACAGAAATTAACCGGCTAAACTGTAAATAGAGAGAAAATGAAAATGCCCTGGGCGGAAGGGAAAGTGCTTCAGTCCTTGGAGGCTGGATCCCCCTACAGCCATTGAAAGGCTAGATTCATTCTTAAGATGCCTCTGAGTCTTCTTTCCACGGATCCGCGTAAACCCACAACACCCACACCCCTGCTGCGACCAACTGCGACCGGACAACACAGAAGAGAAGGTGAAAACTTTGTATGAGCCAGGGGTTGGGGAGGGGAACGGTGAAGCCGTGGTCTCTGGACTTGACCCGGCTGCTGCCCTTAGGAGCACACAGCTGTGGAGGGGGGAGGGGCATCATGAGGTTCCACCCCAGCTGAAGAGTTGAGGACTGCTGGGGGAGGGAGAATGGATTTTCCTCAAGGCTGTGGCCCCTCACAGGTTACCCATGTTTCTGTGAATGAAGCCGCATCCATGTGCATGTGGGCAGCACTAACTGTGTTCAGTGGGTTGTTTTTTTTTTTAAGGATATGCAGAAGGAGACATGTAGTGATGATCCTGGGAAGAATTGGAGAGGGGAGTGTATGATCAAAATGCATTATACACGTGTTTGAAATTCTCAGTGAATAAGCAAAAGTATTAAGTAGATATAAATATAAGTATATATAAACATATAAGTATATTTGGGGACCGGAGAGATGGCTCAGTGGTTAAGAGCACTGGCTGCTCTTCCAGAGGATCCTGGTTCAGTTCCCATATGGTGGTGGCTCACAACCACCTGTAACTCTAGTTCCAGGGGATCTCATGCCCTTTTCTGTCCTCTGCAGACACCAAGAACACATGTGAGATACAAATATATAGAGAGAGACACATACACATATATGTACATGTATACATACAGGCAAACACTCAAAGATATACTATCAAAGTAAATTTTAAAATGCTGTTTTTGAAAGCTTTGAAGGAGGGTCACCACAGACAGAGTCTTGGAAATACAAATCTCACTATGACCTGAAGCCTCCCGGGACTTTCACCCGCCAGGCGTTGTCTGTGTGACTGATGGGGTGAGGGTTATGGGCCCCGGCAGGAGCTCTATCCTAAGACAGACCAATTGGCACAGCCAGCATCCCTGTGAAGATAGAGAGATGAAAATCAAAGTTCACAGCCCTCGAGGTAGCTGGGACTGTGATGGCCAAGAGAGAAGGAGAAGGAGACAGATGAAGTAGGAATCGGAGGTCCTGCATAGCTCCAGGCAGTTGACAGTACCTCATCTTCTCGGCAGAAGCCCAGCACCCGCTGAGAAACCTCATTAAGAGACTGAGGAGCTAAACATAGTGTTCAGAGGCTTTGCAGTGCTGGGGAGATGAAAATTACAGTTAATGGTTATCCTGACGCGCAACAAGAGTGTCACCTTTGTACAGCGGAGAATCGCTCACTCATGTGTGGTGTCAGCTCCAATGAACAGTCACCGGGACCAGGGACAGAAAAGAATGTGAGACTTCTGTAAAATTGAAACACAGGACTCTGAATCGACCATATGTCTGGAAGCGAGGCAGAAGACAACAATGGCTCTGGGGAGGAACGTGAGAGACTCTCTCGTTACATCTCTGAGTTAGGCGACAAGTTTTAATTAGTGCCCTGGTTAGCTACACTAAAATGAAGAATTTTAGGTATGATTTTTATTTGCTAATGATACTTAAGTAAAGCTGTTTTTTTTAAAAAAATCACATCCAGGACTGGCTCAGCAGGTAAAGAAGCTTGATAGGTAAGCATGATGAACTGAGTCTGATCTCCAGAATCCATGTGAAGATTCATCCTGAGAGCACCGACTCCTGAAAGTTGTCCTCTGACCTGCACATGTGTGCCATAGTATGCATGGTATACATGTACACACACACACACACACACACACACACACACACACACATGCATGCACACACACCAATAATAATAAATAATAATAACAAAACACATCCATAAGAAAAGGCAAGCCACCACAGAACCACTGTAGATGTGTACAAAAGAAATAACATTTAATAGAAATAATGAAAAGTATTGCAAGTACTTCACACACGATGACACAAAGGTAAATGTGCACGTGTGCCCAGAAGCATATGCACACACACACATTCACTACCTTAGCAGAGGTGAGAGCACTACATGGCCTACTAATAAGGATGATTTTATGTTCTGGCTTAATGTAATCAAAATATGTAGAATGACAGATTGTTGAGGATGCCCAACATCGATCAGCAAAGGACAGTGGTCCCTGAGCAAAGACATGCTGGATGGATCCTGAACTCTAGCAATTCCCTGCCCAGGGAGAGGAAGATTCTAGCAGGTCCTCTGCTGATATTCTAGAGTGTATGGTTGCTAGAGCCAACAGCACCTGACCCCTCAGCTCTTCAAAAGCAACCCTGCAAGGATTGTACAGGTAGCTGCCTACATGTAAGGAGCTTTGCTGTGGAATAATCCTCTTGTACACCATAGATTTGTCACTTGAATAGACTTAAAAAAAAAAAAAAAGCTGATTGGCCAGTAGCCAGGCAGGAAGTATAGGCAGGGCAACCAAACTAAGGATGCTGGGAAGACAAAGGACAGAGTCAGGAGTCACTAGCTGGATGCAGAGAAAGCAAGATCAGAATGCCATAATGAGAAAAGGTACCAAGCCATGTGGATAAACATAGATAAGAATTATGGGTTAATTTAAGTGTAAGTTAGTTTGTAACAAGCCTGAGCTACCAGCTGAACATTTATAAGTAATATTAAGCTTCCAAGTCAATTATTTGGGAAGTGACTACTGGGTATTTGGGAGTTGCTGGAGGGACAGAAGCCTCCAATTACAGAGCTTGCTCGAAGATGGTTCTTACAAGCCAGGTGGAAGCTTCATGGTTTGTAATGGTCTCATCCAAAGAGGTGGGGACATTACCTCTACAGTGAGCTATGCTCAAGTTTCAGCCACAATCTTGAGAGCAAGATCTGGGGCTGAAGAGTTAGATGTCAGTACATTGCTTGCTTGACAAAACTTGAGGACCTGAGCTCAAGTTTCAGAACCAATTTATAAACAGTTGGACATGGTGCTACATACACTTATAATCCCAATACTGGGGAGGCAGAGTCAGGAGGATCCCTGGCACTTGCTGGCCTGCTACCTACTTGATGAGTTCCAGGCCAGTGAGAGAACTAACTTGCCTCTAGAAACAAGGTGGAAGGTGCTTGGTGTTCAGTAGCACCCAACATTGGCTTCTGGCCTCTACATGCACACACACTTAAAAAGAAGCTCATAGAAGAGTACTCTTGATTGCTTCCTAGCCTGTAATGTGACTTGTATTGGAAATCTCTCATCTCCTATGTGAAACAATTGTATTAAAATCTCTCATGGATGGATTATTGCCTTCTTATTGCATTGTCTTTGTCTATTGTCACAACTCCTGTGATTGATAGGAGTGGTGTGTGGTGTACATGGTCATGTGTGTACACATATGTGCAGGCAGGTGGAGGACAGAAGGCGAGGCTGGGTCACTCTCCATCTGTAATTTTTTTTTTTTGAGGCAAAGTTTCTCTTGTGTAGCTTTGGAGGCTTTTCTGGAACTCACTTTATAGACCAGGCTGGCCTCAAACTCAATAGAGATCGCCTGCCTCTGCCTCCCGAGTGCTGCTGGGATTGAAGGCATGCACCATCACCATTCAGCTGTAATTTTTTTTAAGGCAAAGTCTCTCCTTGAATGTGACGCTCATCATCATTTGGCTCCAATGACTTATCTGCGAGACTTAGGGACCCTCCTGTCACTACCACCATCACCTGGTACAGGAACAAACCACAGCACCCAGATTTTTTGGGAATGTTGGGAATCAGACCTTGCTTCCTCATGCCTGCATAGCACTCCTGTTACCAAAGGAGCTCTCTCCCAAGCTCCAGGAAGTGGTTAAATGTAATGAAATACCTTGAACATCAAATATGGGGTCCTAATCAAGCCTGTGAGAGGGCTTCAGTGGGTTAAAAGAAAAGTGTTTGGTTGGCAAACCTGGCAATCTGAATTCGATGCCCAGAACCCCCATCAAGCCTACAGTTCAGGAGTGCCAAGTACGTTCTCATCATCAAACGAGAAGTTTTCGGACTATTTTCACTTTGCAAAACCCAGACTGGCGTTCATTAATCCACCCCAACCCTCTAACCCCCATTGATAGCATCCTTGCCATGTCTATGAGTCTGACTGGGGTACTTCACTAAAAGGTGTGTGATATTTGACACTGGTGTCTGGCTGGCTTGGTCTGTGCGATGTCTGATCCAGTTGTTTTTATGCTTGCCATAATTAATGTGTGGAGTTATCAGCCCAAGAATAAAGCTGTAACATGAATCATAAAAGGCCTTATTAATAATAATACAAAAAACCTGGAGCCAGATATTGGGGTGAAAGCTGAAAGATCAGAGAAGCAGAACAAGCCACAGCCAACTTCACCTCGCCAGCTCCTCAGCCAATCCTGTTTCCATGAATTCTCAGACTGAAAGTCTCTGAGTCCTCACCCCTGAGAATCTCATTTGAACTGCTGCTTAGTTCCTGTCTCCTCATGCCTTATATACCCTTCTCCACTCAGCCATGTTACTTCTTGGAATTAAAGGCGTGTGTGCTTTCCAAGCAAAGACATGAGATCTCAAGTGCTGGGATTAAAGGCATGTGCCACCACTGTCTGACTCTGTTCCCAGTGTGGCCTTGAACTCATAGAGATCCTGACAGATCTCTGCCTCCCAAGTGATAGAATTAAGGGTGTGTGCCAACATAGGCTGGCATCTACGTCTAATCTAGTGGCTGGCTTTTTCCTCTGATCCCAAGTTAAGTATATTAGGGTACACAAAATATTGGGGTCCACAATATATCACCACATAAACCAGGTATGTAAAGCTTGAAAGGATAAAACAAATTCCTATTCTAGAATTACAAAATGTGCCATTTACAAACTAACAACAGAAACTTAAAGAAATCCACATAAATTGTTTTTAACCTGTTTTGTAGTTACCTATCTTCCCAGTAGCACAACCAGTGGGATGATGATAGATGAGGTTAATACACATGGAATTCTGTCAACCTTAATGCCCCAGGAAAAGACCTCTCATTGGTGTGAGAAGGTCCCTGAATTAGACATGTTCTCACCCTTGCTACCCAGACATAATTTCTCCTGAAATTCTGTTACTGGCCTTTGGCTGCGCACAAATAAGATAATTCACAGCCATGTCAATAACTCAGTCACACTAAAATTGAATCAATGGGTTTAATCAGGTCTGCCCCTGCGCTGTAATTTGGCAACGATGATATTCATGGTGAGATGGTTGTATGAATCACAGAAAGTCAGGAGCAAAATATATTGGTCCAAGAAGACTCCGGCTCAGGTTCCCCAGCAGGGTTAAGTTGGGTAAGCATGGTGTTCTGGTACAGCACCATAGCCAAGCTCTCTGAAAGGAAGCCCAGATGAGTGACCATGGTAAAAATATGGCATGGATCTGTCCTGCCTTCTTCAGGCTCTGAGACAAATGCCTCAATGTCCAACTTAAGATGCTTATGTTTTGAAGGGTGTTTAGTGCCCATTGTGGGTGTAGGAAACTTAGAGTCCCTCAACAGTCATATGGAATATCTCAGTGAGTGCGCAGGGCTGTATGTTAGGGGTGAGAAGTGTTTGAAGTGGAAGCAGCTACTGAAAACTCTAAACCTCACAGTTGAAAATAAGAACTAATTTGGGGTCAGCAAGATGGCTCAGTAAGTAAAGGCTCTTGCCACCAAGGCTGAAGACCTGAGTTCAATTCCCAGGACATATACAGTAGAAGAGAAAACTGCCTCCTGAAAGTGGTCCCCTGACCTCCACAACATGTGCTGTGTAGCATGCTCCCATGGCAAAACAAACAAACAAAAAATGATAAATGCAATAGAAGTGGTTTTTTTTTTTTTTTTTTTTTTGGTCTTGTTTTTCACACAACTCTTCCAAGAGTAGCCATTTGGCTTATGAGCCCACAGCAGATTAGAAAGATCAAAATAAGCCAGATCATCACACAGATATGATGCCAACCCTCAATTGAGGTGGATGCCAGAGATCAGAGCACGCAAAGTAGCCTGGGAACTTCAATGCTGTGTCATCAGTTCAGGACATCAGAGGTGGGGCAGGCCAGCAACCCTGAAGAACACAGGTGTTCTCCTGTTTAGTGTCACCTTTCACAAAGTTGTCAAGAGGATGTTTGGTACGTTCAGGAATGTTCAGACATCCTGGTGGTTGTCAACAGAGCTGTGGAATAGCGTGGTACCAGAACCTCTTTGTTGTGGCAAACTGCACCCTCAGACTGTGAGCCAAATGAAAACTTCCTTTCTTCCTTAAAGTGCTTCTTACAAGCGTTTTGTCACAGTAGCAAGAAAGGCAACTAATACTGGAACTCAGCCTTGCTGATGGAAAACCAACTGCAGTGAGCAGGGCTGTGTGTCAATAAAACTTTATTTATAAAACACATGGGAAGGGGCAGGTTTGACCTGAGGACTATAGTGGATATTCTACATGTCCGCTATTATTATCTATCTACACTGATGACAGATATGTGACATACTGTAGGTGATGTGTACATCACACTGCCTTACACATGACAGTTGTTAACAAATACCAATGGTTCCTGTATAACCAATGAAGTCAAACGGTTTTGTAAATAGATAGAGGAGGAACCCCTGTCCTTTCTTAAGGCCCATGGAGGAGACTTAAAAGATATGGATAACATAGCAGGTGGGACCATCATCAGGGTGCAGTCCTGCAGATATCTGCATGACCATCATCAGGCTATGGTCCTGAAGATCTCTGCCTGCTCCCTGCTTTTTGCAAATAAGGTTTTATCGGAATATGTGCTGGTTAGTTTTCATCGCAGCGATACAGATCCGCTAATCTGGGATGAGAGAATCTCATTCGAGGAATTATCTCTATCAGAATGACCTGAGGGCAAGTCTGTGGTGCATTTTCTTGACTGATGGTTGATGTGGGAGAGTCAAGGCAACTGTCAGTGATGCCACTCCTGGGCAGGTGGTCTTCGGTTATAAAGAATGCAAGCTGAGCAAGCCATGGAGAAGAAACCAGCAAGCAGCACTCCTCCATGGCTCCTGCTTCAATTCCTGCCTCCGGGTTCCTGCCCTGACTTCCTTCCGAGCTGTAAGCTGAAATAAACCCTCTCTTCCCCAAGCTGCTTTTGGTCACAGGGTTTAATCACAGCCATAGGAATTGTAATTGTTCCACAGAAATCTGTAGCTCTAGCCCCCTTATAAAAGGACACAGGGGACCCCCTTCCCTTAGTCTCTGGTGTGTTAATGGCGGTGCAGAGAGCAGGCAGTACAGCATGAGTTCACGTCTTTACAAATGGGCATCACTCCACAAAAACACAACAGCATTTGCTGCCTGTCAAATAGACTAATATTCCAGGCCTGGAAACATTTGCCTTGAAGCATCAAAATAATTGAATGCTGTAATGACTCGGCACCTTGCTTAACGTTATAACACCAAGATTTACATGATTCTCAGCCAGAGGCAAATTTTTCACCAGCTTTAACAACCCTTTGCATGCTTCTCCCCGCCCTGTTTCCCACATGGCATCTGGTGTAAGGGACCTAGCTCCTAAGCAACAATCCCTGAAACAAATTGCACTTGTCCGGAAAAGCATGGACATCAAGGACAAAGAGGAATTCTTATTTAATAGACCTCGAAATTCTTCCATCTGTAAAGTGTGCAGCGAGGGAGAGAACCTCTGGAGCCGTGGGTCCTCCACTGTTCTAGGGCATAAATGGCTTTGAGGTCCCCCTGTGCCCTCAGACTGTGAGCCAAAGTAAACCCTCTCGCCTTGTTCTCCTCTATGCTGCGGGTCACAGCAGCAGTGATGAAACCATCTCTGTACACACCATGACCAAAAGCAACTTGGGGAGGAAAGGATTTGTTCGCATCACAGCTGACACTCCATCACTGAGGGACATCGGGCCAGGAAACTGAAGGCGGGAACTGAAGCAGAGACCACGGAGGAGTGCTGCTTACTGGCTTGCTCGCCATGGCTTGCTCAGTTTGCTTTCTAATACAAGCCAAGATTACCTGCCCAAGGGTGGCACCACCTACAATGAGCTGCTCCCTTTTACATCAATCATCAATGAAAAAAAAAAAAAAAAAAAAAGACTTGCCTGCGCGCCAATCTGCTGGAGACATTTTCTCAATTGAGATTCACTCTTCCCAAATGACTTCAGCTTGGGCCAGTTGATAAGAAACCAACCAGGACACCCTCCCTCCCTTCCTTAAACTGCTTTTGCCGGGTATAATGGTCCAGACGACAAGAAAGGGGCCCAATACAGCCAGGCAGGCACTCTGCTCCATTGATGGGAAAACAGCCATTGACAAGTGAATGGGGTTTCCCAGGCCTCTTGGCAGGGCTGTTTGCTGCATCCATTGACCTCTGCCGTGCTGGAGATCACAGTAGCAGTTATCAAATTATCTGTGTAATTACTTTGTGTTGCACTCTCAAATTTCTAAATCCACCAGGGAAGTGGTCTGAATTAATGAAGCAGGACATATTAGGGGCTTTGATTAACGCAAAGGAGTGCCCCAATAAGAAGTCAGCTGAACTGTCCATAACTCAGCTGCTTCTGTACAAGAATGCCCTGCTATTATGAGTTCCTGGCATTTTCAAGAGTGGCAGAAATGGCTTTGTTCACACATTTTGCTGTTGGGGTGGTTTTCAGTCAATAAGATTGCTGAGGAGATATAATGGACTCCCTTCTGTAGTTGATTAAAAGATTCCAGGGATCTCCAGCAGTGATGTGGTTTGGTACATTTGGCACCAATTATTAGTACTTTTATTATTAATTAAGTATATGCCTTCATCATAAGGAAGAAGGTTAAATGTGCTATCACATGGGTATGTTAATAGGACATGTAGAATAATTGGTCCCTCGAAGATACTCAATGCTCACACTCAGAGTCTGTGAGCTTGCTGTCTGCCACAGCAAAAAGTATTTTGAGGACATAACGAAGTATTGATTTAATGGAGAGATGGAAGTTCATTCGCTTGGGTATCTAGTTAGATATGACAAGGTTTGAAGGTCACCTGGGACCTTGTAATAGGCAGCAGAAGAACTGTATGTATCTGTCAGAAAGATGAGACCTGAGTCACAGCTCTGACCCTGGACACAGATATGGCATCCTGAACTGCCTAGATGGTCATTAGTTAATAACTGTCTATACCTGGTACCAGGAGCCATAAGCCTTATGAGGTCATTGTCTAGCAGGGGCTTCCTGACAAAGAAGAAGGATACATCATTGCTCTTCCTGAAAGAGCCCATCCAATTGGACCTGTCCATCACCTGGACCTGTCCATCACCTGCCCAGTCCATCACCTGGAAAATGTTTCTTAGAGAAGGTGTTCTGCAGACTGTATACATAATGTAAAGCCTGCCCCAACTGCAGATTATGGTAACCGTCTCTTTGGTCAGTGCTGGCTCCCATTCCCCAAGTGTTATAGTTTTTGTCAGCTTGACATATGGAGAAAATGCATCCATCAGATTGGCATGCGGACAAGGCTGCTGGGAATTTGTCTTGCTTAATGATTGATGTGGGAGAACCCAGATCGCTGGAGGAAGTACCACTCCTAGGCAGGTGGTCCTGGGTGTATAAGAAAAGATTTGAGCACACCTGTAAGCAGCGTTCCTCTATGGACTCAGCTTTAGCTCCTGCCTCTGGGTTCCTGCCTTGAGTTCCTGCTCTGACTCTTCTCTTCATGGTGAACTACAAAATGGAAGATGAAATAAACCATTTCCTCCCCAAGTTGCTTGTGATCATGGTCTTTATTACACCAATAGGAAGTAAACTAAAACACTGAGAGTCCCTCACGTGTCTCTGAAGTAAGCACCATGTGTCTTCTACCGAGTAGCCTGTATGCCCCCTTAGGATGGTGGTCACAGGACCAGGAAGCTGAGGGAAGTCTCGAGCAAGAACTAACTGATGGTCCTGGGTCATCTGGGTGGACCCAAGGCATCACAAAGATCCTTGTTAGAAGGAGGGAGAGAAGTCATAGTCACAGAGAGAGCTCTGAAGACAGAAACAGAGATCAAAGCTACGGGCACTGCCATGCAGGCCTGGACGTGCCTAGACACTGAAGAAGGATGTCTGGTATCTAATTTGGGGACTCTGGAAGGCCTGAGGATATCTTCATTGCTGGGAGACTTGTCTGAAACTCGGGTCTTCTCCAACTGTAGGATGATAAATGTGTGCTGTCTAAAGACTGACTCTGTGGAGTGATAACGGTTTACTATTCAATGGGACCCTACTACAGTCACTTTGCCCAGGGCCTTGGTCTGCATCAGTATCCTGGCATTGACATTCCCAATTCCAAGACTGAGCCCATCTGCATCTCTGATACCTGGACGGCATGTGGTCCTTAGAAAGAGTGTGGTAACTGTGTGTTAAAGGAAGGCTTTTAAACCTTTAGGATCCATGAACAAGAAACAGCTTCTCTTTGTCTAGGGGAAAGAGATATAAGAAATATCAACTGCATTTATCATGGGAACTTGATGCTCTGAAGTGCTCATCCGTGTTTCTAGGAAGCTTCAAGCTTGTCTGTGATTTTTTATTATTGATTGGGTAATTTTGAAAATTACGTGAGCAGAGAGAGAGAACACCTCAGAGCTTGCTGTCTGTCCTTCCACGTTCAAGTGTCTGAAGGAAAACAAATCCCCACTGGACTACTGTGCTTTCTCTCTAAGACATTTATGATGAAGCATCTCTTTTGTCTGGTGTCTTCCCCAAGGGCAAAGGACTAACATGCAGAAATCTGAGCTGAGAGAGTGCTGGACCAAGGAGAGAACCCTCAATGTCATTGTGCTCTAGCTTCTGCAAAGGCTGAAACACTGGAGCAATGAAACATGTTGCAGAGATCAAAGCCATTTGAGGGGACTGCACACAGGCATACATAGATACACACACACACACACACACACACACACACAGAGATACACATACACAGATACACACACAAATGCATGCATACACATATATAGATACACATATACATATACTAATACACATACACAGACACACATACATAGATATACAAACATACACTAATAAGATACACACATACATAGATACACATACACAGATAAACACACAGAGATAAACATACAAACACACATAGAAACACACAGAGAGAGACACAATACATATAAGCGTGTGCGCGCACGCGCACACACGTATAGATTTTTTTTTAAGCAGAGGAGAGTAGGGTAATTTAACAGCTTAATCCAGCAGGAAATGAATTACATGTAAAGAGACTGACTCCTCTAATAAATTCTTCTAATAAATTTAATAAAGTAAATATCTTTTTAGATTAAAAAATTACATTTACAAAGAGATTCATTTCAAGTGTAGACATGGAAGTAGATTGGAAACTCTTCATTGTGTAAACAATACCAAAAAAGACCAGCTCCTTGGAAAATATCTGACAATATAATCTGAGACATAATGTATAAGCAAAGATTTTAAAACTTTACAAAAGTTTGAAATCTTTTGGAATGCATAATTATTCTAAAGTGTCTGCATTTGACTGGCAAGGCATCATGGAATTTGAGGCAGAAACAGGTGAGAAAGGGATAGATCAGTACTCACCGAGTGGAATTTTCATCCTGAAAGGCCCACATTGGTAATAAAGAGTGGTTCTATACCATCCCTTGAACATTCATCTGAAACAATTAGAAGGCAAATTAAACCCCAGGAAAGTAGAAAGGCAAAATAATCAAGAAAGAGCAGAAATTAATTAGCTATGAGCAAAACTATAATTCCACCAGCTCCTAAAAGGGCTGGCACACTGAGAAGCGAACAGTGTCCACAGAGGGCTGAGAAATCAAGACGGAAATGGCAGGAAAGTGATGCCAGAAATAAAAAGAGGGTGAGTGCTTGTGAGAGACATTAAAAAGATAAAACGCTAATATAAAAACCTTTATGATGAATAAATTCAAAGACTCAGAGGTAGCAGAGAACCCAGCTGAAAACGCACACAGGAAGAGCTGAAATGGCCGAGTACTTTTCTAACAGGTAAAGAAAATGAATCTATAATTTTAAAATGTTTCAACGCACACAAAAAAGGGAAATGGCCAAGGAAAGGGAATGTACCCCAGTTGTGCCTAACAATCTCAGCATAAATCCTGGCTTATTCTTCTAGGAAACTGGCAAGCTGGTTATATTAAATTTATACAGAAATGTTAAGGGCTACAATACCAGATTCCCAAGAAGGCGATAAATCAGATGAATAACCTGCTACTTTGTAGGAGGTTCAATAAAAAAGCTGTGCTGATTAGGAAAGTTGGGAATGTCAAATAGCTCAGGTAAAGAGTTGAAAAGTGAGCTGAGGGGATTGAGGGGGGAGGGCTCTGGCTCAGTGGGTAAGGAGCTCACCATACAGGCATGAGGACCTGAATTTGGGTCCCAGGCTTTTATTATTCCTATTAATGAGAATATGATGTTTCCTAAGCCATGGATTGTATCTAAATCATCCTGCTTCTGCCTGGGTCTGTGTTTCCTGGAGTGTGAACCCTGGCCCTTCTACGATGATCACACATAAGCCGTGAGCTTTTCAAGCAGATTAATTGACAGTCCCTCTGAGTAGACTCAAGCATCTCAGCTAGTCACATTGAACACAGATTCACGCAATTAATGGTGACTCATGAAGTCCAAAGAGTATAATCCATCTCACTGTCAACATTTTGCCAAGCAAAGCAGCTAGCTGAGTCCTCTGTAAAGCACTTTGACCCTGCAGATGGTCTGAACCATGTAAAGACCAATGCATAGATGTGACGAGCAGGCCAATGAGGATTTGGTTCCAGCTTTGTTACTAACTAGCTGTGATCTCTGTACCTGTGTTTCATCATCTGAAAAAAAAAAATGAGAGAGATGATGAGAATCCATACTACACACTGACACTGTGAGGATGTGGGCTAGGTATATGAACACAGCCAGAGCAAGGCCTAATGTGGAAAAACACAGGCAAGTTAGATACAATGATTATTGTTAACATAAAAGTCACCCATTAGGTTCCTCATAGGAACTACATAATATCAAAAGCATGGAAATTAATTTAACAAAGGCAATATCCATCTCTCTGCATGCATACATGTGTGCACATGTGTTTGCGTGCATGAGTGTGCCCATGGAAGCCAAGGGATATGGTTGGGTATCCTCCTCTTGCATTTTCCACCTCAGGCAGTAAGACAGTAACTCTCTTTATATTAGCTGACTCTAATTTCATAGCTAGGCAGCTTCCTCTGGGGATTCCGTCTCTGCCTCCTGAATTCTAGGGTTATAGGGAGCCACCCACCCACCGAGCATTTACCTGGATGCTGGGGGTCCAAACTGTGGCCTTCATACTTCTCCTCAGGCCCTAAAGGTAGCATCTAAATGGATGGGTTAGAACTATGTCCATAGGAGATGGTATAGGCACCAGGGAACTACTGTCGGTGTGAAGTCCATACAGCTAACCTGCACCTTCACACTAGCCAAAAGGGCCAGAGGAAAATAGCCTGTAGCAGAAACAGTAAGAGCCATGACAGCCAAAGCCACGGTAGCTGACTTTGTTTTTTGTAAGGGAACCTGACAAAACTGAACCACCAAACCACATAGAAAAAAAGAAATCTCTTGGCCAGTCTCTCATCTTCACCCCAAAGTCTCAGTTCCTCCCACTGGAAACTCTACCAAGGAGCCAATGCTCAAAGGAGGTCAGGCATTCCATTACAGAGCTCCCTGTTCAGGCTTCCTAATCACTAAGGAAGGCACCATCAACTTAGATGATAAGGGTTTGGGACCCTCTGTGTTACTCGTGACATCAATAGGAACAGAGTGAGCAAAAATGACCAGATTAGCCATGAGCCCTACCATTCAGAAATTCAAAAGAGATGATTGTAATCAGCAGTGACTCATGCCTTCAGTGTCTGGCTTCAGGCTGCTGGTGGAGTGTAAGAATCTTAACCCCCCCCCAAAAAAAATAATAAAACTATGAGTGGCAACTGGCATTTCTGTCATCCGTCTTCATTTCCAGAATACTCTCTGCTCTGTGTAAAGTCATCGTATTTCAGCCTTGCATAGCTCTACTGCAAGGGAGATATTTATCCTCGCTGTACATATAAGGAAATTGAAGGTGAAGTGTTTATTTGGTTAGGATCAAAAACATTCTGTGATTCAGGCTTGCATTTCTTAGACACTGCAAGGAAAGCTATTGACACAGTGGGACAGGACCCAAGAATACACAATGTGGGGTTTGCTTGCTGTATTCAACTAAGACGCTTTGAGGGTCAAGCCATGGGGACCTCAAAGGCCCAAGTGACGTCCTGCTTCTCCTTTAGATGTGACATCTGGTGACTGCTCTAAAAATCTCTAGGTTAGAAGACCCACAGCTGACCCAGCATTCCCGACAGAAATGAGCATACACCCATGCCACATCTTAGACATGAATGGTTATGGTGAAGTAATTCATGAGAGACAAAAAGTGGATACAGCCCGAAGGCATGGCAACTGAAATATAAATAAAATGTAGCACGCCCTTACAGCGAGATATCATTTGTCCACGAAAATGAAGTTCTGACACATGCAGTGTGAATGAATCATGAGGACATTATGCTAAGTGAGAGAAGCAGGTCAAAGAGGAACAAATGTTATATGACCCTATCTGTGGGGAGGCTCAGGAACGAGGAGAGGAAAACACATCAGTGGATGCCGCCGAAGAGTGGGAGAAAGGAGTGGATGGGACAGCTAGGAGCTATGGCTGAGGTGTGCATTATCCTTTCAAGGTAATGAAAACACTTTAAAATCGGCCATGGCGATGTATGTTTAAGTTTGTGAATATACTAAAAGCTATTACAGTCTGCATTTTAAATAGAAGAATTGTATACTGTGTAAATATGTATATATATACATATATATGTATATATATATAGAGAGAGATAGAGTGTGTATTGGGATTTGTGATAGATGGATGACAGATACTGTAATTAGGATTTGTGATCAACCATCTTAAAGAGTTTGCTGGGGTCTTTGTGTTTGGTTAGATCTCACTGGAAGGTTTTATGGGGTTGATTTTGGAAAGGTGTGTGTGGGAGTGATTAAATATTTCTTGTAAGAAATCAATTCGTCCTGATAGACTCATGCAGTCCTCGGGGGGTGGCCTTGATCTGGAGGTGGTGGGAAAGGGGGGTGGGCTGGGGGGAAGGGGAGGGGGCAGGAAGGGGGAGAACAAGGAAATCTGTGGCTGTTAAGTAGAACTGAATAGTATTTTAAAATAAAATAAAAAAAAAAGAAATCAATTCGTGGGCTGGAGAGGCAACTCACCTCCTCTTCTGGAGGGTCCACATTCTGTTCCCAGCACCCACATAGGGTGGCTCACAACTGCCTGTGACTCCAGCTGCAGGGTGATCTGATACCCAAAATAAAGAAATAACAATAACAACAAAAACAATTAGAAGAAACACAACTTGTACATTTATGCTTAGACCTCTTTTTTTTTCTCCAAGTTTACATCAGATTAAAAAATCCTAAGTGGTTGGCTTTAAACACATGTACATATGAGCAACATTAAATGGACTCAGGTGTGTGTGTGTGAGTGTGTGTGTGTGTGTGTGTGTGTGTATAAAACAATAATTAAATAAGAACTCATGAGCTTGAGAGGGAGCGTGAGGTCTTCAAGGAGTTAGAGTGAGAAGATGCTCAGTATCCTGGTAAGATGAGCAGGTAGGGCAAAGGCAGCCTCAGCGCCCCAGGACTGAACTAGGACTTAAACAGCCATCTTGGAGGCAGGTAAACTCCCTTTCTTGGATCACTTACTTTAGGGCATTGGTAATTACTATAAGCACTGGTGGGTGCAGAGGAACCACTGAGCTAGACCACTTCGTGGGTAGAAAGAAAGGTTTATTGGGGAATCACACTGCCAGCAGATTTTATCCGACATTCAGCAGGTCGGGGATTTGCGCTGTCAGGAATCCAGTACTACATGCCCTTGCCTGTTGTAGTTGACCTTTGGGGGAAGGTTAAGGGGGGTTCCTGGTAAACAGAAACTGACTTAAGGTCTGCTTTCTAGTTAACACAAACCCCTCTTAGGCTTATTTGCCAGATAACAGTCCTTCCGTTTACTTGGCCAAAGTGCACTGCCTTCGGGAAGGGGTAGCTTCCCTTTCAAATGCAGCCAGTAAACACACTTCTAGAGGACAGTGGAGCACTAGCTTTATGGGAACTGCACACCAGCCACAAAAATAAGACTTGCTTTGGATCAAAACAATGAGCAAACCTAGATTAAACTTACTTTCTTCAGAGGATCTGAGCTGTCCACCCGCTTGTAGAGTTTTAAATAAATGCTCGCCCCACTTTTTGTTTGTTATGCTTTTGTTATTTTTGAAGCAGGGTCCCTTCAGGCTGGCCTTGAACTTGCTATGTAGCCAAACACGCCTTAAGCTTCTGATCCTTCGCCCTCCATATTCCCAGGTCCCTTCATATTGTTTTAACTGTCCAATGAAATTTTGGTCTGGATAGTTCAAAATCATGTATATAGCATATGTTGGAATCATATCCTAGACATGCAAGTGCACAGCTGTGTGATGCAAGAGAGATTAATTTGTCCAGACAGAAGAAAATGAGGAAGGCTGGTGATTTGGAAACCCCATTTTCCACTGCAGTGGAGTGAATGGTGTCCCCATAGGAGAAGTGTCAACTCTTTACCCCTGACCTCTGGCACCAGCGAAAGAAATGTAAAAGTGGGATGTTTGTGGGCATTAGCAAGTTGAGGTTCTTAAAACATGCCATCCTCCACTTAGCTTAGACTGAAGTCCAAATATTGAAACAAGGAGGAGAGTTGGGGAGGAGGAGAAAGAGGCAGATATTCATGCAAAGACAGAACTGGGTGATGAGTTCACAAATGCTGCCGAGAACACTCCAAAGCATGGTTCTTGAAGAAGCAGGGAGGTGTGCGCTTGCAGAGGCCTGTGGCTGCAGCCTTCTGTCCTCCCAGACTGTGGCTAAGTTCCCTTTGTCTTAAGTCAGTAAGTTGTCAGTAGTTTGTGTCACCATGATGAAACACATGCTATCTGCATCCAGACTTTGTGGTGTGCTACCTAACCTATCTGTAAATGTTGGGGAGCAATTGTGTGTTTTACACGGCAAGGGGCATGAGCCAAGTCTTCCGAGAGTAGAATAAATCCTCCAGTTTAGGGGTCTGGCTGGGGATTTGAGCTTCATGGATTGAATTGTTCCAGGTGACTAACTCTCACATCACGAGTCCCACCTGAGGGGCAGGCGATTGTTGGTTCTGAATATGTTTTTTACAGTTCTCTTACCTCAAAGGCCAGAGGGACCACCGTTTGCTACTTAAGACATGAAGCCACGTCTGAGACTGGAGGCATGGGAGAATGATCTTGGATAATTGACCATAAGGCATGACGGGCAGAGCAGCCCCACCCCCTGGGGGAATTGTCAGTCTGAGATGATGGATGTCTTTTCTTCCTCCACTGATGTTGCAGGTCTGTGGGGGTTTTAAACAAGAATCCAAGTTGACTTATGCCTGCAAGAAGAAAATAGCCACTAGTAAGACGTGGCTGTATCCTTTCCTGCTTCCCTCGTAACCGGAGACAGGGGCATGCTGGGATATGGGCTCAGTTCCTGTCCTTCTAATGAGAGTCACACTTGCAAAGAGGATCCTGGAATCTGGAATGGATGGCTGCATGTTAATAATGAGGAGAACGGGGGCTGGAAACTGCCCGTGTAGAGCAGGAACCCCCAAAACAGCCCTTCTGCAAGTGTGTCCCTGCTGGAGGCACTTCAGGTTCCTGTGCCTTTTATCTCCTAAATGGGTGCCTCTGCCTAAAGGCTACATGTGATGATGTGACAGAAGCTGACAAGAGGCACCTGTCAGTCTGGCCAACTGAACTCTACCTCATCCTTAGATATCACCCCAGTTTCTGCCTTCAATCCTTTGAAAATCCTCCAGATTCATATTTTAATGGCACTCTATGTCCTGAGACCTTTCCCTGCTATACATGAAGGGTCTCGGTCTCTCTTTCTCTGTCTTTCTCTCTCTGTCTCTCTGTCTCTCTCTCTCCTCTCTCTCTCTCTCTCTCTCTCCTTCCTGTCTCTCTCCTCCCCCTCTCTCCTCTCTTTCTCTCTGTCTATTTCTGCCTCTCTCTCTCCCTCCCTCCCCTCTCTCTGTCTCTCTGTCTCTGTCTCTCTGTCTCTCTTTCTCTCTGTCTGTCTCTGTCTCTGTCTCTCTGTCTCTCTCTGTCTCTCTGTCTCTCTCTCTCATACACACACACACACTATGCCACCTATGAACCTATAATAATACTCCCCTCTAAAATTCACCCTTTCTGAGCTGAGAATTTCCCCCATTATTCCCATATCAATATGTCCCATATTGTCCCCACATTCCTAAGCAGTCCACTCTGGGAAATGTATTTAGCAAATGCCAGCCAAGCCTAACTTAAACACGTTGATCCTGTTTTCCTATATGAAGAAATGTCAGCTGAGCGAGTGTCTCACACTACACGGTACCATTTTCTGCCAGTTCAGTTAAACTCGAGCAAAGATAGAGAAGAGAAATAAAACATTTTCATTATAAAGGTCTGAGTCAAATGGAACGCTGGGGTCTTTTTGGTGAAATACACCTGTGGATCAAAGCCTCAGATAATGACTGACTATCAGAGTCAGTGGGGTTTTATTACATTTGAAGGAAGTCCCAAGCATCTGCTTAGCTTTGGCGTTCATTTTTCTTGGCTGTCTAGCCAATTAGCCCTGACGTTCCCATCCCACGAAGACAGATCCTGTGCCCTTGCAATCCAGGGTGACTGCCTGTCATATTGGAGAAGGAAGGGAGTCACGTGGTGTGGTCCACAATGCCCTGAGGAGGCAGAGCCTGTGTCCCAGAGACTTCGGGACTCATTAGTATATTGTTTGTAAGTATGAGGCACAGAGGAGGGACTGTAAACTTAGAAGTAAGTGAGTGTCTTAGCCTTCCTTGACCTTAAACCGAAGAGGGGTCATGGGAACTTCATGGGCTTCATTGTCTCACCTGTAAGTGAAGCTGTCAGGCTAATTTTGATATTGGCAAGGTCAGAGGTCACATACTGTGGCCGGAACACAGTCTGTACAGACGTCAACATACATGCATTGGGAGAGATTTATTATTGATACGGAGAGCCTTCTTCAGTCTCCTAGGGTATAAGAAATAGTCTTTGAGGTGAAAGCATTTTTCCTTTCACTCACCTGCTTGATTGACATTTATCTCCCAAAGATACAGGCACAATGAAAAGGAAAAAAATAGTGCCAGAGCATAGCTAAAATGGTTAGCCTACAAATTTAACCATTCTTAATGCTACAAAAAGAATTACTATTAGTATTTCAAAGGTTTGCATTTTAGTGGCTGATTTGATCACGCTAAAAGCGTTTAAAATGCCTTATATGCATTTCTCCCCTCTTTAATATTTTTATTTAGGAAAGCAGTAAAAATGGAGAATTGACATACTATTTTAAAAGTCATCAGATGGGAAAAAGTACAGAAACAACTAGCCAAACTAGTGGAAATGCATGAACTGTGGACCAATAGTCAAGGAGCCCTCATGGTACTGGACTAGGCTCTCTGGATAGTCAAGACAGTAGTTTAGATAAAACTGTTTAGGGAGCCCTCAGGCAGTGGGATCAGAACCCGTCCCTAGTGAATGACCTGGCTTTTTGGAGCCTAGTGCCTATGGTGAGACACTTTGAGCAGCCTTGGTGCAGGGAGGAGGCGCTTGGACCTGCCTCAACTGAATGTACCAGGCTCTGCTGACTCCCCATGGGAGACCTTGCCTTGGAGGGGAAAGGCTGGGGGGCAGGAGTAGGGAGATCAGGGTACTCTGTGGTTGGTATGTAAAATGAATAGAAAACCTCATCATAATAATATAAAAAGTCATCAGAGGTGGTGGGCCCAGCTCTACCCATTCAGAGATCCTGGCTCTGAAATGTGACTTCTACACTGTTCCTGTGATATGAGGCTTTCAATCTCCAACCACTGTGACTCCCTCTAACCTCAGCTGACACTCTTCAGGTGCAGTCTGTCTTGTATTTTGAGGCAGGGTCTCCCACTGACCTGGTGCTTGCAGGTTAGGTTAAGCTGGGTGGCAGAGATCCCCAGGGACCAGCCTGATTCCTGCATCCCCAATACTGTTTACGAGCATGCATCGCCCTGCTGGGCTTTCTTTGAAATAAAATGCAGATTTTTATGCTTTTCTGACTGAATAGTTTCACCCTTTCTTAGTGCTGAGCTTTCTAATATCAGGTGAGGGAGCAAAGAGGACTTGGAGAGATATTCTGTGGGGGTCTTATGAATCCTCTTTGCTTAGGCATTAAGTTCATTGAGGTGGTCAGGACATCTGTTTATATAGAATATTATCCACAGAATTGTGTACGAATGATAGAAAAAGAAAATTAGCTCATTATTCAGTAAAGATGAGGGATTATAGAGTTGGCTGGATAACTGGTAAAGTAATAACAGGCACAAAATTTGCTTTTTTTCTCCTATACAGTATATATGCATACGTATATATATATACATATGTGTGTGTTGTATATATAAATAATTAACATATGATTGTGTCTACATAATTATTTACATATATAATTATGCATCTATACAATTGTTTCTATGAAACCCAGTACTATGTACAAAGACTATGTGCCCAAAAACAAAAATCAAGGAAAACAATTGATAACAACAACATTGATCAACTGTTTCATTTTATCAAAGCAAAAGGAGAGAACCAGTCAGAACAATCAGCATCTTGCTTGTTCCTCCTGGGTATGACGGGGTGAGCCCATAGGACGGCCCCTCCCCCCTCTGTTCCCGCCACTTGTACTTGTGATCGAGATGAGAGACGGACATTGGAGACAAACCTGTAGGAACCTGTGATAAGAGACACTGACTGTGACTTTTTTTCCTTGAACATTTCTTTTTCCTTCTCATCCTTTCCCGGGAGTTCGGTTACCCCACCTAGTGTACATGGCTTCAGAGAAAATCTATTCCATCAAAGAAAAGTCTACTGGGTTTTAAATGCATTCATTCTGAGTGACTGAGGGAATATGATTTTTTTTAAACTCTTGAATGAGAGGAACTTTTTCAGCCCTCAAGGTCAGAGAAAGGCTGTAATCACTGGAATAAAGAAGAGAGCCTGATGGAGGAGCTTGGGGTTCCTGCAGAAGGAACTGGGATAGATCCCAACCTTTGTACTGATGTTGCCTTTGGAAATCATGAAGGTGAGATTCCTGAATTAATAGGGAACAGTGTTCAGCTATCTAATAGTGAGGATAAATATTACTGGAATCAACACAAGTCACTTAAGTGAAAGAGTGAGTTTCTGCTTACAATAGTGTGTAGACTGGGGTGTGCATCTCCAGGCATTTAGGTTGAGTCTTCTCATACTTCTGCCACATGGTGAGACTCCTTGGTGAATGCTGTGATGCTTAAGCCAAGAGCGGTGGTGCTCATCCACAATCCCAGCATTCAAGAGGCTGAAGCAGGAGGATTTCAAGTTCAAGGCCAGCCTGGATAGGTCGTGAGTTCTTGTCTAGAAAACAAAGCAGAAGCCCTTGAAGCTCTGGGATGTACGTTACACTAGTGATGATGGAGGAGAGAGTGACCTGCTTATTTGCTAAGTTAGGTTCTATTTAAAACACCTACATTCCCATAGCCTGCTGGCCTTCCTGTGCTAAGAAAAACTTTGAAGAGATAGTGCTCATATCTAAAACTGGGACCCTTGAGTTGACCTTGGTCCTCCTTGAGCCTCAGTGCCCCTACTTGCCAAGCAGCAGCATTAGCATCAAGACTTTCTTCTCACGTGGTTCTCCGTTGTGTCAAGCTGACAGTTAAAACTCTCCAGCATAGCATACCTTTCCCCTGACCGTGCTTCTGTAGCCACAGCTCATCTGACCCCAAGCTGGAAGTTTGGCCAAGTCTAAAGACACGGTTGAGCTGTGCTCATCTGAGGAAACAAGATAATCCCTTCACCTCAGCATCCTTACGGATACCTACAAAGTCCATTTTGCCGGCTAAGGTGAAACACTCACAATCTCTGGAGATTAGGACATTGGATTAGCCAGGTTCATGTCACCGTGACCAAATGCTCAATTAAAACAGCTTCGGGAGGACAGGCTCATTGATTGGAGGGATACCGTCCATCATGGTGAGGAGGCATGCAGGTGTGTGACTCTGAGGGTGGCAGCTGCTTGCTCACATCTAGTTGAGTGGGAGGCAAAAATAGCTGGTGAAGCAGACCGCCCCCCCAACCACACACAGCACTTCCACAGCTAGGCCCTCTTCTCTTAAAGGTTACACAGTCTCTCCACACACAGCTACCAGTTGACAATGAAATGTTCAAAACGTGTAAGCCTGCGAGACACATTTGACACACAAACCATGGCACAGTTGGGGATCTTCGGTGAGCGATGATGCTTCCTACCACATCCCTTCACAGTCTATTCCTCCTGGCGTCTGACTCCCCCAGAGACATCCTCAATGAGATAGAGGGCATGGTGAAAGCATATGAACCAGTCAAACACTTCCTAATGACTGTGGGAGAGACGGCTCAGCAGGTGGAAGGAGGACCAGTTATCACAGTTGTCCACTGACCTCATTCATGCGCCATGACACGCTCACATGTGCTCACATGAATGAATGAATAAATAAATAAATTAAATAAATAAATAAATAAATAAATAAATAAATAAATAAATAACCAAGCAAATAAATAAGGATGTTGGAAGTTCAAGGAAAAGTTCAAGTCATTAACTTGTCTACCCCTTCAACCCCATGTGTATTGGTCTTTACGCAAATCAGCATGGTGATGCTTCAGACTCCTGACTATAAGTTTCAGGTGGAAAGTGTCCTTTTGTACTTCCTCTAAACTGTACTCATGACCTCTGTAAGGAACCTTCTTTAAAAGCCATCAGTATCCGCGTTTCTATGCTGGCCTCCACATTTCCATCCTTTTGTTGATGATGGCATCCCTTCTTGTCAATCCAAGACACTGACAGCCAAACTTGGTTGAGCATTTTCTTGGAACTGTAAAGAAAAAATCAAAAATACCCTACAAACTCAATTCTCACACGTCTCCATGTTTGATCTTCTCACCCACTTCAGAAGGAGACGTCAATATAAGGTAAGTTGAGGATTAAAGACTTTAATGATTCACCAGTGTCTTGTCATCCATGATGCTAAAAATCTATGTATTTAAACCTTTCTATAGCAACACAGAGGCATTTGACCAACAGGGGTCAGTACTGAGGTCTATGGAAAAGGAAGAGTGAGATTTGAGGGAAGAAAATTATGAAATCTTATTCTGGGATACTTTCAAGGAATTTCAGAAACCCTGAAGACTGACTGTAATCCTTGCTCTGTTGTTTAATTTCTTGGCATCTAGAAATTATATCTGAAGCCAACAGCTGGAAGGCACATTTAGCAGTTCACTGAGGGACCCATGGACCCACTGAACCACATGCTTCAAAAGGAGTGCTTATTATCGTCTCACTGAGATAAGGAATAGTTAGTGAATATTTATACAACAGCTACCATGAAATTTAAGTTGAATCTTGACCTCCTGTATATATTTCCATAATGAAATTGACATTAATCTAAATAATTGGTGGAGAAGGGCAAAGAGGTTTTCTGGATGGTAAAAAGTTTGTTGAAATAGTTAAGAACCACAGGCTTGTAACATGGAGATCCCAAACAATTGGCGTGGATCTTTTTAAGATGTCTGCTCTAACCTATCAGGGGGCTTATCCTTGGAGATGACTGAGCCACCCTCTCTCAGCAGTCAATCATTGCCTGTCATTCTTCATTTAGGGGCGGAGCCTTGTGAGATTTCCTGCACTCACATTGCCATGTCAACTAGTTTCGTCATTAAGCAAGTTTTGTTTAAGCAGTCATAGTGTTGAGATTGTGTGGATGCAGCTTCCCTGACATATATAGAAGACACAATCTCGCAGCAGGTGTCTGCATCCCTCTGTCTCTTACAATCTTTCCACCCCCTTTTCAGTGATGTTCCCTGAGCCCTAGGTTGTGGGGGGGTGTATTGTAAATGTATCAGTTAGGACTGGACAGCCTCTGGCAAGTTGTTCTTTGTATTTTGACCAGTGCAGCTTTCTATAATGGTCTCTCCTACAGAAAGAAACTTCTAGAAATGTCCAAATATATTGTATAAAAATTTTAATTAGAAAACGATTCTTTAATGAGAGATGAGAGCCTTAGTTATTCGCTGGGTATATGGGCAATTATTTATAATGCGGTTAGAAATCATTTGTGTATAAATTCTACAATTTGTATGGCAGTAGTAGATTCTCCTCTAAGGTCCCCACCAACCTTAGACACATGTACACAAGAGCAATGCTAAATGGACTCACTAGCGTGTGAGTGTGTATAAATCTATATATGTGTTACAACACATGCGACAGTTATAATTAAAAGGGAGATCATGAATCTGAAAGGGAGTCTGGGTGCACGGGAGGAATTGAAGGGGAAGAGGGAGGGTTGGAAATGATGTAAATTCAGTACACAAGTAAAACATTTTCAAAAAAAGTAAGAGATATAAAAAGATGTCTATTATCGAGAAATATGTTTGATTGTTTATAGGGTCGAACATACTTCCTAGGAAACCGATCCTTCAGCATCCTGAGCATCAAATGACAGCCTGTGGGCTCACACTTTGTGCTGTTGCATCACTGCTCTAGAGGGGATCTGATGACATCAGTGTGGTTTTGCAGAGGGGTGAGCTGAGGCTTCAAGACGTCAATGAGTCTACAAAGCCAGTTGGACCATGATGCTCCAAGTCATACATCCACTCTTTCCCACTGTAGCCGTATGTGACCCCTTTGCAATCCGAAGACAGTCATGTCATAATGTGATAGAAATGTAGATGGCTCCCAAGATAACCACAGGGGGAATGCACTTGCCATGCAAGAACAAAGACCCGAGTTCAAATCCCAAGTGTGTGATGGTTTGAGTGAGAAAAGCCCTCCACAGCCACAGGTATTTGAACACTTGGTCCTCGAGTGAGTAGTGTTATTGGGGAGATTGTGGGCTGTTCTACAGTGCGGTATCACTGGAGCCAGCTGTGGTGATATTTTGTTTGTGATCTAACAAATAAAGCTTGCTTGAAGATCAGAGGTCAGAGCTAGCCACTAACTAACCACAGAGGCCAGGCAGTTTTGGCACATGACTTTAATCCCAGCACTTGGGAGGAGGAAGCAGGAAGATCAAAAGTTCAAGTCACCCTGGGCTACCCGAGATTGACCCAGTCTAAAAGAGAAACAGAGCCAAGCAGTGGGGGCTCACGCCTTTAATCCCAGCATTTGGGATCTCAAGCCTTGATCCAAGTACTTGGGAAGCACACACCTTTAATCCCAGCACTAGAGAGGTGGAGACAGGAAGTGATATGGTTGGGTAGAGAGAAGAATATAAGGTGGGTGGAGACAGGAGCTTAGTCCCCTTTCAGTCTGAGGAGTTGGTGAGGTAAGAAGTGGCTGTGACGTGCTCCTTTGTCTCTCCGATCTTTCAGCATTTACCCCTATATCTGAGTCCAGGATTTTATTATTAAAACCAATTAGAATTTGCATTACAGGAAGTATTTGAGGAAAGATTTGAGGGCTTGTAGATTTACAGTGCTTCCCCAGACATTATGGACTGACTCTCCTCCAGGAATGGAATGCCCAATAAACTCTTCCTTCTGTAAGTTGCCTTGGTCATGGTGTTTTATCACAGCTACAGAAAAGTAATTTACTGTATAAAAGCTGGACATGCAGCATGAAAATCTATAAGCACAGTGCTCCTGTGGGGAGACAGGAGGTTGAGAGACTAGAGAATCCTCAGAAGCTCCCAGGCCAGTTGGCCTGGTACATACAGAGGTCAAAGGGCAAAGAGACTCCATCAACAGGATGGGAGACAAAGACTGCCAATCCAGGTTGGCCTCTGACTTCCATATGCATCCATGGCACATGCTGCCTACCTGCATTCACACACAGAAATGTGCACACACTGTACACAAAAGAGCCTATAAAATCGGGGTCCTCTGGTAGAATAAATTGCAAATAGCTCTTAGAGGAAAAGGAAATCGGAGCTGACACTAAAGTTCCCTTGTACCATTTAAGTGTAGACAGTGCACTCAGAAGGTGCCACAGATCCAGCCATTGCCTCTACAAGGACTTCATTATAAATTGTGTCACAGCTGACCTCAGGCCCTCCATCGTGAGGGCTCTCTGGGTGCTTCCTCCAAGCTTGTCCTGGGTGCAGGTGTGTAAGGATGTCTGTAGCCAGGGACTTCAGAGTCACATGATGCCTCTTCATTTATCTTTTCAACACAACTTAAACATTAAAAGAGGCAGCAAAGAGTTGCAAGCACCACTGTCCAGAATTCACTCCCTCACGTTCATAGCAATCTGAACTCCCAGGTCCCAAGTCTGAGAAAACAAAGAAATCTGCCGGGCCGCATGATTGATAATACGTAAAGAGAGTTTTTAAAATTATGCAAGAAGCAGACAGCACGATGTTCGGCTGTCAGAGACTCGATTCACTGGGTGAACCCTGGTGCAAAACTCATTTTAATGAAATGTTTCTGAGAATCAGAACCGGAAAAAAAATATAGACGTGACCAGCATCACTCCTGAGAACCTGTCTGTGGGTGCACTAGACCATAATTACATTGAAAATCCAAAACTTCAAAAATAACAAAAATCTCTCCGTGTGAATAAAAGAAATAAATTCGCTGGGATTTAGATGAGCGGGGACAGCTGAATTAATAATGCTCATCTTTTATTAATCGGTACATTTTACATAAGACGTTTATTTTACTAGCTTGGGCAAACATTGCTGAAGTATTTTATGCAATCATGGGAACAACTGGGCGATGACAATTTAATGCTATTTTGCAACATAAGAGAGTTTTGTTGGGACTCACGTGAGCCAATTTCACACGACTGGTTCCTTAATCACTTTATCTCAGGCCCTTGCTGGGACCCTGAGCTAGTTAGTTTTTGTCAATTTGACACAAACTTGAGTTACCTGGGCATTCTTTTGATTGATGATTGATATAAAGGGGCTCAGCTCCCTGTGGGTGGTGCCATCTCTGCGCTGGTGGTCCAGGATGGAAGGAGAAAGGAGGCTGAGCAAGCCATGAGGAGCAAGCCAATAAGCAGCTTCCTCCCTGGCCTTTGCTCCTGTTTCTGCCCTGACTGTTTTTTGTCTTTACTTGGTCTACTATGGGACATTTACCATTCTGTACAACAGAGTGTCCCATGGCCATTATTTCTTGATAACTGGACAGCATCACACATGGCAGTCTACTCTTTGGTGTTTAGCTTACCATGTTATTTGGGTTAACCAAACTTTCACTTCTCATTAAAGCATTAGCATTTGTGACACTCTGTGACTGGACTGAAGATCTCTGGGGAAATCTGACTTGGCATTTAGAAGGCACACTGGCTTGAGAAGATGGGGCCTGTCCAGGGTGAGCAGCCAGAGCTGAGGTACTCTCCGAATTGGAGTCTGCTCCCTTCTTCACTGGGTGGGTCTGGAAAATACTATCCTTCCATCTTCTCCAAACAAGTCGGCATTAGTTAAAAGGGGGTTATTTTGTGTATTTTGTTGTAATGTTCCAGGAATTGGCGAGATGATAAAGAGCTCCAAGGAAGTGAAATTGGCTTGGGGGAATCAAACAATGTCTGAAATTGTCAGGTAGTCTGTATCCAATGAGTCTGAGCAAGCCACCTGTTCTCCGATGCACGTCTGCTCGATGTCATTTAGACTGATTTTGCTATTTAATAGCTGATGCTGAAAGCGTGCTTGTAACTTATATTTTCTGTTTTGGAGAAAAAACTGCAGGTTTTTACAGGGATTTTCACACTGGTGTGGTAGAAGCAGGGACTACACAATGTCCACACACACACCCTCATAAGACTCCAATGATGCCCCAAAGTTGAGTTCCACCAAACTTCACCCCAAGGAACCAAAGAGTTTATTAGACTTACTTGCATGAGTGAGGGGTCACTGACAGGAGCATCCTCCTTGGAAAGTCCACACCCAGTGTAGATGAGGACTTCCCTGTGACTAAATAGACAGAGTCCTTCCTTTACCCTCCTGTCCCATGTGCTCTCACCCCTTGGTGAGACCCTGAGGCCACATGAAAATCGAGCAGAATTTCACACAAAAGGTTTGAGATATTCATTTAAAATTGTAGGGATAGAGGAAACCCTCTTAGGAGAAGCTGAGCTGGTTGCAACAGGGGGAATCAATTGGATTTCCAATACACTCAGTGATGAGGGGGATATGGTGGTCCAAAAGATAGAGAGTCAAGAGAGCGAGTAGAAACCAGTGGATGCCTTTAGTGTGGCCAAGCAGCAAAACTAAAAGTCAAGCTCAGGTTGGGGGGGGAAGAGGACATCACATGAGCGTGGAGCAAGCAAGGTGGCTTTCTTTGCCCTCACTGTTGAAACAACACAGAATTCACATGTTGAATGGAGTAACCAAAAAGAAGTCTTTTTTGAAAGAAAATGTCATGGAATAAAGGTGAGTGAGCACCCTAAAATAATGTAATTACATAAGTAGTGTGTAAGAAATGGTCCTTACGAAAAATGAAAATACTTCAGAGCAAGCTCATTAGTCCAGGCTGGCTCACTGCACCGGCCCCTCCCCCCATGCTCAGATGTACCCACAGTTACCTAGTTGATGAATGGCCTTCTAGATGGTTCTTTGAGATATTATTGCCATGGTTTACCCAAGGGCAGGGATTGGAACAACATGATATGGTTTTAGCTGTGCTTGCTTACAAAATGTCATACCCATGGGTAACTTAAATCTGTAGCTCTGGTATTGTTATTGTTGGGGTGTTTTTAATTGCCTCAGAGCAATCCATGGAGAGGTAAGCAGTGGTCAGATACCCCCATCATTTATGGATACCCAAGCCAGTTCCACATGGGCATACAGACACAGGCAATCACAGTCAAACACTTGCTCTATAATCACTTGGTTGGTCAAGTTAGTCACTGTGTGTTAGTCAAGGTTTTCTAGAGGAACAGAACTGATAGAATGAATCTATTGGGGGTTGGGGGAGAGTTATTAAAAATGGCTTTCAGGCTGTGGTCCAGCTAGTCCAACAATGGCTGTCTACCAAAAGAAGGTCCAAGAACCCAATAGTTGTTCAATCCATGAGGCTGGGTGTCTCAGCTCAACTTCAGGATACACCAGAATTCAGAAGAAGTAAGCTCTAATGTCAGTGAAGAAATGAACTGGCCAGTGAAGAGTGAAGGCAGGCAGGCAAAGAGCAAACAACTCCTTCTTCTACATTCTTTCTATAGGCTGCCAGCAGAAGGTGTGGCCAGATTAGAGGTGGATCTTCCCACCTTAAAACATCCAGAATAAAGGTGGGTCTTACCACTATAAAATTATTTAATTAAGAAAAATCCCTCACAGATGTACCCAACCACTTGGGTTTTAGCTGATCCCACCTGAAAGTCAAGCTGAGAACCAAAAAATAGCCATCACGCCATGTCTGCCTGATAATGCTGGCCATGAAAATTGTGTATCCAGGCAGCTCACAGTGTTTGTGTTGTTTACAGGGGTGCAGGAAGAGGTCCAGGCTGACTCTTGAGCCCAAAGGGAATGTAGGTTGGCAGTGGATGACCCATACCTTCAGAAGTCATACAGAAATGGCATATGTCATTTTGGATTCATCTCAGCTTGAGCAGATGTGAAAGGCCACAGAATGTGAAGCCTCACTTTCTTGACCCTCCTCACCCCACTCCAGCTGTGCTGTCGTGCACTCGGTAGGGTCCCTGGCAGAAAGCAGTCCCTCTGGAGCTGGGTTTCACACCTTCATAGTCTACCCTGGAGTCACTCACACCAAATGCCCGGCCCACCCTTCCCATCGGTAAAGTGATACTGGGGAGAGGTATGTAAGTACTGTGCCCTTTGCCCCTACAATTGCAGGAGGCATCTTCTAAGTAAGTCCGTGGGCTGGTTGCCCATGCCTGAGGTCTCCCGGGAGAACTGAATGCAGCACTGAATATGAACCTGTTTGTGGGGGCTGCTCTTTTGTCAGAGAAAATCCTCCTCGAGGCTGATTTCATGGCCAAAAACAATTCCTAGTGGTCAGTGTTGACAGCAGGAACCATGCAATTCCAGCACAATGCCCTCAGTGTGCCTAACTTTAGTAGCTAAGGTAAGGCAGGCCATCATGAGTACGGAGAATTCCTATTACCTTAAAATGCATTCAATCCCCATACTCAGAAGGCCAAGGCAGGTGGAACTTGATGAGTTTGAGGCCAGACTTGTCTACATAGAGAATTCCAGACCAGTCAAGGGTACATGGAGAGCCTGTCCTTTGGGGGGAAAAAGCTGGTGCTGGGGTTTATGTGTAACGACAGAAGGACAATGAAGGGCATGCCTTGAAACAGGCTTGGTGCTGGTTAGTTTTTGTAAATTCGATATAAACTAGAGTCACCTGGGAAGAGGAAGCATCATTTGAGGGGCCGCCTCTATCAGATTGGCCTGTGGGTATGTCCATGGGGCTTTCTCTTGACAACTGATTAATGAATGAGGCTCAGATCACTGCAGGGCGGGGGTGTGCTACTCCTAAAAAGATGGTCCTAGGTTATAAAGAAAGCAAAACTGAGCAAGCTGTGAGGAGCAAGCCAGTAAGCAGCATTCCTCCATGGCCTCTGCTTCAGTTCCTGCCTCCAGGTTCCTGCCTTGAGCCCCTGCCCTGACGTTCCTTCAGGATGGACTTCAAGCTGTAAATCAGATAAACCTTTCCTCTTCAAGCTGGTTTGTGCCTAGTGTTTTATATCAGCAACAGAGAAGGAAACGAATACAGCCCTGACCTCTTGTGTCTATGCAGTCTGGTCTCCTGAGTTCCATGCAGAAACAGCACAGACCTTAGAGGTAGCAGCCTCACTACGTGCTGCACTATCTCCTTGGGGAAAGATCTTCTGGAGCCTCCGCTGCCCCCAACTTTGCTCATGTGGGTCTGCCCTGATTTCATACATAAAGAGGTTTAAAGCTTTCTCTTATTTTTTCTCTCTGTTCTGAAAGACGATTATTTGACGTAGTCAACATAACCCCGTGGACTCATCTCTGCTAATTTTTCATCTAATGAGATCCGCTAGCTCCATATTTGATGCTTTTTGTCCTGTTTATTCTTTCAACTAAACTCCAGAGATGAAAGGTATTTTAGTTCAAAGAAATGCACAACCCTTTCTCTCTGTGAGGCGGGTATGTGAGTGGCATTTCTTTGCAGGTGTGCAAACAAATCCTATGAGAGGTTTCCCTGTTTGTTTTTAAATGTCTATAAACCACCCTCATCTAGGCCATTACCTTTTTTGATCAGATCAAGTGATGTCTGTGTGTGGAGAGAAATACATTTGTGCCAGTCCACAAACATAGGGCCTAAAAGTAAAGCCAGAAAAAAAATCCCAGAAGTTGCTTGTGGAAATAAAATGAAAAGTTCACCCAGCATTTGTAAGCTATCATTTCATCCAGGCCTGGTGATGTCTAATGTCATTGTCTGTTTGAAGGTTCTGTCTCCAGATGTTCTCCCAGCACCAACCACAGCTCCCGCAGCTCAGGCTGAGGTTGGAAGGCTGAGATCAGTTTTACTCTTGACCCACAGGCTTGCTGCTGGTCAGTCTAACACAGCGGTTCTCAACCTATAGGTCACAACCCCTTTGGGATCAAACAACCCTTTCACAGGGGTCGCCTAAGACCATCGGAAAACACACAGATATTTACATTATGGTTCACAATAGTAGCAAAACTGCAGTTATGAAGTAGCAACAAAAATAATTTTATGGTTGGGGGGACACCATAACATGAGGAACTATATTAAAGGGTCACAGCATTAAGGTTGAAAACCATTGTTCTAACAGGTCAGGATCCCAGGAGTCCTAAATTTGCTAGGCTTGAGGCACATACAATTTCTTTCCCATGAGCTTTGCACAAAAGGAGTGTTGGTCCCATGTCCTCAGCATGCATACAGGTCACAACTGGAATCTGTCACCTGTTCTCTCTGATCCATGAAGACCTTTGCAGAGACAAGATGAGAGAAGGCTGCTGGAAGATGGAGACTGTGTTCAGTCTTGACCTTGGAAGCCCTGTGTGCTCAAAAAACATCTCTTGCTGT
Source organism: Peromyscus leucopus (assembly GCF_004664715.2). Taxonomy (NCBI): domain Eukaryota; kingdom Metazoa; phylum Chordata; class Mammalia; order Rodentia; family Cricetidae; genus Peromyscus; species Peromyscus leucopus. Next base: position 18,359,693 of record NC_051082.1, read on the forward strand.
TAAATAGTAATATTTATAAGCATAAAGCAACAACCCCAATTTCCAACATCTCTCTGGCGGGTCAGCTGGTATCACCTCTGTCGTCTTCTTCCCAGACCCAGCACTCAGCAGAGGTCTGGGTAAATGGCACCTGTCACCACGGTGGCTTCAGAAACACAGAGTCTGTGGCACATTTAGAAACTTTGTGCTTTTTGGTCATTACACCCTCTGTAAATTTCCCATTTCACAGACTAGTGAACCCAGAGTCCAGCTACAGGCCACAGCTAGCAATGACAGAAAAGAGCCAGATTTCTCCCTGCCTACAATGCCTCTCCGTCCTCTACCCTGCCAGACTTTTGTGCACAGCCCAAAGTACTGGTAAGGAGAAAAATTCAAAATGAAGGGGGAAACAGCCAGAGTCTTACTGGAAATGACAAGAAGATAAATGGGTAGCCTCAAACCTTAGGGTGAGCCTGGGCCATCTTTCCCTTACCCCTCTGTCCCTAAGCTCTTACTTACAGGGTGAATGTGAGAGCCACAGATGATGACCACATCTTGGATGCCACAGCCTGATGAGGTCATTTTTAGTGCAGATTTCATGTGTTTCTGTTTTGAAACAGGGTCTCACATAGCTCAGGCTGGCTAGAAACCCTGCCATATCTCAAAAATGACCTTGAGTTTCTGATCTTCCTCCCTCTAACTCAGAAGTGCTGGGGTGATGGACATGTGCCAACACTCGGGGTTTGTAAGGTGCAGAACATTATGCCTCCTATGTATCCACTTCGCCAGCGGAGCCACATCCCCAGCCAGATCACACCTTTTTTTAAAAAAGGCTTGATTGTGGAAAAATTCACACTTGCTCCAAGTACAGATAACAGAATCATGACCTCCAGGGTTCCCGCCATGCATCTTTAACAGTGTCAGCTGCTGGGCATGCCACTCAAAATGCTTTGGAAAAGTGTAATTTGACAAGTGTTCGGTTTGCAAGTGTAAAGGAACCAGTAACCTCAGTAGTCATTGGCTTTCTGCAACTGTGTGTGTAGGACCTGCTTGCTGTGCGGGCTAGTTTTATGTCAACTTGGCACAGGCTAGAATCATTAGAAAGGAGGGAACCTTAATTGAGAAAATGCTTCCATAAGATCGGGCTGTAGGCAACCCTGTAGGATATTTTCTTAATTAGTGATTGATGGGGGAGGGCCCAGCCCACTGTGGGTGGTGTTAACTCTGGGTTGGTGGTCTTGGGTCGCATAAGAAAGCAGACTGAGCAAGCCATAGGAAGCAAGCCAGTAAGCAGCATCCCTCCATGGCCTCTGCCTCAGCTCCTGACTCCTGATTCCTGCTCTGTTTAAGTTAATGTCCTGGCTTCCTTAGTGAAGAACAGTGATTTGGAAGTGTAAGCCAAATAAACCCTTTCCTCCCTAAGTTGATTTTGGTCTAAGTAAGACAGTCAGGAGTTCTCCAATATTCAGAGCTCATGGATATGGTAATATAGGATATAGGTATGATAGGGAAAAAGGGTGGATTGTTGAACCTACTTTTAAAGAGCAACTTGCTTAAAATATTTTACATTGGTATGGATTTTAGTTTATTGATACAAATTTAAAGTTAATTTTGTTATACTGTATGTATATTTCTACTCTTGTTTAAGGTATTGCGTTTGTGTAGCTCATTTAAATTGTAATGGATAATTAAGAAATACAGGTAAATAATTAGTTGTCTATGATAGTCAAACTTATAGTCATGTTAAGTTTTTTGTGTATATATAAATATAATTCAAATAGGTAGATAATCTTTAAACACTTCAAAGTCCTACAGAACATGGCATTTAAAATGTTTTAAAAATTTAGACTTTCCCGGACAATGAGACATGTATGTCTACTCCTGGCAGCACCGATTTACTTCAGAGAGAAAGATGGGCATCAAAGACACTCCATATGGAGTTTCTCTTCTTCTTGGCAAAAATAGACATTTGGGCAAGAAACTGTTCTTGCCTAGACTGCTTGACAAAATGTTGTATCAACTGGACATATAAGACCCATAGGAAGGTTACCACTGAGCTTTGCAAGGCAGAATGGTCCTTCAGGTTCCTGCTTTGCAAAAGAAACTGGCAGCTACTCTACAAGACACAGAGAAGAGTGACTGAGAAACTCTAGGCCTGTGGGCTGAAGATGGATGCCCCACCATTGTAGAGGAACTTTGGATGACTGTCAAGACAGACAGCTGTCTCTTTCATTCTAGTCTTTTGGAAGTTGTTTACAATGCTCTTCCTGTTTACTTAGGTAATATTGTATCCTTCTGAGGTCTTTGATGTAGTTGAAGACTAAATAGTTATAATTAAGGTTTTCCTTGGGTATGATAAGAGATAAGGTGGATATGAAACTTTAGACTTACAAATATAGGATAGATAGGATATCTTCTTTAATTTTGCCAAATATAAATAGACTACATATTATAACTATAATTCTTGCTTGGTATCAGTTTTGTTTTATGTAATTTCACTGTGTTGAAGTTAAAACTTCTCTTTTGAATAGAAAGAAAAGGGGAAATGATGGCTGATGTTGTTCTGTATGCTGTGAATATGTGTTGCTCTGATTGATGGATAATTAAAGTTATTTGGCCAGTGGTGAGGCAGAATAAGTTTAGGCAGGACATTCTAACTGGTGAGAGAGAAAGGAGAAAAAGGGAACAGAGGAGCCACTGCTAGCCACTGCCAGGAGAAGCAAAGCCATGTGGCAAAGTATAGATTTATAGAAATGGGTTAATTTAAGATATAAGAGCTAGCTAGCAAGAAGCCTGCCATGGCCATAGTTTAAAAATAATATAAGCCTGTATGTGTTTATTTAGGTCTGAGCAGCTGGGGATCAGGCAGGACACAGGAAAACTTTTGGCTATACTCAATATTGGAGCTTCAGACTTTATCAAATGATCACAAGACATGGCTCTGAGTCTTGCTTGATATTAACTAGCTTCCAAACTTGTAAATGAAAATAGAATGGCCATCTAGAGCTACCATCTGTGCTCCAGCTATAACAGAGAGGGTGTCACTGTGCACAAGAGTCCTGAGAACCCTGTGCCAGAGATCCCATCTCATCTAAGTTTTGAAAGAAGCAGAAGCAGCCATAGGTCCCTAACATAAGAGATTGAGGACAAAAAAATTACCTAAGTGATGACCACCATCCACACAAACCCTCATCCAATGGGTCAGGATTGAGTGAGGATCCATTTTCAAAATTCACAGAACATCTAAGGGAAATAACCATTGTGCCCACACAACCCACTCATGGTACTGGAATCTTGACCTCTACTCTGCCAAGCTACAGAATTGCTCTACCTTTCTTTCTCCTAAGCAATCGCTTGTATCCCCACCCCTGACACCACCCCCTATCTCTGAATCTACCTTTTTCCCTGACCTTTAAAGAGATTATTTTATATAATGTATAGATGTTTGTATCTCTGTGTGGCTTTGTGCTCATGTGTGCAGTACCCAAGGAGGCCAGAAGAGGGCACCCTGCAAGAGCAGCAAGTGCTCTTTACTGCTGAACCATCACTCCAGCCCAGTACCCATGCAATTCAGACCATTCTTTAATAATGCCACATTTATCTCAACATGGAGCAAGCAAGGCTCTTGTGTTTGGGGACTGTCCAAGTTTGCTTTCTGTTGCTGTGATAAACATCATGACCAAGAGCAACTTGAGGAGGAAAGGATTTATTTAGTTTACATTATCTCATCACAATCCATCATTGGAGAAAGTCAGGGCAGGAATTCAAGCAGGGATCATGGAGGATGGGAATTTACTGATTTGCTCTTCATGGCTTGCTCAGGCTGGGATATATATATATATATATATATATATATATAATATATATATATATATATATATATATCCCAGGACCACTAGTCACTAGTCCAGGGATGGTACTGCCCTCAGAGGGCATGGATTTCCCACAGCAATCCTTAATCAAGAAAATGCACAACATACAGGGCAATGGGCCAATCTGGTGGAAGCATTTTCTCAGTTGAGATTTCCTCTTCCTAGATGACCCTGGCTTGTGTCAATTTGATAAAAACTATCTAACATGTGAGTGCAGATGTTGTGTTGGACTATGAGGCCACTGTTGGGAAGTAGTTTCTATGAGGTTTCTGGAGATGGCCCATCACCTATATTTGGTACTCTGTGGCAATCGTGTGTGTGTGTGTGTGTGTGTGTGTGTGTGTGTGTGTGTGTGTGTTCTGCACTAAGGACTGTGGGTGCATTTCAACCCTGCTACCTCACACTCCTGCTGCAAGAGCTAGACTCACTCTTACCATGATGCCGTCCCCATGATAACAGAGTATGAACCCTATGAGCCGAGATAAACCCAAGTGAGTCTGTGTACTTCTGTGATGAACTTTTAAGCTTTGAATACACACAACAAAAACAAGTCAGTCACACCTTTTTGGAGAAAAAAATCTATAACTCATATTATCTATTTGATAATGCTAAAAGAAAATGTGAGGAACTGCCCAGAAAAAAAAAAAATGGCTCTCAAGCCTGGACTTTGGCTCCTGAGACCTGTCCATCATAAATACATACAATTTTATTGTGACTAATGGAGCATCCTTTTTGAAGAACAAATATAGAGGAGAATGGGGGTCAGATAACAATCCCTAAGGCATGAAACTAGAGTGTATGGCTCAGTGGTTACAAGCATTGGCTGCTGTTGCACTGGACCCAGATTCATTTCCCAAAATCTGCACGGCAGTTCACAACTATCTGAAACTCTAATTCCAGGGAATCCGAAGCCCTCTTCCGGCCTCTGAGGGCACCAGGCACAGATGTGGTGCAAAGAGATAGATGCAGGCAAAACACCTGCACACATAAAATAAAGCATAATTAAAATGTTATTCTTCTAAGTTGTGAACCACATTCTTAGGAATTCCTAGTAGAAAGCACATGCATGTAGCTGATAGCTGTATTGCTCCACATCCCTCCTGGTATGATGGTCAACCTAGACAGTCAGCTTGATGGAATTTAAAATAATCTAGAAGTCACATCTCTAGGCATGTCTGTGAAAGCTTTCAAGCCAGATTTACTGAGGAGATGCATCAGATCCATTCAGAATGTGGGAAGTATTGTCCCGTGGGCTGGACTCCTGGGCGGAATACAAAGAAGAAAGTGAACTGAATACTCATCCTTCTGCTTTCTGAGTTCAGATGTGATGTGACCAGATGCCTCACCTCCCTGCCACCATGCCTCCCTGCCACGCACTCTTGGACTGTGAGCCAAAATCGGCCTTTCTCACTGATGTGGCTTGTGTCCAGCATTTCGTCACAGGGGTGAGGAAAATCACATCTGACCTGTGCTTCAGTGGCTGAGAATAAAGTTACACCGTGTCATATAGATTTTACCTACCTCAAGCAGAGAAGATTGATCATGGTGGATATTTGACACATGTGAAGTTTCTGGAGAAGGTTTTCTCCCCATGAAATAATGAAAATGAGTTTGCCAGAAACCTGTGAGATTAAGGAAGACATACTCGGTTGTTGCAGGAAACAGATGGACTCCTTGTAAAACTGGGCACTGGGTGTCCTGTCATGGTTGACTATATCTGTCTCTAGTTTAGGCTCATCACAGGTGGGAAACCTGGTGACACCAGTAGCAGGAATGATGGCATCCCCACGGCCGAACCTGTGACAGACTCGGGCCATTTGTCCCACATTGGTGTGTGAATTTTCCATTACCTGGGAGAGCAAAAATAGGCATGTCTTCTTTGTTTTTTTCCCCCTTTCCCTATTATAAAACTTAGTTTAGTTGTTGAAAAATAGAAAGAGAAAGATGACATTTATAGAACACTCATCTCAGCATAAAAAAGTGAAATATTTTTCTAAAAGCCTTTCATTTCTTGCAGGGGGAAAAAAAGACTTTTTCATTAGTCATAAGAAGGGCACATTTACTGGATTCTGTACAGAATGTCACACACAGCTGTTAAGATTAATTTCTATGATGAGCGTGTCATAGAGGGAGAGCAGTAAACATAGTGCATGCAAGTAATTTGCATTATAAATATGGATGTTGTTTCCCTTTACCATAAACTATGAAGAATCACAATAAAAATGTCAAACTGTGGTTTGGAAAAAAAAACTTGGTATTCAGGAAGTCGAGGGAGGGCATTTGTGCGAGCCATCGTTCAATTACGTGTCTGGTAGTTTCCTAAGTTTCTTCACTGCCAAAGCTTTTATTCTCTAATTAACGTTTCCAGACCATGAGCTGTTTCCTTGAGCTCAAATCAGTGTTGTAAAATATTTGTGTGTGTGCAGTTGCCATGTATACAAGTGTTTTGTGCAGATACATGTGTGCATGCATGTGTGTGTGTGTGTGTGTGTGTGTGTGTGTGTGGTGTGGTGTCTGTGTGTGCAGGTACATGTATATGTGTCTGTGTGTGCAGAGGCATTGTGTACATGTGCCTGTTCAACTGTATGTGAGCATGTGTGTGTGCAGGCACATGTGTGTATGCATGTGTGTGTGCACCGATGTTTGTGCGCAGCTATATGTATGCAGGTGCATGTGTACATGCAGGTATATGTGTATATCTGTGTGTGTATACATGTATGTGTGTGTGTGTGTGTGTGTGTGTGTGTGTGTGTGTGTGTGTGCAGGTACACATAGGATGGTGTGATTCCCTCAGTGCCCTGCTAACAGGTGAATACATATCATGGAGCTGACACATTTCCCACGTTCACTGACAATGAGTTCATAATTTACACATAAAATTCTTTGATAGTGTCCTCTCGTTCGAAAGGATAAATACAGGAAATGAGTTTTCTTCCAGCAGCTTAAGCTGATGCACAGGGCATAACTCTCTTGGTTTTATTTTAGTAAAGGAATCATATTCATAAAAGAAGCCATAACTCAGTTCTATATTCTTCAAAGAGTTGGCTACAATTGCTCATAATTGGTTTAAATGTTAATGTTTGCATAATGCATGATTTCTTTATTAAAAGGCCGTGGCAGGAACACACATTAGTCCTCTTGAAAAGAGCCTCAGGAAAAAAATCTTTCCTGCAAGTCTTGGATGATTTAAAATTGATCTCCTATCGTGTGTGTCCTACTTTTATATTCTTAATGACAGACAAAATAATTCCTTTCAATTTTAAGTCCAGCTGTTTGGAGGACCCAAGGTTGAGTTATGTTGCTATTTTCAGAGGGTACTGACAGGTTTATCTTCTCTTCTTTGGTAATCCCCCTGCCGAGAGGCCCAAAGACATCCAAACAGGCATCTCAGACTCATTTACGTGTGGCAAGCCTTGATTTCTCCAATGATCAAACATGTATCCTAAGCAGATCCACTCACCTTGACTCACCTTCACGCATGTCTACACCTCCCTGGCAGCTTCACAATTTTATGAGGCACGTTTGGGAAGGGAACTAAACCAAAGCTCCTACTGGAAGAAAAATGACGTGTGTACTTCCAGTAAATGTCTCAATTATCTGCTGCTAAGTCCTGTGCCAGGCCATGCCTGTGGAAATCAGAAGACAGCTAGACACAGCCCTGCCCTTATGGGTCTGTGTTCTGAAATGATCACATGGTATGTGAAGGTGCTGCGGTTACTGTTGGGTGGAGGTGAGGAGAGGATTTGGAAATGATAAGAGTCTAAGTTCATAGAAGCACATACAGCCCAGGTATTTTTGTCATTAGTCTGTTGCTGTGAAGAGGCACCATAACCAAGGCAACTCCTTTAAAAAAAAATATTCTTTTCACATGTTTTACCTCCTGACCACAGTTTCCTCTCTCTAGCCTCTCTCCTTTCCGCCCCCCCAGCCTCTCCCCATCACCTCCCCTCTCCTCCATATCCACTCCCCTCCATCTCCCCTCAGAAAAGAGCAGGCCTCCCAGGAATGTCAACCAATTATGGCATAATATGCTACAATAATACCAGGCACATACTATCATATCAAGGCTGGACAAGGTGATTCAGTAAGAGGGAAAGAGTCCCACAAACAGGCAAAAGCGTCAGAGACAGCCCCGGTTCCCACTGTTGAGTCCCACAAAAACACCAAGTATATTACATATATGTAGAGGATCTAGGTCAGACCCCTACAAGCTCCCTGATGTCTGAGAGTCCCTGTGAGTCTCCATCAGCTGATTCTGTGGACTGTGTTCTCCTGGCATTCCTGTCCTGGTTCCTTTGATCCTTCCTCCCCCTCCTCTGCAGGACTCCCCAAGCTCTGCCCAATGTTTGGCTATGGGACTCTGCATCTGCTCCCATCAGTTGCTGGATGAAGTCTCTCTGGTCTCTGATGACAGTTATACCAGTTCCAAGGCAACTCTCATAAAAGAAAGCATTTCATTGGGGGCTTGCTTACAACTTCAGAGGTTTAGTCCATTTCCAACATGGCAGGGAGCACGGCAACATGAAGGAGACATGATGTTGAATAAAGAGCTGAGTGTTCTCCATCTGGATCTTCAGGTAGCAGGAAACACTGGACCAGCACTGGGACTGGCTTGGGCTTTTGAAACCTCAAAGCCCGCCCCCTGTGACATACTTCCTCCAACAAAGCCACACCTCCTAATCCTTCTCAAGTAGGGCCACTCCCTGATGACTAAACACTCAAATACATGAGCCTATGGGAATAATACTCATTCAAATAATCACAGAAGTGTTAAAGACCCTGCCTCACTCAGAGCCACCATGTCATCTAAAGAGCGCAACAGCTGAAACTCATTTGTGACTGATTGCTACAGGGTGGAGTACGCGAACCATGTTTGCCACATCTCAGACGCGAAATCTTGAAAGCGAAATCTTGAAACATCGCTGGATACCTATATTTCATGCAAAATGCCCTATTGTTAGATGACGCAGTGAGAGCTAAGTTCTGGGAAAGCGTGAGACAAATTTGAGAAAACACACTTGTGTTTTCGTCTCAGCCCATCTGTCTTCAGATGTTCTGTTATCTCTGTCCTCCAGGAGGCCTGGAGCTTTTTCCTGTTTCTTCTGTACGCAAGCACACAAACCTGTTTATGTGTTAGCAAAACCATCTTTACAAACCCTCTCAGCTAAGGAATCCTGGAAACACAGTTTATGAGGGAAGTTCCCTGAACAGAGTCCCCTCTACCCCCAGAGAGGCAGAGGACTGAAAACCTGAGTACCAAGTTCAAGTTGAAACATCAGCAGCCAGCAATTTGTCTGTTGTAAGAATGGCTCTGGGGCTGGGCGGCGGTGGTGGCACACGCCTTTAATCCCAGCACTCGGGAGGTGGAGGCAAGGTGGATCTTTGTGAGTTTGAGGCCAGCCTGGGCTACAGAGTGAGTTCCAGGAAAGGCGCAAAGCTACACTGAGAAACCCTGTCTTGAAAAACAAACAAACAAATAAACAAAAAAAAAAAAAACAAAACCAAAAAGGATGGTTCTGGGCCTGTACTGGCTCCACAGAACTGTCCTGATCCAATCAGTGGGGCTGGACGGTCACAGAATTTTCCTCCACCACCTCCATCACAGTGGTAGCTTATCCAGGAATGGAGACAGATGGTTCTCTCCCTAGAGAGACTCAGCTCTGAGCCATTGGTAGCTCACGCTCTGAAAGTTTGCCACCAGAGTCCTAGGTTGGTTGACACTCCATAGCATTTCACTATGTGGACAGGAGGCCAGTTCCACCTTCCAAATTACCAGACTGGGTTGTTGTTGTTTTAAGTTTCATTCCAAGTTCAATGTGTAGTCTTAGAGATATGGAAGAGTCTTGTTTAAAGTGAAATTCCCCAAGCTTCCTTCCTTCCTTCACATGTGTGTTTGGAGGAATGGGGACTCTCCTTTATTCAGTTTCCTTTTAGCTCATTCTGGAAATCAAATTGACAGGTGCATCTCAGCAGGAGAGAAGCACACACTATTATTATGATGTGTTTTCCAGAGGCTTCTTAGAGAAATAAAGGCCCAATTGGCCTGTTAGAAGCAATTCACATTGCGGGTTGGACAGATAACAGTAGTTGTAAATAAGTGATGGAGGTTGTGTATGAAGACTAAGAGCTCTTTTAGTGAAGTCTGTATAGGATTGAGTCTGGATTTGATTGGATTCCCCAATCAAGCACAGGACACTATTATTTTAGTAAAGGGATCTTGTGAGAATTATATTATTATCATTAGTAGTAGTAGTAGTAGTAGTAGTAGTGTGTGGAGGAGTTCCTGTGTGTGCACTTGAGACTATAAAGATCAGAGGTCAGCACTGGGTGTCTTCTTCGTCGCTCTCCACTTTATTCTTTGAAACAGGGTCTCTCGCTGAATCTGGAGTCTGCTGATTGGCTCTACTGATATTCTAGAAAGGACCAAGGTGCTTACTTCCACCTCTTCCTAATTGTGCTGGGATGATAAACATAGGCCTCTGCACTTAGATTTTCAATGTGGCCTCTAGGAGCTCCAACTCAAGGTCTCATGTTCAGATAGCTAACACTTACCTGATGGAGCCATCTCTCCAGCCCCTTTTTCTTCTTTTTATGAAGCACAGAAGAGGTCACAATGACATTGTTTCACCTGATGTTTTTTGAGTATCTTTAATTCAAAATAATTGATCTGCAAAATTAGTGTCTTTTTGACTGTTCCTTTCTTATAAAGTCACAGGGAAATAATGGGTTTTCACTCACGTTAAATAAAAAGTTTTCTTTCACAGTCTGCCTGTGTGCCTTTGACACTGCTATTTTTTAAATCACTCTTGGACTCGTCAAGACTTTTTTTTTTTCAAATACATTACTCTTCATTCTTGGTGATTTGTGGGAAAGCCCTTTGTGAAATTCTTCTCATATGAAAATACTGTCCTCAGCCACGTATATCCACCTTCCTTCCATTAGGACATTTCCCCCATTTTATGTCACCTTATACAGTTGCTATTAAGAGGTCAAATCCCCATAATAAGATATTACATTTTTGTGTTATTAAGAGGAGCAATAGACTGAAGGTACTTCTAAGAATAGCTTCAACTGGGATCATTTGGGACCTCTGATTCTTCCTTTAATGGACTTATGATAGTCTTTCTCAGGGATAATTTTGGGAGTGGTGTCCTAGTTAACATTAGCTGTTGGTTTGAAGCAGCTTAGAATCACCTGATAAAAAGAGTTTTGGTTGAGTAATTGTCTTCATCAGGTTGTTATGTGGGTGTGTCTATGAGGGGCTGTCTTAATTATTAGCTGGCACAGGAGGACCAGCCTACTTGGGCAGTACCATCCCCTAGGCCCTTTTTCCTGCACTATATAAGGAAAACAGCTGAGTGTGAGCAAGCCAAGGGTGAACCAGCAAAGAGTGTTCCTCGATGGTTTCTGCTTCAAGCTCCTGCCCTCACTTCTTCAATAATAAACTCTGACCTGGAAGTGGAAACCAAATAAGTCTTTCCCTTCCTTAAGTTGCTTTTGGTCAGAGTGATTTATCACATCAACAAAGTGAGTTCCCAGTCACAGAGATCTACACACCTCTGTCCCTTGAGTGCTCTGGGTAAAGGTGTGCACCATCCCATCCAGTGTGCTGGATAGTTTAATGTCCATTTGGCACAAACTGTAGTCATCTGAGAAGAGGGAACCTGAACTGAGAAAATGCCTCTATAAGATCAAGCTATGATCAGACAAGCCTGTAGGGCACTTTTCCTAGTTGACAGGAGAGGGTCTAGCTCATTGTAGGGGTGCTATCACCTCTGAATTGATGGTCCTGGGTGCTATAATAAAGCAGACTGAGCAAGCCATGAGGAGAAAGCCAGTAAGCAGCTCCTCTATTCCCTCTGCATCAGTTCCTGCTCCAGGTCCCTGCCCTGTTTGAGTTTCTTCCTTGGCTTCCCTCAATGGACTGTGACTAAGGATATGTAAGTCAAATGCATCCTTTATTCCCTGTTGTGGAATATTAATTTAAGATGTGTTGCATTCTTTAATGTTGTGGAACATTTCTTTAATGATGGAAAGATGTGTTGCGTTCTTTTATGTTGCATTTGTTTAACTCTGAAGCTGTGTTACTTTGCCTGTCTGGAACACTTGATTGGTCTAATAAAGAGATGAACAGCCAACACCAAGCCAGGAGAAAGGATAGGTGAGGCTGGCAGGCAGAGAGAATAAATAGAAGGAGAAAAAGAGAGAAAAGGAATTAAGGAGTAAGAAAAGAAGGAGCCAGCCACACAGCCAGACATGAAATAAGAAGGAAAGAAAAGATATACATAACTAGAGAAAGGTAAAAGCCCACAGACAAAAGGTAGATGGGATAGTTTAAGTTAAGAAAAGCTAGCTAGAAACAAGACAATCTAAGGCCGGGCATTCATAAAAAAGAAGTCTGTGTGTATGTGTGTTTGTGTGTGTGTGTGTGTGTGTGTGTGTGTGTGTGTGTGTGTGTGTGTGTGTGTGTTTATTTAGGAGCTGGATGGTAGACCCCCACCCCACCCCACCCAAAAGAGCAAAGAGTAAAAACAACCAACAGCACTTCCCCAAGTTGCTTTTTGGTCATGATGTTTCACCACAGCAATAGAAACTCCAATGAAGACATCCAGCTCAGATTTTTTAAATTATTTAATAATTATTTGTACTTAAGTGTATGTCAGTATCTGTGCAAGGGCATGTGCATCATGTGAGTGAAGGGGGCCTGCAGAGGCTAGGAGGGGGGCACTGGATCCAATGGAGATAGAGTTACAGTGGATTTCAACCCCATTATGTGAGTGCTTGGAACTGAATTTGTACCCTCTCCAAGAGCAGTGCATGTTCTTAACTGTTGCTCCATCACCCTAGCCGTGTTAAGATATGTAGCAGTGTGATCTTTTGTGCTTAAAAGTTTTGCTCTAATGAAGTCACCATGATGCATTCCTTCTCCTCTCTTTGCACCCCCAAGTTCCTGAAACCTCAAATTAAATTCTCCAAAGGGGAAAAATGTCGTAGCGCCTAGAAAAACTTTGTTGTTTTTAATGCAGCTCTTGACTTCAGTTTCCCAGCAGGGTCTGTGACCAACACTCAAATGCTTCTCCTGTCTCAATGCAGCAAGGACCTTTTCATATGGAAATATGACACAGCCCATAGGAGAAATGGCTCAGAGACCAAAGAGAACCGTCAGGATCATCTTTAGCTCCAGTAAGAGTGACATCATGTGATTATTGATGAGTGGTGGGTGCTGGAAGAATTTTCTGTAATCATGTTGGAATGCCCTTTGAGGTAAAATCATGCCTCACCTGAATTAATTCTGTGGGTCACAGCCAAAAGTTGCATTACCCACACAGGCTTCCCATTGGCTCAGCTCCCTTTGGATCAAACAACCATCTTAGGGGAATAGCAGTTGGATTTTGTGTGTGTGTGTGTGTGTGTGTGTGTGTGTGTGTGTGTGACTAACTGAGAATCTGATTTGTTTTAAAGTATATATCTGACTGTGTAGGTACCAGCAGTTTCTTGTGTAGACAGATAGATGCATGTAAGATTTGAAGTGATGTTCAGATTTTTATTGATTTTGAGCTCATGCAATTTGGCTGGTAGCTGCCCCCTTGGGATCAATTACAGATTTGTCTCAGAAACAAGCCTTGCAAATCCAGAATGGTTTGATTTTTTTCACTCTCTGCTCCAAGGAAAACAGGCTCAGACACTTTCTATTAATTTATGGACACCTATCATCTTTAACCCAATTTAAAACACAAAGGTCAATTGATCAAATACAAAATTTAAAAAAAAATTCCTTCCCTAAAAAAAAAAAAAAAATGGGAAAGTGCTGAGAAAGCTTTTTTCACAATCCATTCATAAGGTTCACCTAAAATGCATCCCAATACACACAGTAAAACTTTGCCTACAGAAATAACCCAACCTTTATAATTTGAAGAAAATTCAATGCAGGTTTGTACTTCTGTGTGTCATAATGTTTTATTTTTCTAAATACTAGAAATTAAACAATTATGTTTAAATTTTTTTAGTTTATTATTTTACGTGCAGGGGGTGTTTACATGCATGTGTGTGCACCTCATGGGTGCAGTGACTGCAGAGGCCAGAAGGGGGTATCTGATCCCTTGGAACGGCAGTTACAGATGATTGGGAGCTGACATGTGAGTGCTGGGAATGGAACCCAGGTCCCCTGCAAGAACAGCAACTGTTCTTAATCTCCATTCCCTAGACATCTATTTTGAATAAAATAAGTGTTGGGGTACATGTTTGTCTTCTCAAAACCAAAAGGCAATAAGAAGCCAAAACTATTGATAAATGTTGTGGGCTTTTTTTTTTTTTTTTTTTTTTAAGAGAGAGAGAGATTTCATAGTCACCCATGCTGGTTTGGTCTGAGTCAAACTTGACAGTGTCAAATGTTATTTAAATGAATAAACGCTGAGCCAGGCTAAGCCGCAGCTCATCAATGAAGCAGACAGAAGAGTCTGCAACTTTTCAACACATGCTTCTAGCTTACAGCAGAAATATTTCCTACTCAGTTGCCTTTCAGGTCCCTGTAGAGGGGCAGGCAGTTGCCTTTTGAAACCTTGTAGAGGGGCAAGTATATGCTGCCTTGATACTTACAGCTGGCCAAGACAGACATGAAGGCTGGAGAGACGGCTCATTCAGTGAAGTGCTTACCTCACAAGCATGAGGACTGAGTTCAATCCCCAGAAACTACCTAAAAGGCCAGGTATGGTGTCACATGCCTATAATGCCAAAACTAACGAGGTAGAGACATTTTGACTAATCAATAACTAATCAATGTATCATTCTAATGAGTTGATTCCGAATCAATGAGACATTGTATCAAAATACAAAGTGGCCTCTCTGATGATGATTGGGCTGACCTAGGAGTACAGAAGACTATCTATCATTAGGAATCATTTTATTGCTCTCTCTCTCTCTATCTCTATCTCTCTCTCTCTCTCTCTCTCTCTCTCTCTCTCTCCTCTTTTTTTCTCTTGTATCTTTGTATACTGTGTGTTTGGTTCATATCCATGGGAGGCCAGCTCTTTTCTGAAGTAAAACAGAAGGTGTGGATCTGGAAGAGATGGGAGGTTTGGGGGGGGGGCTGGGAGGAATAGAGGGAGGTGAAATTGTGGTCAAGGTGTATTAAGAATAAAAAAAGGGGGGAGGTACATAAGGTTGACTTCTGGCTTCTACATGTACACGTTCACATGCACATAATACACACACACACACACACAGAGAGAGAGAGAGAGAGAGAGAGAGAGAGAGAGAGAGAGAGAGAGAGAGCAACGTAAGATGAACAAGTACAGAAATACCCAAGCAGCTAAGCATGCAGCGCCACACCCACACCAACACAGATGTGTCCTCTCATCCTGAAGAAGAGTTACCCACACATTCATTGCAAATACAACTGAGAAGCACTCTCTAGTTGTCCCTGCACACTCCCCCACAACACACAAATAGAAATAGTTTCATTAAAGTTCAATTAAGCAAGGGGAGGACCACTTAGGGAGAATCTTGGCATTCACAGTAAAGCCACTGTGGCCATCTCCCTCTCTGAGGTTATAATGATTAGAGGATTTTTTTTTTTTTGGCTTTTTGAGACAGGGTTTCTCTGTGTTGTTTTGGTGCCTGTCCTGGATCTCACTCTGTAGACCAGGCTGGCCTCGAACTCACAGAGATCCACCTGGCTCTGCCTCCCGAGTTCTGGGATTAAAGGCATGTGCCACCACCGCTGAGCTATGATCAGATAATTTAACCTTGGCAGCCAGAGAGCAATGATCCCTCCCCGGGACAGAGCCCCAGTGATGCACCGACTTCATATCTCCCACATAGTGAGGCTTACCTTGTGCCACAGTACTGCAGCCACTGAAAGAGGCTCACCTCATCACTCACATCTGCAGCCTGCCATCTCCGACCATTCCTGTGTGACCTCCTCCAGTCCCTGAGTTTGAAATGTAATTTATACACCACCTACTCCTAAGTGTGCATCTTAAAGTCCTTTATCCAATGACATGCAAGACATGTGTTAAATCTCCAGCCGTCACCTCAAAGTTAGAGTAATAACACTTAATCTTCCCAATCTGTCCTCCTCCTGTCTTCCAAGCTGACATTAACATCTCTGCTTGCCTGCTTGGGCAGGGCTAATAACTTAGGGCAGAGACCCTCAGATCTGGGTGAGCATCACTTATCCAAGACAGCTGTCTGGGAACCTTCCCGCTCTGGGGTCTCTAGTTCAGTTCCTCTGAGATGAGAGAATTTTCATTTCTGACAAGTTCTAGAATGTTGCTAATCACCATTCCCTATCACTTGAAGGACCACTGTCTTGGGGTTGTGTCCACTGTCTTCTGTTAGCACAGGTGACCTTAGCCCTCCATCACCGCTGCCTGGCATTGAGGGCATCCTGACTGGTCTTGCTCTTCCTTGTCATCTCCCCTCATTTATTCACACAGCAGCCCCAGTAATCCCTCTGAAATATAACCTAAATTGCATCCCTTCCCTGCTCAAACCTCTGCAGTGGATTGCTATCTCACTGGAAATAAAATCTGAAGTCCTGCTAATATGCCACAAAGCCCTTGGGGCAGAGGTTTGATTGGGGAAAATGAGGGTGGAGAGCACTTGCTACCTGAAAGCAGGAATGCAGAGCTGGGCTGTAGACCCAGTCCGTCTTGCTCCAAAGTCCCCATGCTTCACCATTGTGCTGACTACTCTTGTGTCAACTTGACACAAGCTAGAGTTACCTGAGAGGAGGGAACCTCAGTTGAGAAAATATCTCTGTAAGATACAGCCGTTAGGCATTTTCTTAGCTAGCGATTGATGGGGGAGGGTCCAGCCATTGTGAGTGGTACCATCCCTGGGCTGGTGGTCCTGGGTTCTATAAAAAAAAAAAAAGTAGGCTTTCAAGCCATGATGAGCAAGCCAGTAAGCAGCATGCCTCCACGGCCTCTGCATCAGCTCCCGCCTCCAGGTTCTTGCTCCGCTTGAGTTTCATCCTGACTTCCTTTGATGATGAACAGCACTGTAGAAGTCTAAGCTGCATAAACCCTTTCCTACTCAACTGGCTTTTTGGTCATGGTGTTTTGTCTCCAGAGACATCTGTCCACTAAACTCATTGTCTCTGTACTTGATCAGTTGGTCATTATGCTATGAAGAAGGCAGACTTCCTGACTTCAAGATCTTTGTTTGTTTTCCGGGGACGGAGCGGGGGCAGGAAGGGACAGTGAAAAAGATGCATGTTGTTTTGAGAAACATAAAGAACTGGCATTGCGATTCTCCCTTAGAGTAATTCTGACAGCATAGTCAGGAACCAATGCATTGGTAGAAAAATCTATTCTAAGCCCAAGAGGATAGTTCATTGCATTTAATTGTCAAATACTCTGTGGGGCATAGTTATTGCAAAGTGTAAGCATGTTTAAGAAGTGCTTGCCCATGTTTACTTCTGTTGTTCCTTGGAATAAAAATAATTGACACCAGAGAGAATGGATGACCTGCCAATGTGCTTCCTGGACCATGTGAAGCAAAACTCTAGTCTCTTTTGCACAGAGGACAACAGCTAATAGGTACAGATCTTCATACATGGCTGTTGGCTAGCACGGTGCATTTAGAGGGCAGCTGTGGATACCTCTGTCTCACTCCTGATTTCAGTGAGACTGCTTGCAGTTGTTAATACACGAATAACCAGATCATCAGTGTGGAAAGCATATTAATGCTTTGCTTTATAGGTAGTTTTGTCAGATATAAAATCACCTCGTCTTGCCATGCTCTTTCTCCAGAGTAATGTCACAGGCTCCTGCTTCACCTTGTAACACCTGCACATTTCCATATCTTTGCATCTCTCTCACCTGGTTCAATGACATTGAAGAGAAAATATACTGTTATAAAGCCCAGACAGAGTGTATGTAAAATTTTAGTTTACCAGATTGCCACAAAGAAAGCCATTCTTTTACTTTCTTTTTTTAAAAGATTTTTTTTAAAATTGTGTGTGTGCATATATGTGTGTATGTGTGCATGTGAGTGTAGTGACCATGGATGTCAGAAGAGAGCATCAAATCCCATGAAGTTGTATTTAATAGTTATGAGCCAACTGATGTAGGTTCTGGGAACTGAACCTGGGTCTTTTGCAAGCCAGCAAGCACTTATACCTACTGAGCCATCACTCTAGTCCCAATCATTTTTTTTCCTTAATCACCTATTATTTTCTTCTTTCATGTTATTTCTCTGGGTATTCAAATCGTTTGCTTTCCTTTAAATTCCAATGGACCACTTCAGAAACTTTGTTTCAGAAACAATATTCTATGGCCTTAGTCAAGTTTCTCAGTGGTCATTCCTGGCTCCTCCCAAGATATGCAAGGACCAAGCACTCTAGCATGATGCTCCATGCCATTGGCATCTATAATGGAGGGAGGACATCTGCTGGGGTAAGTCCTGGGCATCTATGTGGTGTGTGTGTTAGAGGAGAGGTCCTCTACAACAGAAGACCCTTTGCACAGAAGGATAGAAATTTGAAGAAAGAAAAGCCCATAAAGAAGAGTAGAAAGGAGAGGGGTTGAGAAAAAGTCAACACAACAGGAGCTTGTGTCCTGAGTGGACCAATGCCTCCCAGCAATCTTAGAAGTCCTTGTTGTGAGTGGATGCTGTGCAGACTCAAAACATGAGAACCAACTCAGCTTAGCCTGTGAAATGGCAGAGATAGCTCCAACTTCACAGGGATCAATATGAGAAATGGAGATCTCAGGGCTTTGGAAAATTGACAAATTGCTGTGGACAGGGCCTAATGCTGGGCAAAGGAGTGCCATCCCAGGTGAGCAGGCTGTGTATTCAACAATTCCAGAGAGGATTATTTATAGTCACAACATTTTTATCATGACAATTTTCTTTCGGGTTATAGCAGCTATCCTGCAAAATATGTATTTTTTTTCTATTGCATAGTTTAAGTCATCATTCGCAAGGGTGATGGGGCTGTACGTAGGAACTCAAATGGCAGATCTTTGAGGCTAAATATATCTAAAAATCCTCTATGCTTAAAATATATACTTTAAGGATCAAGATGTATTGTATACAAGACAAGGGCCATTTGTTAGAATACTTCATAATCAGACTTTGGCTGGTCATGAACAATTTTCACTTTTTATATTTATGTAAAAAAAAAAAAAAAAAACACATGTCTGCCTTCGTGATGGTTGGCTATAATTTTCAACTTGACATCACCTAATATCACCTAGGAAGAAAGTCTCAGTGAAGGACTATCAACATTGGGGCATGGGAGATTATTTTGATTAAGTTAATACATCCAGGAAGACTCAACCCACTGTGGGTGGCATCATTCCCTAGGCAAAAAGTACTGAAAGAGTGGAGAAGTCCAAATGAACACAAGTAAGCAAATGAGCATGCACATTGTGCTCTTGTTAATTTGTTGTCTCTTATTAATTCATTGTCCTCTTACTAATTCATTGTTCTCTTGACTGTGGATGTAATGTTTGAGGTCCCTGCCTTAACTTCTCACAATGATCGACTATAACCTGAAATTGTGAGCTGAAATAAACCCCTTCTCTCTAAGTTGTTTTTGTCCAGGTATTTTATTGCAACAACAAAGATAAAACCATAACAGCCTTCATAACAAAAAGAAAGTTAATTGGGTTCAGTGGGTTATTATAAAAAGAAAAAGAGGATGTGAGGAGAGCATGTTGAAGTTGGCAGGGTGGTGGGAGTGGGGGGGGAATGAGGGCAGAATATGATCATATTTCATCACATACATGACCAAGATTTACAAACAATGTGTGGTGATATTTTATTTGTGCTCTAACAAATAAAGCTTATCTGGGGATTGGAGGGCAAAGTCAGCCACTATATTAAACATAGAGGTCAGGCATTAGTAGCACTCACGTTTAATCCTAGCATTCTAGAGGCAGAGATTCATCTGTATCTCTGTGAGTTCAAGGCCACACTGGAAACAGAGCCAGGCGTGGTGGCATATCACCTTTAATCCTAGCACTAGTTAACCATAAACGTCTGGAGGACTGTATAGACAGACAGGAAGTGATATAGCTGGGCAGAAATGATGTATCTGTGCAGAAGAAGGAAGTAAAATGGCAGGGCACAGAAAAGTATATAGGTGTGAGTATACAGGAAGTAGCTCTGTCTTGGCTGAGGATTTCCTAGTGGTAAGAACTTGTAGCTGGCTTGTTTTATCCCTCTGATCTTTCAGCTTTCACCCCCAATATCTGGCTTTGTTTTTTTTTTATTAATAAGACCATTTAGCAATTCATGTTATAACAATATTTCTTAAATAAATTGAAATCAAGATTGCCAGGTGGTGGTGGTGGTGCATACCTATAATCCCAGCACTCAAGAGGCAGAAGCAAGTGGATTTCTGTGGGTTTGAAGTCAGCCTGGTTTACAGAGTGAGTTCCAGGACAGCCAGGGCTATGCAGAGAAACCCTGTCTAGAAAAACAAATAATAATAATAAGATATATAAACTGAAAGTTATTCTGCTGTTGCTGTGATTAAACACCCCAAAAGAGCAGCCCAAGGAAGAAAAGGTTTGCTTTGGCTTACAGTCCAAGGGTACAGCCCATCACAGCAGGAATGTCATGGCAGGGGGTGCTTGAAGCATCTGGTCATATTGCACCCACAGGAAACCGAGAGCGGTGGACGCTGGTACTCAGCTCACACTCTGCACTTGCACAGTCCAGGATTCCAGCTCAAGGAATGGTGCCACCCACATTTCCGGTGGGCTTTCCCACCTCAGTTAACATCATCAAGAAAGCCCTACCACAGGCACACCCAGAGACTAGCTTAATTTAGCCAGTCCCTCAAATGTGTGCCCAGAGGTGTGTCTCCTGAGTAATTCTAGCCTTCACAGTGTCTATGCTGTGAGCTAGAGAACCTTGGGCATGATGCATCTTGGATGGAACATGGCTTTGCAGGACTAAACTCAGGGAATTATGGGAATTTTTGAAGACCTGCTGGTATTATTTCTTCAGAATTCTCTGCACCTAGGGCAACCTTGCTCTGATTTGCCTCTGTAATGCCAAATCCAAGTTTCTCAACTTAATAATTGACGACGCTTCTCCTTATCTGTAGCCACCAAGAAGATGTGACTTTGTCCCATCTCCTCATCGTCCCAATGCTGTGCCTTTGCAGGGTTGTGCTGGAGGCCTGCAACAGGCTAAACAAAAGGCACCTGATAGGGATGGTGGACGGTGTTCCAAACCCCTGGCGTCTCTGGAACTGGCTTGCATTAAGTACGAAAAGCTCATGGTGATATTTTATTTTGTACTAAAGTGTTATTTGTATGTTAATAAATAAAGTTGCCCGGGGGGTCAGAGCTGTTAGCAAGCCATAGGAAAGCTGGGCGGTGGTGGTACATGCCTTTAATCCCAGCACTTGGTAGGCGGAGCTAGGTAGATCTCTGTGTGTTCAAGGATACAGCCAGCATTGGAGACACACACCTTTAATCTCAATACCAACCATAGAAGACCTGGAGGTCTGTACAGACAGGAAGTGATGAGGTGGTTATGTGGTTGGGTTTACAACCAATGAGAAGGCAGAACCGAAAGTCTTTATAAAGTCTTTAACACAGGAAGTAGCTCTCTTTTGGAGAGGTAGGACCACCATAGGAGGAAGGGTTAGGTTTTAGCTTTTAGCTCTGACCTTTTGGCTTTCTTCTTTGCATTGTTTCTGTGTTTCTTATTTAATAAGACGGTTAGTTGCACCTAAAGAATCTCTCAATACACCAATCCCTGATCTAATTTCCCATTAGTACCTAATATGTGTAGTTCAGGTAAGGGAAGTTTGTGTCACCATGCTTCTCGCAATGTGAGAGAGAGAGAGAGAGAGAGAGAGAGAGAGAGAGAGAGAGAGAGAGAGAGAGAGAGAGAGAGAGAGAGAGAATGAATTGAAACAAATTGCTTTAAGCCCAGCTTCAGACATGTGATTAGGGACAGCTGTATGCAGCTGTGACTTTTTAATGTGTGACTCTGAGGCACGTTCAGCGTTTGGAATCGCTTGCCAAATTTGCTAGGCCTTTTAAGTATTTTTTTTTCCTAAAGAGCCATTTGTTTAGAGCCTTTGCCTTTCCGAACAAGGCTCCAAAGTTAATGAGGGAGCTGGGAAGCATTTAGTGTTTGATGCAGTGAGGCTTTCCACATATTCAGAGGATGCTTTTGTTCGGGTTTAGTCACATATGTGGAACCCCGATCTTTACAGCTCACAACACAGAAGCTGGTTAGAAATTCTTTTCCCACTAAGAAGCTAGAGGATGGTCTGGTGATACAGAACAACAAGTAAAGGTACTTGATACCAAGCCTGATGACCTGGGTTCAATCCCTAGGTCCAACATGATGGAGGAGAGAGCTGATTTATTCGAGTTGTCCTCTGAGCTCCACACATACTGCAGCAAACATACACACACACACACACACACACAGAGAGAGAGAGAGAGAGAGACAGAGACAGAGAGAAAGAGACAGAGAGAGACAGAGAGACAGAGAGAAACAGAGAGTGTGTGTGTACAAGGCGGGGGAGAGAGACTAAATAAAGTAATCAAAACTTGTGAAGATGGAGAATTAATAGAGTGCTTATGAAGGTGTCAGCAGAATTTGGGCCAATCTGGATAATGGGGATGAGGCCCTTTTAAGAAGTGCTACTCCCTTATCCCAGGATTGACCTCCTCCCCAAGAGACTGCAACTGATAAGCCAGGCAAGACCAGTCAGGGAGAAGTGAGGGCAGCTTAGTTAGGGTTACTGTAGCTGTAATGAAACACCAAGATTAAAAGCAGCTTAAGGAGGACAGGGTTTATTTCACTCACAGATTCATATAACAGTGAGGGCAGGAACTCAAGCAGGGCAGGAACCTGGAGGCAGGAGCTGATGCAGAAGCCATGGAAGGGGCTGCTGACTGGCTTGCTCCCCATGGCTTGTTCAACCTGTTTTCTTATAGAACCTAGTACCACCAACCTAGGGATGGGCCCTCCCCATCGATCACTAATTAAGAAAATGTCCTACGGACTTGCTTACAGCCCCATTTACAGAAGCATGTTCTTAATTGAGATACCCTCCTCTCAGGTGACTTTGGCTTGGGTCAAGTTGACATACAACTATCCATCACAGGAAGTCCCCCAGGAGCCATATAAAGTCCACCCAGAGTCCCTGGATGGACGGACTCTCACCTCTGGGGTCCCTCCTGTGCCCTTGATGGGGGATGTTTGTCTGTACTGATCAACTGTTGCTCTCACTGTTGCTCTCACTCTGCTCGCTGCCCTCTCGGATCTGGTGGCTGTAAGGAGTGAAAAACAGAGTCGGTACCCACCCACCCTCAAATTACTGATCAGTTGATTCTTAAAACCATTTTTTTTGTTTTACTTATATGAGTATTCCGTCTGAATGAGTGTATAGTATAATATATACCACATGCTTGCCTAGTGCCTGGAAGCCAGAAGAAGGCCATTGGAATTCCCTGGAACTGGAGTTAACAGATGGCTGTGAGCTGCCATGTGAGTGCTGAGAACTGAACCCAGGTCCTCTGGAAGAGCGGCCACTGCTCTTAACCACTAAGCCATCTCTCCATGAGTCAGTTGATTCTTCAAGGTTATAGGAGGGGGGGGATGTCTCAGAAATTAGAGGGTTTGTCTTCTGGCACAAACACAAAAGTCAGAGTTCAGATCTCCAATGACATTCAAATCAATGTCAATGTCTGGTGGTACGGTGATCTATCCATAATTCCAGTCCTGGAATGTGGTGACAGAGATCCCCCGGAGCAAGCCAGCTAGCAAAACTAGCCATATCAAGCTCTGAGTCTGATGGAGAGACCCTGCCTCAGTGAAGGAGGTAGAAGAGTGATGGAGGATCCTTCCTGACATCAACCTCTGGTCCCACATGCACCTGCACACACGAATATAAGCAGGCATACCTGCAAACACATACACACACACACACACACACACACACACACACACACACACACACACACACACTACACACACAAAAAAAAAAAAAAAAAAAAAAAAAAAACACACACACACACACACACACTACTCAGAAATGGAAATAAGCAAATGCCCTGCCTGGGGCCTTTGATCTATCACTCTCTGCTTCCCTTTCTGTCTAAGCTAGAATTAACCTGTCTGTCGTGTTCTTTTACAAACCTGCACCAGAGTCCAGCAGAGATGGAAAAAGGGACTCATGTGAGTAAGACCCCTCTCATGAGAGCCTTGTTTGCAAGGAAGAGGAAACTGAGACACAGAGAAATTCAGGCACACAGTTATTTTATGACAGAGCCAAGGACATGAATGAGATCCATGGAGTTCAATCTGTGCATTCCTTGGACAGAGCAACCAGCCATCCTAGGTGGTTCAGGATTTGCCAAAGTGTTGTTAGCAAATCCAGAAATGGGGGGGGGGAGCGCAGGGGATTGGGTGCTTATCTTGTATGTTTATGTGTATATGTATGAAGTGGGGGGTGTGCATGCACATTTGAGGTCAGGGTTTCTTTCCTCAGGAACCATTGACTTGATTATATGTTTGTTTGTTTCTGTGTGAATGGAATTTACTTGAAGGTAAGTTGCTATAAATTACAGCAGAGGAAAAAGGCAGAGACAGAGAGCATATGGTTGGGCAGGGATCATTAGAGCCCTGTTCCAAAGCCTTGGGAGTTCTCAATGACAAGAGCCAGCCAATCACGAAGCTTGCAACAAAGGAAACCTTGATGAAAATAGCACTTCATTGTTGACTTACAGACACCTGTATCCTTTTTAAAATGAAGGCTCTACCTAACATCACAATAAATATAAATAAGATAATCAACTGATTCTCTTTAATTTTTTTCTATTGTTTTATTGCATGCAAACATTAGAATTGGGGACCTGATTCTAACTCAGTGGTTAAGAGTACTTGATGTGGGCTGGAGAGATGGCTCAGAGGTTAAGAACACTGGTTGTTCTTCCAGAGGTCCTGAGTTTGATTCCCAGCAACCACATGGTGGCTCACAGCCATCTGTAATGAGATCTGGTGCCCTCTTCTGACCCACAGTCATACATGTAGGCAGAACAATGTATACATAATAAAAAATAAATTAAAACAACAACTACAACAACAAAAAGAGTACTTGATGCTCTTGCAGAGGACACAGGCTCAGTTCCCAGCACCCACATGGCAACTCACAACTTCAGTTCTAGGGAATCTGTCATCCCTCTCTGGATTCCATGGGTATTGCATACACATGGCGCACAGACTTACATGCAAGCAAAATATTCACACAAAAAAATGAATCTTTTCTAGAATAATTAAAATTAAAAATCTTTTTTTAAAGAATTAAAACTACATCTTCCACCAAGTTTCCACAAATGTTAATACCTTGCTGTGTTTGCTTTTAAGCTTTTATTTTCAAAATTGGTAGCTATACTCTAATTGTATGTTAGGGGAAATATAATTAGCCCGTCAAATGCATCCTTTCGTGGATAATTTAGCTTAGGACAAACCAAGAGTAAATATTTAGGTAAAGGAAATAAGTAAAACACATGAAATTATAGAGCAGTTGGTGCCTGTCAGAGACAATGCTGTGATGGTACCACATGAAAGCTGTCAGTCTCAGGAACAGGCCCCCAACCAAATGACACATTTTAATAAAATAACACACCATTTTGCCAAAGGCTTCTGTTCTTATGTTGCATCTTTTAGTGAAAATTCTGCAAAACAAAAGGGAACTGTGAATGACATTAGGCTGTGTTTCAAAAACACAGAATTCATCTTAAAGTTAGGGGCCGTGGAGCTGAGGAGATGGCTCCGTTGATATAGTGCTTTACTATGTGAGTACAAAGACTTAAGTTCCAATTCCTACAACCCATGAAAAGTGGAGGAAATGTCCACATATAAATTCTAGTATCAGGGGTATAAAGACAGGAGGATCCCTGGTTCTTGATGAGCAGCAGCAGTGTAGCCTAACCTGTGAGGCTTCAGGTTGAGTGAGAGATCTTGACTCAAAAAACAAAGTGGAGTGCCAGGTGGCGGTGACGCATGCCAAAAATCCCAGCACATGGGAGGCAGAGCCAGGTGGATCTCTGTGAGTTCAAGGCCAGCCTGGTCTACAGAGTGAAATCCAGGACAGGCACCAAAACTACACAGAGAAACCCTGTCTCAAAAAAATAAAAACAAAACAAAACAAAAAGTGGAGAGAAACTGAGGAAAACACCCAATATGGACCTCTGGTTTCTACCCACCTCACACACTTGTATACATCAGTGTGATGATCTGCGGAACAAACATCATATTACAAAATGGTATTTGAGGGGCTGTAGAAATGTCTCAGTGGTTAAGAGCACTGACTGCTCTTCCAGAGGACTCAACTTCCATTCTCAGTACCCACATGGTGGCTCACTATCTGTAACTCCAGTTCCTGGGGATCTGGTGACCTCTTCTGGCATTTATTGGCACTGCACACACATGGGGCACATACATACATGCAGGCAAAACACTCATACAATACGTTTTTAAAAACCAAAGTGATATTTTCATAACCCAAGGAACTCATGTAGTGATCAATTACTTTTATATTAACAGGCCATTTAGTCACATTCATTCATTCATGTATGCATTACCCACTTCCTAGCCTACTTATTTCCTGAATTATATTTTCCAGTTTGGTTTACCCATCTCACGAACTCCTTAAAAGAGTTTTCTCTAGCTGGAGAAAGCAGCATCCAGAGAGCACATCGGTCTCAGAAAAACAAGAAAGGCTGATGGTATCATTGCTATCACTGATGTTAGCCAAGGAAGGTGGGAAACTCTGCATGACCTGAATGACAGTCCTCAGGGAATGGTGACTCTACTACTATTATGGTTGCAAGAAGCTGGATCCTCCCAACTACATGAATGAAGCTGGAACGGATTCTCCCCTGAAGCCTCTGGATAAGGAGACCAGCTGGATACCTTGTTATCAGCCTGATGAGACCTTAGACAAAACACTGGAATGTGGAATGTTCTTCTGATCTGCAGAGCTCTGGAGTGAGCCACTCTGTGTGTGTGATTTTTTTTTTCTTAATTCCATCTCCTCTTAGCCTTTTCTGTACCCCATCTGTTTAGATCTGCTTTTCTTAGAAAACCTTCCTCCTCTCTCCCCTATCTGGATCCAGATCATTGGACTTCCATCTCTCTCTTCTTCTGCTCCCTTTCATGGGTCCAATGATATGCACAACTATGTGATTATTCTACTCACATTAGAACCCACTTCCAGGGTATCAGGCTAGGACCGTATGCTCATGAGCTATGGGTGGGCTGTGATGATGATCCCACTGGAGAAGAGAGATTCTTTCTTAGTCCATTTCTGCTTCAGATGGGGCTGCACACACAGCCACGACTCCTAAAGCAAAGGCCTGGAGTTCAGGTGGAGCTCAAGCCTAGAGAATCCATGGTGCACAAGCCACTGCTACATTTTTAGCTTTAACTTTTTCAACGTGGATGCTCTGCCTTTTCTGACTCACCTTGGGCGGATCCCAGTGCCATCTCCCTGGCACATGACCCGAATCCTATCTACATGGTCAGCACTCATGTAATTATTATTTCACCTGCCTGTCAATGTGATCATGTTTTTACAAAGGTCAGCCCTGGAGTAATTTCATCGATGAGCTAAACAACTTCCCAATCTGAATTTTCAAAAGTATCAATAAAAAGGAGAGAAATATGACTATTTGTTTTATTGTTTTATCTTGGCAGCTATGGTGGTTTAAGTAAGAAATGTCCCCCACAGGCTCAGGTGTTGGTCCTCCTATACAGTGTCAATTTACATTCATGAAATGTCTATGCAAAGTTTTATATATCCATATAAATCTTATTTTTTGTTTTTATAAGATTTCTTTTTATTCCTCTGTCTGTCTCTGTCTGTCTCTGTCTGTCTCTGTCTGTCTTCTTCTCTCTTTTTTTCTCTTTTTTCTTTCTTGTGTGTGTGTGTGTGTGTGTGTGTGTGTGTGTATTGGCTGCATATGTATGTTGTCCCCAGAGACAAGAAGAAGGTGTCAGATTCCCTGGAGCTAAAGTTATGGGCAGTTGTGAGCCAGCCATGGTGGGTGCTGGGAACTGGCTCAGGTCCTCTGGAAGAGCATCCGGTGTCCTTACGCCCTGTGTCATCTCTTCAGCCCAGCAGCTTTCTCCTGCACAAACACCAAACTCGCTGTCTCGTGGTAGGGATGCTAAAAGTACAGCATCTCCTAACGAGATGAAACCAGTTAGTACATTTCAGCCTGTCCCTTGAGGGCTGTTTCTCCCACATGTGTGAAACTGTAAGGGAACTACAATGTCAGCAGTGATTACCTGAGCATGTCACATGCCAGGCTGTGTGGCGCTTAGAAAAACTGTTCAAGTGCTGAAAGCAGGCTCCAAGAGCTCTCCACATAGACCCAATTTGAACTCAGTTTAAAATATATCTTAAAATAGATCAAAACCAAAGCTCAGTCAGGAAGCCTTGGAGGGAAGAGGGCAGGACAGAAGGGTGACAGGTGGCTTTAAATGAGAGAAAAGAGTGGCTTTCCCTGACTCCATTATCCCAGCCTATTAGGGGACATCTTTGATTCTGTGTGAACTTATTATAGTCTCCTCATTGACACCACCCTCTAAGTCACTACCACCTTTACCAAGCTTAGGACTTTCAGAGGCCACCTTGCCTGCCTCTCAAGGACAGGAACATTTTTATACCAGTGTTGGGAAAGCAGTCAGCTGAGTTGGTAGCTGTCCACCCTTCTGGGCATGGTTTCAGCTGCAGAAAAGTACCTCAGCCAAGGCTGTGTACTCTCTTGGGCAGCTGCATCTGATGACTGACTGATACAGGAACCAAAAACTTGGCTAGCTCAGCCTCGCTAGGGAGATTCCCTAAGCCACCCTGGTGCAGAATGCCCTTGTGGGGTCAACTAAAGCTTTCCTTAGAACCTCACTGCTCATCAGCATTGTCCTCCCTGTCCACTCCATTTGCCTTTCCATGGGTACAGTCCCCAGAGTATTATTTAATAAACACCCTCTATCTTGGATATTTTCCCTGGCTCAGATGGCCCAACCTGTGGCGATCACCACGGCTGATGTTTTCTAGGTATCAGCGACTTTGGCCAGGCATGATGCTCACGCAGACATGACATATCACTGCCAGGTCCCTGTGGCCTGGGCTCTTAAGTACATCTTATGGATGAGCAATCCGCGACTCAGAGACTCAGAGAATCAAAGATGTAAACTTAGAGTTATAAACGCTACTCTGTGAATACCAAATCCCAAGCTACATAAATATGTCTTCTGTCTCCTGGCATACCAGAACAAACATGTTCAAGGGACTCGCTGTATGCAAACTTAGAATTCTCTGAATATGTATGCTCTGTATGCATTCTCAGATGGCTGTGTACTGTGTATTCTTCCTATGCCTTGGTTCACTGGCCTCTTGGGAATCTCACAGAAATAGATATGAGCTCCTCTGAGAAAAATTCAAGCTCTAGAACATATTTCAATTCTGAGAATACCCTCTGTTTGCTTCCATTGCAACAAAATGTTTCATCTGTTGATGAACTCTGTAGCTGATGAGTAGTGACCTATGTCTAACTCAGTTTATGGTGGTGAACGCCACAAAAGTGATATGCTGAGGTTAGGGTGTGGAGACTGAGAAAAAGCCTACCACATCCTTCAGAGGGACATGTACAGAAAACCATCAATCAACTGCTCCCCTGAAAGTCTTAGTGTTACCTCTGAGCTCTTGTGAGGCATGAAATGTCCTCAGAGCTTGCCTCTTAGCACCTACATGTGTCATCTGTTTAGGGGACATTCATCTTGGACCCCCCATGGATCACAAAGAGGCTTAGAGACAAAAAAAATGAGAGGCAGTGGAGGAATTCCTCCATAGCAGGGTATACACTGTATTTGGGATCTGTCTCAGGTTTCCCATAATCAGTTATTTGAAGTGTTGCTTGAGGAACACATAGGATTTGGTATACAGCTGCCCTCACTGCTGCGGTTTCCCACAGCACATGGTTGCACAGACAAGGCAGCAAAGGGAAAAGACACATGAAATAAAGTCCAGAGAAAACCAGAAGGAAATATTCATCACAGTCCTCTCCTAATGCTTACAATAGGGTGTGCTTATTTCTCCCAGTGTGAGTCATAACAGCCAGTGTGAAACATCCTGCACCAGAGATGCCCATCAGAGACTCTAGGACCAGGGCACATGTTGAGAGCTGTACATATAAGCACTCTCTAAAAGTAGGCACTCAGAAAAGCCATAGTACTTACATTAACAGACAAGTGCAGGAAGCCATTGATCTAAGTGGCATGTGATGTCTGTAGGAAGCCTTCTGAAGGATGGCAGTCTTGGGTCTGCTTGGGAACTCTTTCCAGTGTGGCACCCAGTGTGGGTGTGTGACAGGGAGGGCCTTGCAGACAAAGGGGCATGAGTCCAGTACACATCAGGCCTAGCTGCGAGTGTATTACATGAACCAATTGTCTGTAGTGCTGTGGGTTATATGGTGACCTTGGACTGTGATCAACTACTGATATCTGTTGTAGATGGAGAATGGCTAGGTGATGATGATATTCATGCTGTGTGTAGTGTCTGTCACCAACACACCTTTCTTTTGATTCTGGTGTATGTAAGTTTCTTGGGTCCCATTTCTTCACATTGGCCCTGGATGATCATGGTGGCTCTCTTCCCATAATGCTGTTCCTCACTTTGCCTTTTCCAATGAGAATGCTGTACCTACCATAAGCAATCCTCAGACCAGTGTGGCCAGGAGTGGACATTGTTAACAGGTCAAAATTTCATAGACTAAATATATCCTGGAAAAGTATTGCATTTGAGGAGCACTGTGAAATTGAATGTAAAATTCAGGCTTCTAACTGTACTTGGAAAAATCAGAAAATAAGATAAAATTAAATTGACATATTTGAATGGCAACCACTGACTGGAAATTGGATGAGTATGTGAAGTGTGTGCAGAGGTGACTTTTGAGTTAAGATCTACTAAGCGATACAGTAAATTATTTGAAGACGTGGGTTAGAAGGGAGTATTCTGAATAAGCTACGACAATCTACAGTTAGGGAATATTTCATGTGAAATTCCAAATTACTATATGCTTCTGAAATGGAGAGAACAGACCTCAGTGGGCCATGGTTGGTGGCACAAAGCCTGCATGGGAGGCAGCCAGCTTTCCTGTCTATTCTCCATAAGCTTTGGTTCCCCTGGTTTTGGGTTTAGAACCCATTGGCAAGGAAGTATAGACTCTGGGGAGTTGACTCAGTCAGTAGAGTGCTTGCTTCACACATGAAGACCTGAGCTTGGTCCCCAGGATTTGAAAAGTTGTGATGGTGGTGCGCATTTGTGATCCCAGCACTGGGGAGGCTGAGGCAGGAGGATTCCTGGGACTTGCTGGCCAGCTAGCCTAGCCTACATGGTGAGTTCCAGGCCAGTGATAGACCCCATGTCAAAACCAAGTACCTGTCTTAATTAGGGTTTCTATTGCTGTGAAGAGATACTATGACCACAGCAA
The DNA here is from genome assembly GCF_004664715.2 of Peromyscus leucopus. NCBI lineage: Eukaryota > Metazoa > Chordata > Mammalia > Rodentia > Cricetidae > Peromyscus > Peromyscus leucopus. The sequence continues at coordinate 18,391,032 of NC_051082.1, forward strand.
CTCTTATAAAGTAATCATTTAATTGGGATGGCTTACACTTTCAAAGTCTTGGTCGATTATCATCATGGTGTGACATGGTACTGTGCAGGCAGACATGATGCTGGAGAAGTATCTGAGAGTCCTACATCTTGACTCACAGGCAACAGGAAGTGATCTGAGACACTGAGTGTGACTTAAGCATATATGAGACCTCAAAGCCCACCTCCACAGTGACACTTCCTCCAACAAGGCCACACCTCCTAATAGTGCCATTCTCTTTGGGGGCTATTTTCTTCAAACTACCACAGTCTACTCTCTGGCGCCCAGAGGCTTATAGCTGTATCATAATGCAAAAATGCATTTTATCCAACTTCGAAGGTCTTCATAGTCTATCACAGTCTCAACAAAGTTCAAAGTCTCTTCTGAGATGCATGCAATCTCTTAACTGTCATCTCCTATAAAATCAAAATCAAAATGCAGATCACATACTCCAACATATAATGACACAGGATATACATTGCCATTCCAAAATGTAGGAAAGGGAGCATAGTTGTCTTCCGGTCTACATACACACATAAACACATGCATGCATGTGTACCTACCCAGACATGTGCATGCATGTGAAATGCACATACATGCACACACAAATACAGACATGTCTGCTGGGGTATCCCTTTGGATGTGGGGTTTCGTGTTCTCATCTATGCCTTCCTTGGTAGCAGTAGCCCAGCCGATTCAACTTCAGTTGGATTTCTCCTTCCTTAGAAGAGCAACCATGTCTTTGATAAGCATCCCTGTTATCCTATTTGGGTCAGACAGATACAATCCCGAAAACATCTATCAAATTAATCCACTTGTTGTCACTTTGGTTTCTCAGTCAAATAAAAAAATATATACTAATCTTTAATTTATAACAAACCAGCTATTTCTGAATCTCATTACATTCTATGGGGCTGAAAGACAGGCTCTGTTTGATCCACAGATGTCTTTGGTAATAATTACCTGGCACCACATTTATTCAGTGCATTGAATAAAACCAGCCCTGCTATCTGCTGCAAGGGGGACTAAATAGTTCAGACCCTTTAAAAATCTGTTAACCACTCCCAACTTTTTCAGAGAAAGCTTTTCTTATTTCAAAAATATTTATCTGTACTCACTGCCCTTCCCAATTGCTGTAAAATCCCTACAGATCACGCACTTATTTTCTGTTTTAGGCATTCTATTCTACTCATTGTGAAGTTACTTTGTTCACCAAGTAAAGCAGGCAGTACTCACATACAGCATACAGCAGATATGTTATAAAAAAAAAAAAAAAAAAAAAAAAAAAAAAACACACAAGTGGCCCTTCGTATCTGGAGATCCCACATCCACAGACCCAACCAGCTGTATTTAGAAAATATTCCAAAGTTTAGGTCTGTGTTGAACTTTGTTGTAAGAGTTCCTTCCTGGGGGAGACATAAGCAATGTTTTCTCTTCCTCCTAATGTCCCAACAACAAACCAAAGTCCACCAAGATCCACTCTGGGCAACTGTCGTAGTCACTGTTCTGTTGTGTGAAGAGACACCATGGCCATGGCAACTCTTATAAAGGAAAACATTTAATTGAGGCTTGCTTACAGGTTCAGAGGTTTAGTCTATTGTCATCATGGCAGGAAGCATGGCAGCACACAGGCAGACACGGTGCTGGAGAAGGAACTGAAGAGTTCTACATCCAGATCCGCAGGCAATGGGAAGAGAGATACACTGGGCTTGGTTTGAACATTTGAACACCCAAAGCCCACCCCGAGTGACATACTTTCTCCAACAAAGCCACACCCACCCTAACAAGGCCACACCTCCTAATCCCTCTCAGCTAGTGCCACTCCCTGATGACCAAGCATTCAAATACTTGAGCCTATGGGGTCACTCCTATTCAAAATTACCACAGGAGCCAGTGAGTTTATTGGGCTTAGTTACAGAGCATGAGGAAGGGGTTACTGTAACACTATCTCAGTCCCACTCAAAGTGTCTACTCAACATGGATGATGTCTTCCTATAGGTACACAAATGGAGCCCCTTCAGTCAACCTTCTCAGCCTATAGACTCTAGCACCTTCTCAGAATTGTGAGGCCATGTGCAATTAGAGCATAATTGCATAAAAAACTGCTGGGAGGAGTGGCTGGAATATGAGGTTAAAAGCCAATGACCCTGGTACCCACCCCTTCTATGAAGGAATGTCAGTTAACAAGTCTAGTCTTTGGGGAGGGGATCTGGGCAAGCAACCACAGCTGACCTGAGGAAGGGGGCAACTGTTTTGCTCAGAGGACCTTGTTCTGCACCAAATAAGCTTGGTAATTTTCCCTGTCAGTATTCCCTAATTAATATGGCAATAATATTTGCATTGTATTATCTAGTATATGGAATCTACAAATGCTGTAAAATGTATGGAAGATTGTCTACATTCAGCTGTGACCTTATATAAAAACGATATTTTATATAAGGAGGTTGAACATGAAGAGATTTTCATATGGGGCTTATGGGGCTGAAATCAATCGACTATGGATCCCATGGAATGATTTTAAAAGTAAGTATGTAAGCCGGGCGGTGGTGGCACACACCTTTAATCCCAGCCCTCAGGAGGCAGAGCCAGGTGGATCTCTGTGAGTTCGAGGCCAGCCTGGTCTACAGAGCAAGATCCAGGACAGCTAGGGCCATACAGAGAACTCTGTCTCGAAAACAACAACGAAATAAGTATGCAGATGTCATACTTGTATAACGTTAAATATGCACTGACCTGACCTGCTCCATTATCATGAGGAACAATGATGAGTGTACACTAGAGAAATGCCTCCTTGGTCACTATAAAGAGAGAAGGATCCAGAGTGGGTCAACTATCCATAGGCATGCTCTAAAATGACAAGAATGTTCTAGAGGATGCAGAGGCAGAGACCAGTGGTCAGCCTGAAGACATGGGAATGGCCAGCCCCAGGCAAGTAAGGCCAGCCTGTTACACACACACACACACACACACACACACACACACACACACACATATACATATAGTTCAGAGGCCATTCTGCCTGGCCTTGCCAAGATTCCTCCTCAGCGACGTGATTGATGCTAGTGTGAATGGTGAAGGAAGGATGCTATGAAGGTGATCATGGAGAGGGCTTTGCCCTGAAGGCCCTTTCTAGATCCTGTTGTCAAGGTGTCTTATAGATCCTGTATGCTCCCAGGCAAGAGTGGACGCCAAAGGTCACAGACCAGCCCAGAGGTCAGGAGATCACCCTCTTTCTGGGCCCTTCAGTGATGAGAAACCAAACAGCAAAATAACCATAAATACCTCAGCAACAGATGTGATCCTAAAATTGAAGTTTCCCGATAAAGGGACTCTGAGTGGAACAAAAGCCAACTCCCAGAAGGAGCGATCGCTGAGTGGGTTCATTTTGTGAAGAAGTTGCCCTTTTTATGACTAGCTGATTTCGAAGGCTGAATTGCAGAGATTGTAGCAGAAGCATTTTAATCAGAACGCCTCTGCTCCTGGGGAGGGGAGGGCAAAAGAGACTTCTCAGCTCTGTGCGTCATGGCTACTCCCAGCACATTTGCTGTGGCAGGTATGCCCTCTCTGGGTGGCAGGTGGGTCCTGGGCTGAGTGTCTTGTCAGCAGGCTTGCCCTCTAAGTGGAAGAGGAGGAGTCTTAGAGCCTGGAAGCACAGGGATGCTGAGGTTGGTTTGAACAATCTAAGATGGCTTTTACTGGGACTCCAGTCCTTAAGATGAGACTCCAATCCCAGCAGAGCATCCTCTCTTTTCTCCTGCAGCTACTTTGATCCCAGGAGTCCTGGGTCAGCATCCCTATCCTGCCCCATCACCACTTCCTGTCTATCAGGAAGAGCATTATCAGGGTAAGAATAAACAACAAAGTTTCCCCGTCATGGGCTAGGGTCAGACATCAGTCACCACCAATGGCAAAGGCTTCCATCAGATCAGTCAGGAATGATGGAGGTCGTTCTGAGGGTGATTGACGGCTTAGGGGTGGTGGGGTCAGACTCGTGCTTCTGTAAATCCATGAAGAAAAAAACAAAGATCAGTGAGCGATATGGAGTCAGGGCAGGACCACAAAGCCAACCTCTTGGGTTCACGTCTTACTTCGGCCACTGGGCAGACAAAAGCAGCTTCCAAGTTATCATACTTGGGTGAGCTTGGGTGAGAACGGGAATTTAATATGTGATATGTTATATCACCCGAGCGATGGTGAGGGTGTGTGGCAAAGTGGGGGGGGGGGCTGGAAGCACCATGCAGGGTTCCTATGTGTCAGCTCCCCTGCTTTCCCCACATAAGCAGGATTTAACCACAGCCTCACAGCCAAGAGGAAGATGGTAAACAACACACAGCGGCGGCGGCGGCGGTGGGGGGGGGGGGGGGCAACGGTGTTTGCTAATGCATTTTCTTTCCATACCTCAGATCAAAGGTGTGAGCTTACTTAGACCTTCTCCCAGCCAACCAAGGCTCCCTCTCTACGTCTTTTTATTTTATTTTATTAAACTTTCTATTCATTTTACATACCAACCACAGATCCCCTCTCCTCCCCCCCCAATTCCCCCCCCTCCAACCCACCTCCATTCCCACCTCCTCCAAGGCAAGGCCTCCCACAGGGAGTCAGCAGAGCCTGGTGCATTCACTTGAGGCAGGTCCAAGCCCCTCCCTCCTGCACCAAGGCTGCTGCGCAAAGTGCCTCTGTCTTGAGCTCCCATCAGGTTGTTTTACTTCAGGAACAGCCATTCCCACTGAGAAAGGTTTGGCTCTGTCTCATCTTGGGAGTACTGGGAGATCTGCCACATTGCAACTTCGCCTGGAGAAGTCAAAGCCATCAGAACATCAAAGTGAAAGACAGTCCAAGTTCTTGAGTGGCGTCCACCAGCCCAGTGCAGAAAGCACAATAATGAGAGTACAACCCTTCTCTTTGACCAGTTTGAGACCTCTAGTCTCTCATCCTTAAGCAGAAATGAAGTGATACTGTTAGCAGAGCGGACTTCATCTGATCTGCAGAGCTGGGTCTGCAAGTGGTGACTCCACCTCTGTCCCGTGGTCATCGCTACTGCTCAGTGTGGTCTCAGACACTGAGGATAAACAGTGTTGAAGGGTGTGTTCCACAGTGGCAATCCCGTGCCTGGATCTAGTCTGACTCCTTTGTGGAAACATTTCTTTCTTTCTTTCCTTTCTTTCCTTCTTTCTTTCTTTCTTTCTTTCTTTCTTTCTTTCTTTCTTTCTTTCTTTTTTTTTCTTTTCTTTCCTTCCTTCCTTCTTCCTCCTTCCTTCTTCCCTCCTCCACCGCCCTCCCTCCCTCTCTCCCTCCTTCCTTCCTCCCTTCCTTCCTTCTTTCCATCCTCTCTTCTTTCTTTCTTTCTTTCTTTCTTTCTTTTTTTTTTTTTTTTTTTTGAGACAGGATTTCTCTGTAGTTTTGAAGCCTGTCCTGGAACTCATTCTGTAGACCAGGCTGGCCTCGAACTCACAGAGATCCACCTGTCCCTGCCTCCCAAGTGCTGGGATTAAAGGCCTGCGCCACCGCCACCTGGCTCTAGTGTGTCTCCTTTTCAAGTTGGTTCTTATTGTTAAACTGTATTTTCTATTGTATGAGGTACTGGATTATATAAGGCATCCTGATAACGATATAACATACTTTGAGTATATGTGCCTCAAGTCCACCCACTCCCCTCTCTTTCCTCCTTCCACAATCCCACTTGTCCTCTAGGTCACCCTAAACAGTTTTGTGTCTGCTTTCATGCCATGTGTACACATACAACTTTATGCTTCTACATAAAATCTAACCACAAATAGAAAAAAAAAAAAAACTTGTATTTTTGAAACTGACTTAATTTGCTTAACATGACCGTCTCCAGCTACATTCATCTTCCTGTGAATGGTGGCCAGTCTCCTTTAGAGCTGGACAATTCTGAGGGATTGCCTCCCACATCTTCTATGCAGCAGGAGAGTTGCAAGGAAAGCTGTGTGGCTGGAGCAAGTTAGACGTGGGCATCCTGGCAGGCATTTGTCTCCTTGTACGTTTGTCCATCCCTTTTGTTCAATGAAGATATTAAAGGACTTGGGTAACAACACCCCTTTTCTTCTCGACACCATCGTCATGAGACTTCCCCTCCCTGACCCCACATGCAGTCCATATGCCAGCTCTTTGTGATAAGATGTTCCTGTATTCCAATTCTCATTGCACCCCGCCCCCAGTCACCAGCAGAGACCCCTTCCCAACTGGTTGGAGGAATACTCTCCTACGAAAAGAACAAAGGGATGAGTTGTGGATGACTCTGTGGTAGAGATTAAAATCAAGTTGTTTGGTTAAATTACAGATTAACATTGAGAAACTCCAGCTTGCTTCCTCGCCTTACACATAGAATCATGTTCTAGAAAGTTCCCCAGGCTGCCTCCAGCTCATATCCCCCACTGTCTCTGTGGTTCCTGCTGATGCAGTTTACCTAAGCAACCTGGCCACCATTCTCCCAGCCAGGGCAGGTTAACCCTGTTCTTCCTGAGGCTTCATCCCTTCAGATGTCATCCAAGCAGAAAAAAATAAAAACAAAAACAAAAAGATGCCACATTCCTTGTTTTGATCCTTCTCTGTTTAATATTCGGACTTATTAAGACAAACACTGAGAGAAGCTTGCTGGTACCAAAAGAGTCAAATTCGGTGGGAAATTCTTGCTACTCCATTCATATATCTCTTATTTTAATGCCATTTTCAAGAGGGGGTTTTAATGAGTTAGTGAATTACTTCTTTTAAATATTTCAAAATGTGTTCATAAATTTAACATATCTGGCTCCTTTTAAAGCAACGGGTAGACCTCATTAACATGGGAAGTGCTCTCAAACACTTAAGGAGTCCTCATAAATCTCGAAAGAGAAACTTCCCGAGAGCCCTTGACTTCTGCTGAGCACCCCACTCTTGTTGGTACTTACATAAACTCTCTTAAACTTCTCAACTTAAAATTACAAATCCAAAATTAATTTCTCACCACAGGAACCTCGAGGCTATTCACTTGCCTGAGAGAATAAACTACCATAAATACATGTAGAAAATACTGTCTGATAATTACAATGCTTGCCATAAATAATATTAAGAAACAGACCTGGTTTTATTCGGCAATAACTCTTTTAAATTATTAAAACTTCCTGGGTTCTAGACTCAATAAGAAAGCTATTTTGCCGTCTCCAGAAAATTTAGATTATACTCCAAGAAACGTGGTGTGCATCATGTTTTAGTAATTATGATTCCCTGGGCCAAAACTGCCAGCTGACCAACATTTAGGGTCAGTACCATGATCTGTTGCCCCCACCCACTCTACTCTTGTCCCCACCACCCTGACTATCAGCATTATATCCCCTCCTCCGGCATCTCCATGGAGACAGGCTCCAGGGCCACCTGGAAGTTCGCCCATCATCCCGTTGATCTGGCTGGTTCCAACCTGTGTCTCACCCTACCTTGGTGAATATGATGAATTAACTTAATCAGCTGACTACTCCAGCCTTTTCTTTTTTACAAAAAAAAAAGTATAAAATAAGCAACCTTATTAGATGAACTGATTAATTTGACATTCATTTTGTCAAGTTAGTCAAAGAAAAATATCATGCTACTGCATCAAAAGAACCACACTCTCACATTGCTAAATGCGATAGGGGTTTAGAAACTGAACTGTAGAATGGACTCCAGAATGTAATGTGAGGAGCATGCTGTCAAACAAGGGAAGGCTGGAGAGATGCCTCCATGGTTAACAGCACTGGCTACTATGGCAGAAGACCCAGGTTGGGCTCTCAGCACCCCCAGGGTGGTTCATAACCATCTGTGACTACAGTTTGGGGGATCAGATGCCTTCATAAATGAGAATAAAAATGAATGTTCACAAAATGGATTAAACGAGATCAGCAGGAGAAAGAAAGAAGATGAATTATAGAGAAAAGTGGATGATAAGAACAAGCAACATCTAGATATTATAGTGAAGGGTGAGGAATGAGGACTTATGCACAAAGTGCTTTATAGGCTCCTTACTGTTCAGTTGACGGTAGGGTCTTATGCAACCTGTATAATATTTTTTAATTAAAAAAAGAAGACTATGACACATCTTTAGATGAAGATAACAATCCTCTAAGCAGTATAAAAATCTTTCTTTGATCCTGGCTGCATGTCAGTAGGTGATGATTGTGTGTGTTCAATTTCGGGATGGTGACAGATTTCCAGGAAGAGTGGAAGCAGTAACGGAGAAATCACATGTGGCCACTGCTCAGCAGCTCCCAAGGGTCCTCCTGGAACACACCATGAGATCAGGAAGCTGAGCCCGGAGCTGGACACAGATCTCACTGTGGTCAGAATCTGTGTAAGTCATCATGCCTCTCTCCTCCTGTCCCCTCCCTGGAAGCCCCACTCAGCCCATGGTGGCCTCTGATTCCACAGCCTGGCTCTGTAAATTGTTTGATCTCCAGGGCCCTCGGCCCATCCCTGGTGATAGCAGACTCCCTGTGGGTTTCCATGACACCTCAGTCATATTTCACCCACTCCTCACCTCAGTTTCATCTTTGTATCTCATGTATCCATTTCTCCATCACAAGTAAAATTGAAGCTTCATGTATGAGTACCCACCTCCTTAGTGAAACCCCCAGCAGAGGGTAGGCATCCAGTGTGTTAATCTGTCTTAAAGGAAAAACAGCTGGGGCTCTCCACACAGCCCTGCAAAGCCAAAGGTCCTTAAGGGGAACAATGGCCTCATTATCTGGATGCAGGTCCTGACACAAGAGAAAGAAAGAAAAATGCATCCTTCAGTAAAAATTTCCATCAATAACTAACGTTAAAGTAACTGGTTTGATGAGGGCAAGGAAGATGTCAGGCAAAAGAAGAAAAAAGAGCAATTTTACATTTAAAAAAGGGGGGGAGAAAAATGAGAAAGGATTTTATGCATTACGGCTCCCAGAATTCAGAATTGATTGAACAAATTCCAAAGGCTCTTGCTTAGGATGTGATTAGTTATTCATACAAGGGGCATTTGTTTTCTACCTGCATGGGCATTTTAAATATGATTTTGACAAGCAGAAAAAATAATAATAATTTCCACGCTTGATTTCCAAGTGGACAAAAATTGCAACTTGAAGGGCGTTGTTGTTTGGAGGTGAGGCGGAAGCAGGAGCTGTCCAGCCTGGGGCCTCTCAAACAAGGGAATGAAGGAAGATGAAATGTAGGCTACAGGAGACAAAGAAGGAAGAGGAGGAAAGAGAAAGAGAGGAAGGAAAGGAGAAGAGAGCTGATGTGCCAAAGGAATTGATGAGAAGCAGAGAGAGAGAGAGAGAGAGAGAGAGAGAGAGAGAGAGAGAGAGAGAGAGAGACTTCCCATAGGAAAGTATTAATCAGAAACTCATTGTTTTTAAAGCCTATGCCACTAAAATTAGAAATAGACTCAGGAGGGGTCTAGATAAATGGACAGATAATTGCCAGGAAATTTAAATTACTTTAAATTAAATTACTTTAAAGGTATTTCATAACGGCTCCTTTAGCTTTTTTCCATTTCCAGGCTGCTGAGCTGGAAACCCATGGTTAGCCATTCCCACAGACACCTGTGCAGCCTCTGACCTAGGTGATCAGACTTCGGGACTGCGGTTGAATTAACCCAAAGTCATCGGGAACCTCAGAACGTGGCCCCAGGTAGAAGTAAGGCCTTGGACGAGATAAGGAGTTAACCACGTGAGTTCATATCAGGTTGAGGTAAGGAATGATGGCTGTCCCTCTGACCAGAGAAGAGGGCACAGAGACACAGACTGGGAGGGAGGGAGTCACGGGATAATTGAGGTGGAGAATGATACAAGCCACCACAGAAATCAGGGACAGCAGAAAGAGTGGCAGGCAGGGATTGGGGAGTGGGAGGTGGGATCTCTTGAGTCTCCAGAACAACACAGCTTTTCTGGTGCCTTGACTTTAGATGGCCAGTTCCAAGAATTTAGAACAAATAAACTGGATTAGACTGGACCGTGTGAAGCTCTGTATGGTGATGATAGGTAACTGAGGAACTGAGATAAAGGATGTCTTCACAGTGGGGTCACCATCCAACAGGACTTAGAAGAGAGTCCCTCCTCTCCTCTCCCTTCCTCTTCTTCTTTCTCCCCCCTCCTTTCTCTCTCTCTTTCCCTCCCTCTCCCTGTCACCCACTACCCCCCTTATGAAGACAGTAAGCCAGGAGGAACCCTCACATAAATCAAAACACTCTGGCACTCTGATATTAACCTCCCAGCCTCCAGAACGACAATTTTTAAAAAATGCAACTCATTTGTTCAATAGACTCAGCCAGTGGTATTCTGTGTTAACGGCCAGAGTTGACCAGGACAGCCATCGACTGTGGGTAACAAGCCACAGCAGCTACTGAGCTATGGATTGCAGAAGATTTGCAGGGCAGGGCAGGGGGTGGTGATGCATGGAGAAGTCATCACTAGAATGTCAAAGTTTACCTATCATGTTTGAATGGAGACCCTCCTAGTATCCTTCCTCTTGGACACAGACTGAAGGAGACACACTCTCCATTCTGTAAGAGACATTCAGGAAAATCTCACCCCTGGGTAGAAATTCACACTTTCGACACAGATGCATCCCAGGCTCTCTCTTGTCCGACTCAGAACCCATCAATGCAGAAGTCTGGGAGATGGAGGATGATGGGAGCTTGCAAGAAAATAAAACAACTTATACAACTCTTTGAGGATCAAACTCATAGTTCATGAAGGTAAATTCAAACCTCAGGTGCAAGCATGACCCCCACATGCCCAGGGAGCCTGCTGATCCCAGGGCATGGAGGTACCCTCAGCATAGGTAAAGGCTGAGAGTCAGCCAATGAGATGTAGTGGAGATGCTATCAGGAAGCTTTGGGCTGAAGTCACTGCTGTTTTGAGTGTCTTTGTCCTTGCTCCACACTGAGTAGATGAGTCATGTTCTCTAGAGAAGTGATAGGAGGCATGTATATTATAAAGGGGACTTATTCAATTGGCTACGTGACATGGGCTCAGCAGCCCAACCACGACTGTCTGCACTCCAGCAAGGATGAAAAACGCAGACTGCTCTGTCCACAAGACTGGATGCCTTGAAACCTGTTGCTGAAGAGCTGGAGGATTCCTGGAGAGGTGTTGATCTTCAGGGTGTATTGGAAGGGCCAAGAAGATGGGCTGTGACATCCTTGAAGGATGGCTGCCATGAGAGCAGCCATGGGGCAGACGCACTCACCAGTGTGGAGGGAGGACTGCCAGCCTCAGCACCACTTTCCCTCAGACCTCTTCATAGCTAGGCTGTCACTCTGGGGAAGGGTCTCACAGATCTTCCCAGAGAGGCATCTTCTAGCTGACTCCCTATCCAATCAAACTGGCCATCAGCAGGCATGTGGCAACTTTGTTCTTGCAGCCTCAGGTTGCACCACCCACAGGTGAAACACACAAGCCCTCCAGAGAGAGACAGGTCAGCTTCAGAGTCACCACCTGCTTGATCACCGTCCCCTCTGCCTTATCTGGGACCACACTTGTGTTCTGAGTGAAAAATATTCCACCCCCCCCAGGCTTGTGGATTTGAACCCTTGCTTGTTGGCTAATGGTGCTGTTTGGGGAGGTTGTGAACCCTTAAGGAATCCGGAGCCTTGGTAGAGGAAGTGGATAACGTGGGCAGGCATTGTGGTTTCATAGCCCAGTCCCACTTCCTGGTCTCTTGCTTCCTGTGTGTGGTCACAATGTGATTAGCCCCTCCCTGCTCCTGCCACCATGCCTTGGCAGCCATGATGGACTCTGTCCCTCTGAAACTCTAAGCCAAATAAACCTCCTCTCCCTTAAGTAGTTTTTGTTTTGTAATTTTATCCTATCAACAGAAAAGTAGCTGGAGAGATGGTTCAGTGGTTAAGAGCACTCAATGTTCTTCCAGGGGACTAGAATTTAGTTTCCAGGACCCAACTGGCAGCTCACAACCACCTCTAAGTCCAGCTCCAGAGGGGAATATGGTGCCCTCTTCTGGCTTCTATGGGCACTGCACTCATGTGCACAGACACACATATAAACAAAAATACAAATAATTTTTTGACCAAGAGAGGGGAGAGAGAGAGAGAGAGAGAGAGAGAGAGAGAGAGAGAGAGAGAGAGAACATGCACACATGAGAGCTAAGACCATAGCCTACCCATGTACTCTAGTGGCCAGGCAGGTACCATAGTGAGTGGTCCTGGTGACAGAAGCATCTGGGAAACTGAGGAAAGCAGATGTTTCAGCCATTGCTGCCATGCAGGGCTAAGCTTGTTGTGGCTAGACCCACAGTTTCCTAATAAAAGTTGGTTTCTGCCTCTCCACATTAAATACTAAAATAATATATGCCCTCAGATATCAGAAAAAAACTGAAAAAAGGCCCTATGTCCACACAGAATCAGCTTTCAGCAGATCTAGGAATCTACAAAACGTTTAAATAGTTGTTTTACTTTGTCTTTTGAAAATGCATGGTGTGTCTGCTCTTTGAGTCACAACTCACCTTTGTTCATATCTGCTCCTGGCCATGGGTGTGTCTCCTGGGTTTCTGCTGCTTGGAGACACAACAAGGTCCACAAGTCACTGCCACCCATACTGGACTGCATTGCTATTTAGCAGGGTCACTAACTACTATCCCACTAACCAACTTCCCATCCTTCATCCCCTTTCGCTCACTTCCTTCCTCCTTTTCCCTCTTCTTCCCTCTCTCCATCTTCCTTCCAGCCCCTTCTATGAATTCTGGATGCCTTGGAATCCAGGTCCCTAGAAGCTGTTCCCTTCCCGCTTGAGCAGAATAGATTTGTTGACAACGAAAGCCCAGGGAGAGAGTGTGCCTGGGAACATAAACGATGCAGGGCAGAAATAAGACAAGAGAAAAATAGAGGAAGAGACTGCTATTTTTAAGTAGAACATTCTTTTCTCTCCAATGACTTGGGAGAAAGGCAGACCCGGCGGAAAAAACGAGTCTCTACTTACAGCGAAGTGCTGGCGACTGGGAATCTATTTTGGACCAGAGCTGAAAACAAAATCTATTTTGAGAAACAAGCTGTGATTGGCAGCCTGCTTTGTTTGACTTTTGCAGGCCATTGTCCCCGGCAGAATGAAAAGCGTCTGTGTTTGCTCATTATTTAAACAGGCAGTACTCTCTCTCTCTCTGCTTTGCAAGATTTGAGATTTAAACTTTTGTCAGAACCCTCTCAGCAATGAAACAAGGCAAATTTGCGAACTCCAGCAGCTCTGCCCTCCGGTTCTGCTGCTGCTCTGTCTTTGGGATTCTTGCCTGTATCTCTTGTCATCACTATTACCATCACCCAGCAAGCTCTTGTCCTGAGAAAGGCATTGTGGGAGAATCCAGAGAACACTGAAACGTGTCTGAAACATGAATCCTGTAGTCTGAAATTTGGGGTCTGCCTGTGCCTAGCTGATGTACCATGGGGGCTTTTCTCTTGAGGCTTTGAGGTGAGCCCCTCAGGGTAACACTTAATCTGAACAAACTTAAACAGGAAGGACTTAAGATGAGAGAAAGGCTACTGTGTCAATTATTGACAGAACCTCGGGTAGGAGATAATGTGATTTGTTTCTCTTAAAGGAAGGTGTCTTGTATCCCAGGTTAGACCACTTACCACATTCTCATTCTCTTCATTCACTGTGCAAAGAGTACATGGGACCATTCCATTCCATTTTGGCCACTACCTGTGAATCTATAGTTATTTAAAAGGAGATTTTCTTTTAGACAAAAAAAAATATGTCCCAGACACCCTCAGTCTTGTTTCTTTAAGAAGTCAAAAGACCACAGGCTTCCAGAGTGTGCCAGTGTGTGACTTGGTGCTAACTCTGTACATAAATTTATACTGAGTAGCATCCAGGATTGTTCTTGTGGCATGAATAAGTGATGTGTTTACATTGAGCTTTTCTTGTTGTCAAGCTGTGATACTGCCTGGATGATGAAGTTAACATGAAAACTCATACTTAATGTATAATTTCCATTATAAGCAATTACCAAGGGCTATGGGGATGGCTCAGTCAGTAAGTGCTGCGGGGCAAGCATGAAGAGCTGCCTTTGGATTCTCAACAGACATGCAAAAGCCAATCATGGGGTCACATATTGATACTGTAGATACTGAAGAGGCAAAGGCATTAGATTCCCGGGGCTCTCTGCCTAGATTAGATGATTTGGTGATCTCTAGGTTCAGAGAGAGACCCTATCTCAAAAAATAAGATGGAGGGTGATGGAAGAAGGCTATTCGTTGACCTCTGACATACATGCTCACACATACATGCACAGGAATTACTGTGTGAAAGTGAAATAACTGTAGATATTGACTATATCCTATCAGCAGATTGTCACGGTGACCCAATGTGATCACAAGCATTTTCAAGATTGTGACCCTATTTTCAAGATTCATGACCCTATTGACAGGCAATAGAGCAATAGGGTCATGGACCCCAACATAAAGAGATGTGGCTTCCTGTCTGCAAGATGTTGTTGGAGACATTGGAATATAAAATCACAATGGTAGCATAGATGGGTTGTGTCATATCTAAATCATATCAAGCCCTGAAAATACAAAAGAACAAGTTTAGATAAGGAACCAAGTCAGAGAGTAGCCAATCCTCCTGAGACAATCGAGAAGGAGCATGGGAGACAGCTTTGAGGCTGGCAGTGGGGTTTGCTGAGTAAAGACTGTTGATTCGTTTTGTGTCTATTTAAATTTTAGAAACTTTCTAGTATCCATGGCAACTGGATTTGATGATGAGATCAACTGTATTTATCAACACACATACACACAACATAATATAACACAGTTGTGCATGATTTTAGACCTTTCTTGAATACTAACTTTTGTAGACATCGGTATGTGTTTGACAACTTTGATTTTTTTTTCTTTAGTGTCTCTGTGACAGATGGATGGGGTCACTAGGAGACAGCGTCAGAAGTACATTTGACACCCTTTATAAAGGTTCACCCACGTGTAGAGACTCTCAGATGAAGCAAATTCGGTAGAGAACAGAAAAGGACACCAAGTCTCCAGGGTCCTTGTGTGAAAATTCTTTTATGCTTATTTTTCCTTTGAAAATTTTCAAACAAGGATTAAAAACAAAAAAAAAAAAAGAAAAGAAAAGAAAAAAACAAAAAATAGGGATCTCTGCTTCAATGCACCTGCATCATACTTAACTGAGTTTCTTAATGCCTGTTTTCAAATGAGTCAATTATTTTCTTCACTGACAGAAACCAAACAAACCCTAAAAAGCATTTTGCAATAGAATTCTCCCTGAGTGGGGAGGGAGGCAAGCTTTCCTCAGAAGTCACTGGCTCCATGGTTCAGTCAAGCCCTACACTCCCAGGCCCACATTAGCTGTTTGCTGAGGCTAAGCTAATTAAAGGCTACCAGTTCATTTTGCATGAGATTTCCAAAACCTTAAGGTGCTAATAAAATTGTACTTTTAATATTCTATATCAATCACAAAGCGGCTTCATTTACAAAACAAAAACAAAAAACACTTAATTGGTAACTAATTTGCAATACAATTTTGTTAACCACACTCCAGAGTTGCATACTTGCTGGAAAGGTTTTTCTTTGGGTTTTGGGGTTTTTTTTGGGGGAGTGCATTTTTTTTTAAAGATGGGAAGGGGTCTCATGATCCTGGATCACATTTGTGGATCTGTGTCTTGATTGGACTAAAGATGAACCTGAGGACTCATGTCACATAAAACTCAAGACTCAAATGAATTCTAGATGCATGTGGCTTTATTGTTATACCTTTTATTCTCTATAACAAAGTGGCAGGAGCTGGAAAGATGGATCAGTGGTTAAGAGCATAGGCTGCTCTTTCAGAGAACCCAGGTTCAGTTCCCAGAACCCAAATGGCAGCTCACAAGCACCTATAACCCCAGGTCTAAGGGACCTAATGCTCTCTTCTGGACCCTGAAGGCACTCTATGTGTACCGTACAAATATACATGTAGGTAAACACACACACACACACACACACACACACACACACACACACACAAATAAAATAAATAAATAAATCTTTAAGAAATAAAGTAAAATGGCAATTTTCACACAAGATGATAAGAGCCCATGGAAATTCACTCTAAATAACTCAAAGTTGCCTCTGTCTTCTTTTTTTACAGTTATTCACTGCCAGCTACAATGGCTGGATTCAATAGCACTTTGTAATTCATTTTTGACTGAATTGATAAATTACTATGAAAAAAATCTATGAGTTATTTCATCAGAAAACAAAGGTTGTCAAGAGGGTTATATGTCTGTGACTCAGCTTTTACAAGATTATGCATGTTCAAGTCCATAAAATAGTCAGGAAGGATTGGGGTTTGCTACATTAACATATACTACCTCCAAATGGAAATGGTATTTTTAAAGATTTTTTTTTTTTACTTTTTGTGTATGAAGGTTTTGCCTACATACATGTATGAACGCTATGTGCGTGCAGTGCCCAAAGAGGCCAGAAGAGGGCATCAGCTCCACAAGAACTGGTGTTACAAATCGTTTTGCGCAACCATGTAGGTTCTGGTAACTAAATCCAGGGCCTCTAGGAAAGCGGTTCTCTTAACCACTGAGCCATCATCTCTCTAGCCCCTGAAGAGGTATATTTTTGCACATCCAATGTCCCTGCTATGGACCAGAGGAAGGTCTGAGCTTGGTCCAGGATGGAGGCCAAAATTGCTCTATCTCAATGGATAAGTAATATGCCATTGTTAGGTATGAGAATATACCCGGGTACTGATGGATTACTGCTTCAGGCTGCAGGAATCTATCATGAGAACTCAGCTGGTTATGGCAAAGTCACTACCCGGAGGGATCAGGGAATTCCTCCAGAGGAAGCCAAATTCCAAGGAGCTTTTGGTATTATTTGGCTTGTTATATATCAGCTGTCTTCTGTTATGAAAATCATGTGTGCCTTCATAGTTTTCCCAATTGACTTTTCCTTAACAAGAGCTAACAGTGTGGACTGATCACTCTCAGGACATACACATTCCAGGTGTTTGGAGAACAACCTCAGGAAAGGCTTTCTCTGGAATCAGATATCTCCCTTAGCCACCCTCAAGGACTAACAGCAATAACAAGTCTCCTGATTTAAGGTAAATTCCACAAAGAGACACTACCTAGGTCAGGTGGACGTTAAGTAATAGTTTTACACAATTTAGCTCGGACCCTCCTTTCTTACAGCCTTACTAACTTTATAGACCTTTAACTCCTTACCTAACCATTTCTAGGAATATTTAGATAATTTTTTGTGCTGACAGCTATGCTCAGCCAGAACCTCAGTTCAAGCCTCCCTGTAATTATTATCATTGGCAGCATCAGGCCAGGTCCATCCCCAGACAGAGGAAAGTACCTTATCAGAGATACCTCTATACTCTAAGAACAGACTTAAGCATCCAGGCTACCTGTTTGAGAAGGCCTGGTGGATGTGCCAATTAAGCTTAACTTCCTCCTTTCCCAAATCTTACCTCCAGTTCCAGATCTCCCTTTTACTATCACCAGAGGCATCTAGCTGTACACAGGTTGCCTAGCGACCGAGCACACTTTCCCCCACCCTGCAGAAAAAATGCAGATAGCTGGGACTGATAGGAGCCACAGGAAAAAAGAAGGCAGTTGTATTTTCTCCCATTGACCTAGCAACTTATAGATCCTTAACATTTTCTACTAATCACGTTTAAGACTATAGTTGAGCACATCCCTCTTCTTAGATATTACCAGAACTTAGCCTTTAGTTAATTCATTTCCCCATTGGTCACTTCCCTTTGGGCTTGCAAATGATATTTAATGGTTATTGCCTCTCTGTGGGATTCTTATCACCCCTCAGTTTGACCCTGGAAGCCTGGCTAAGGGAATACTGCTTGTAAGTGTATATATATACCAGAACTTCCAGGGCACTGGAGGATGGAGAAGAGAAAAGAGAATGGAAGAACTAGATGGGTAAGAACTTGAGAGGAACAAACTGAGGTGGGGAAGAACTAGATTGAAGGGCTAGAAGAGAGTACTAGAGGAACGAGATGGAAGATGAAAAGAGCCAGATGGGGAAGAACAAGAGGAGGAAGAACAAGATGAGAGAGAAGGAGATGGGAGAGGAGCTGATATGGGAAAGAACTAGATGTAGATGAATGAGAACCTAGAAGGGGCAGAACTAAAAGAAGGAATTAAGATAGAATTAGAGGGGACAACAGATAAATGTAAGGAGAAATTGGGCAAGAAAGGAGCTAAAAATGAGAGCAGAGTATAAGCTTGTAGAGAGAGAACTGACACAAAATAATAAAGTATATGGACTAAGGAGTTTAGTGTACATAGATTCATTTCTTTTCTTCAAATATTAATTATCAGCTGGTTGTAGATTCTTCCCGGACCCTGGGAGGGGACTATTGGGGGGCTGGACCCCTGAAGTCCCCAATAGAATACTGTCAGATTCTTTTAGTCTTTCAATGTAAGGCTTAGAATTTTTATTTTAATTAATTTAATGTTTAATTTTTAAATATTTAGATTCAGTAGTAATAACATTTCAATCAATTTTTGCTCAAACTCTTTATCATGGAGCTGGAAATAAAAAGTCATTTTAACGAAGTAGCATATTCTCACAAAATAGCATCTTCACACAGAGGTGTGTGTGTTTCATACCTGGGACTGCATTGAGAATAACAGGGATAAAGACTGAACCAAACCAACCCACATGGCTGTTAAAATGTCATTTTGAAATTGTGCCGCTGAAATTATGACACAGGCACAGTCAGCCAGTGTGTCATTTAGAAGATAGACCTTTGTTACTTTGAGTATCCAAGGATGTGGGAAATCCTCACAGTGCTTCTATAAATCATTGCACTGAGAGATTCCACCGGCTGAGATGGGTGGAAGTGAGAGACTGGGACACTTCACCTTTGTCCATCTATTCTACAGATATTATATGTCCTTTCATGACAAGATAACTAGTCATAAAGTCTGCCTCCTTGGGAGAATAGGCATGATACAGGTTCACTACTAGCTAAATACTAGGAAAGACCTAGGTAGGTGCCATGAGCAAGACACATAAAAGGCGGCAAAGACAGAAATGGTCCTCACCATTGAACATCTTCAGCTGTGTATTATCCATTACATCACATCCATCATCATTTCTCCAAAAGGAAAATAAAGCCTCTCACATCTTTGGAATAAGTAGAAAGTTACTCTGATGGCCAGACACTCAGGCAGAGACACCAATGTCATTTGCAAGTGGGTGGTCACAGCTCAGGGCAGGCCTCTGAGGAGACATCCCTAGGAGAAGAGCTAAAGAAATTGATTTAATCTTTGAGAAGATGAGCTGATATCTCTAACACATGACAAAAGGATTCATAAATATTTATTTTCTAAAAGCAATATGATGGAATGGCTACTCTTGGTTGTCAACTTAACATACATGGAAAGAAAGAACCTCAGTTGAGGGATTACTTCCATCAGATTGGCCTGTGACCATATCTGTGGGGCATTTTCTTGATGAATGATTGACATGGGAGGCCCTAGCCCATTGTGGGCAGTACCATCCCTGGGCAGGTGGTCCTGGGTAGTATAAGAAAGCAGGTGTAAGTAAATTTGTTGCAACTCTGTGGGCTAGGTCCCTGGTTTTGGCACCAAAATGTGAGTTTTGTAACTCTGGGGAAAGGTGTCCTGACTACCAGGCAATACCTTGAGCTGCTTAGGACAGCTCTGACAGCTGGAGCTGCAAAGAGGCAGCCCAACCCTGGAAGGGAAATTTTTTGACTGCTCTGGTAAGTCAGGTCTGGAATGGCTTCAGCAGGAAAGGGCATCCTGACTGTTCAGAAAGTCAGGCTCTACCTGGTGTGATGAGGGAATGGTCTCCCCGCAGGATATAGCAAACCTACTCCTCTCCTGGAGAGCTGCTACAGCTGGGCTTTGCTCAGCCCCCACTTAAGGGGGCTTCCTAGCTGAGCTCTGCTTCTCTAGCCTAAGATCTTGCTTCTTTTGCTTCACTCTGCAAAAGTGGAAACCCCTGTAGAAATGTAGCAATCTCCTCCCGCTCCAGAGGAAAGTTACTTTTTCAGCTCTCTCTTGCTCTGTCCACTGAGGGATGTCTCAGCAAGGATCTTCTGTTCAGCTCCTCCTTGTCTACTGAGGGACATCTCAGCAAGGATCTTCTCTATATTAGTGAATAAAGATCTTCACACCCAAAACTCTGAGAAGGAGATTTATTTGGGAAGGAGAAGTCCAGGAGAGTAGCTGCCTCTAACAGGGTGGAGAGAACAGCTCTTTTTTTCAACTAAATAGGCAGGGCGGTTTACATAGGATGTCTTAGGGGTGGAGTCAACCACAGGTTAACTTGGGGCCCAGGGTTCTACTGTTCTTCTCTGTGATTGGTTGTTTTCACAAGTCAGTTGGCCAGGGGCAGAGATGGCTCTAATCTGACTGAGCTAAACTGTGTTTCTTTCTGCCCTGATCTGAGCCATCTTTCTCTAGTTCTGGGCTCCAGGGTCAGGGTAAGTTTCTTTAGCCAGCCCCTTTTCCCTACAGCAGGCTGAGCAAGCCGTGAAGAGGAGCCAGTAAGCATCATTGGTTTCTGCTTTAGTTCCTGACTCTAGGTTCATGCCTTGAGTCCTGCTCTAACATTCCTCAGTGACAGACTGTGAGCTGTGAACTATAGTAAAGCCGTTTCCTCCCCACACTGTTTTTGCTCAATGTTTTATACCTAGAAAGCAAAGTAAAACACCTGGGGAAAAACATTAGAGGACTTATTTTCTTCTTGGGGCATCAAGGAATTTACTTTCCCATTTCACTTGCATGAGCAATAAGACAGTTTGCTGCTATCTTAGCTCCCCTCATTGTAGCTTCATGGTGCTAAGGACTGGGCTGGTGGAAAGACTCTCAGCAGAAACCTAGACATTTTAAATGACCATAGAAACAATGAATTGTCATTACCCTCAGCACCCCCAGAATCCCTTGAAAGTCATTCTGTGTGAGTTTCAGCAGGTTGGGACTCATGGGATGAGGCCAGTCATTCAGCTTCTTTTCCTCACGGGAGCCTTGATTTCAAAGTCCTTTGCTAGGCCTCGACTTCATGGTACCTATGTTAGAAAGCTTTTCATCATGATGATAAATACCAGAATTTAGAAAATATTTATTTAGGCTTAAAGTTTTAGAGATTCCAAGTCCATGGCCAGTTTGGCCCATTATTTTAGAAGCTGTGGAAAGACAACTCATAGCTGGGATGTGTGTGTCACAGGATGCCCTTTCCTGCTGAAGCCATTCCAGACCTGACTTACCAGAGCAGTCAAAAAATTGTTGGGGCAATTTTGGGGGTATTTCCCCTGGGCATGGGCATGGCAGGATCATTGGCCATGCTGGAGCAGAAGTTGCTAGAGTGAGCTACAGAATGTTTAGCACTGCAGTCATGGCAATGTAATAAGAGCAACACAGAGGTAGGTCAGTGGGGACAGTGATGGAACTGTTAATATTCCCTAGTATGAAAAGGGAAGGGAGGGAACAGCCTCCTCACCTGTGATTCAGCCATCATTCTCTTCTGTCTGCATGCCATCCATGGTCTTGAGAGTTACTAGAATATGTTGAAGATAGAAAGTTACCTAAAGGAGTATCCATGAGGTCATTATCACTGATGGAGTTGGACTTCTTGATAACACCACTGTTGGGGGGTCACCCCTGGACCTATAAGCAACGCATGACCACTGTTCCTATAAGCAACTACAACTAGACACATTGGTTCATCAAGTTGGACTTTGGTGGTGTCCTTACTTTCATCTGTTGTCAGTTCCCTGCCTGGGGTGAGGGAATGCTTGTTTAGAAGCAGACATGACTCCAAGATTTCTACATCAACAAAGCCCACTCCCAGTACAGATGACAGCTCACAGAACCTGGAAACCTAGAGCATACTTACACCACTTGTCGTCAACTCAACAGATTGAAAGTACCCTTTCTAACTGACTCAGTTGGTCTAAACCTCTTCTGGGTTCTCAGCTGGTCTGAGGGTAACCCTCAACAGTCCTTCCTGCTTATATATACTTGTGAAGGGAGGAACCTAGCAGATCTGTTCAGTTTCAGGGACTTCCTAGAACTTTCAAGCAGTTGACTTCCTGGGTTTTACCTGGATGGACTGTTTCAGCTCAGAAGGAAATGTGACATAACAGTCACCTTCACAGAAAGTCCCCTGTCCGCTTGTCACTTGAGTCTCAAGCATGATCTCCATGGCCAGCAATTTACAGACACGATAAACTATTCCCAAAGGCAGGCAAACCTTCAGAAGGACAGAAACTACCATGTGCTCTGAGAGCTGACTCTGAATAGTAACAAACACACAGGCAGCCTCCTTTTGCAGGACCCTGGCTGGCTCCACAAAGGATGCAGGCTCTGTACCCATAAAGGAGCCTTTGCAGCCTGCACAGCTCATAATTAAGCAGCCTTGTTAGAAGATTGCTGTGTTTACTGATGCGGTGGGAAGATTTGATTGAAAAATAAGAAAGAAAGTCAAAGAATATGAAGAATTGCCTTTAAGTCTACTTTGATGTCAAAAAATCTTAAAAACATGCTGCTAAAATAAGATGCGCAACCCAAAGCAGTGTTATCCAAACGTGGCTGAGCTCCACAGCACCCGAAGGATGCTTTTGTGAGATAGTTAATGCTTATGCATGTGTATTGTTGAATTTTTAGGTATGTAAATCTGGGCTTAGGACGGATGGAGGCTGTTTATTGAACGATGCACAAAGAGGCTGTAATACCCTTAGAGCTGAGAGACCCAGACATGGCCAGGATGCAACCATGCCCAGAGTAACAAAAAAAAAAAAAAAAAAAAAAAAAAAAAAAAAAGCTTTGTCACCAACCAAGATTGAGCCAACAACAAAAAAGAAAAGAAAAAACACAGAACATTAGTCTCTCTAAAACAAAGGGTCCTCTTGAAGTGTGCAACTAACTCCTTGGTCACTGTAAGCAATGCAGCCACATAATTATCACTTAGTGAACCTTAGATTGTAATGGCAGAGTAGTTCAAATGAGTGTAGGCTATCTTGATAGGATAACCCAGCGTGGTCACTAAGGAATTAGTGCAGCTCAGGAATGACTGTGCTCACCTGTCAGTGTGCCAATGTGACAGCCCTGGGCTGCCCACATCTGAGAAATTTTCTTCTGTCTCTGGGTCAATTCATCCTCAGTGGAGTGAATTCAGAATCCATTGGGATAGCCTCCTCTGGGTGTGTCTGTGAGGATGTTTCCAGAGATATTTAACTGAAATAGGAAGACCCTCCCTGAACGTGGGCAACGCCATGCCATCGACTGAAGTCCTGGACTAAATAAAAAAGGAGAGAGGGAGCTGAGCATCAGCCTTCATCTCTTCCTGCTTCCTGACTGTGGGTGCCACGTGACCAGCTGTTGCATGCTCCTTGAACTACCATGGGTTTTACCCTCCAATTGTGAGCTAGAATAAACCCTTCCATCCTTAAATAGCTCTTGTCAGACTTTTTAGTCACAGCAATGAAAAATGTTACTATTTCAGATGACATGACAAGGAGACAGCTGGATGTATAAATGGACATCCCTGAGAACCTACATGATATTAGAATTCAGACTCATGGCCTCTGTGACCATTAGTTCAGAACAATCAAGACCTGCCCACAATTGCCATCTGTCCCACTATCCTACTCAGGATTAAATCAGATACAGGCAATCTCAGAAGATGCACTACTTCCAATGAGTCCAGCCACAGCTTCCAAATGGCTGTGGCCCACCTGGATACCATATACCTGCTCTCCATGTCCCGTGTGACTCTTCTATGACTGTGTCAGTCTTCAAGACTAAAGAACGAAACGATGGTGGCTGACCTCCCTGTGCAAGTGCTCAAGATGGGTTTGGTCTCATTTGAAAGGACTTCTCTTAGTCTCAAGTCGTAATACTTAAGAATGTGATTGGTTAATGAACGTAGAGGGCTCAGAGCTGCATCCCATTCTGTAGACCACTCCTGTCCCAAGCTCTACATCCTTCAGCAGCAACCCAGCAGAAGTAAACATCCCTGCTTTTCCTCCTGAGGCAAAGAACGGGGAACTGAGATTCTGATTGAAATAGGAAAACAGAAAATAAAACACCATCAAAAATTTGAAGCCCCAGAATATTTATTTCAAGCACACGCACAAAAAAAATAAATAAATAAAATAAATAAAAAAATAAAAAAAAAAAACCCAAAGCCTGAAGCTGTGTCTGTGTTTGCTGTGTCTATTACTTCCTGCAAAGCCTCACCTAACAAGAAAGCCTCTTGCAGGCCTTGTTTTTCTATACATATGGATACGGAAAGGGGGAAATGTTTTGGTTAGGGTGTATGGATAGGGAGCGAGTGGCGCTTCGGGGGTTCTGTGCCCGGTCTGATTTGATTTTCCTCAGGAATCAGCCAAGTTGAAGACATCGCTCTGCATGTACGAAAATAGATTTCCCCAAATGGCTGTGTTGGCCCGAGAGATGATAAATTGTGCTGCCTCCAGTCTGTGCAAATCAGGAATGGAAATAGATGAAGCAAGGCCAGAGCAATGTCATGGCAAACCAGCCCGTGCTTCTCAAGTAGCATTGCTTCGGCTCTTTCAGGAGGTGGAGTGCAGGGTAGGGGTGCACTGACTCTCAGCACAGAGGCAGGCTGGGGTGTCTCTCTGGTTACACTGGTTACAGGTGCTATTTCTTCCTAATATCTTGACTGCCATAACCTGTGTTTGGTATTGACTTTCACATTCTAACATATACCCAGTCTTTCAATTTTAGGTGAGAAAAAAAATATTAATTGAACTTGGTGTCCTCCAGGAAGCCCTAAAAAGTCAAAGGAGAAGGTGTCTTCCTTTTTACAAAACAATTGACCCCCCAAGTTACTTTCAGATTCTTGCACAATGTAGATACTAAATCCATTTTATTTTCTTTTTTTTTTTTCCATTTTCCATGTGTGTGTAGAGTGCATTTTTTTGTCTTACATGAATGGGTGAATGAAGAGGAGGTGTGCATGCATGTGTGCATGCATGTTGAGGCCTGCAAAGCCTCACTTAACAAGAAAGCCTCTTGCAGGCCTTGTTTTTCTATACATATGGATACAGAAAGGGGGAAATGTTTTGGTTAGAGTGCATGGTTGACTTTAAGAATCATCCTCCATCACTCTTCTACATTATTCAAGGAGGCAGGCTCTCTCAATCAAACCCAGAGCTCATCAATATGCCCAGTCTCTTTAGACTGTTCTGGGGATTCCCCTGTCACTTGTCTGCTGAGGCTGGAATAACAGATAGACTGCCATCCCCACCTGTCATTTAGGTGGGATTCTGGTAATCCAAAACCCAGTCTTCATATGGAAAAAGCTTTAACTGTTGATCCATCTCCACAGCCTGCAGGTCAGTTGAATGAAGACAATGTCGTGTAGATGTCTGCTCTGTTATCAACCCAGTGCCTAGAACCATCCAAAACCCAAATGGATAGGCAGACCCGTTAAGACAGAGTACAGCAAAGCTCACACCAATTGCACTTCAAAGCATCTTGAAGATCATTGCTGGAGTCTGGTAAGCAACCCTGGTGCTCCTTGGAGACCTTGGATCACTTTCTTCACAGATTACTTGCTTCTTAGAACAGATGAAAAAAACTACCAAAGATCAGTTCATATCTTGACCAAAAGTATGAGTTGATATCTGCTGATATCTGAACTCAAGACTGCAACTTGGTTTCCACTTCTCCTGACTTTATTTGGAGAATGGTTAAGGTTGAACTAGTTGCTATAACTGAAACATGATGGGCATTGGTACCTCTATGTGCTGCCAAGGGAACAATTCTTCCTGGAGGCAGGATTAACTTGGAGAAGAAACTCTTCCCATCTGGAGCCCCTTCAACCAGTTTTTGAAAGTGAGTACCATGATGTTGGACATAAAGCTGTTGAAGCAGGATCAAGTTGGGACATCTATGTACATCAGAGGGGAGAGTCAGTCAGCATCTATCCATCTGCCATTGGCTGAGGCTGAGTCACATGACCTCAGCTAACTGCAAGGTAGATAAGACTCAAACATGACCCAGGAGGGAAAAGAAATTAATAAGTCATCTCCAAGAGCCCTTTTTTAAAATTAAATTATGATGTTTCATACATGTAAATAATGCATTCTGATTACTTATACACCAACTCTCTCTTATCTTCCTCCCACCCAACTGCCCCCCTCCTCAATATAGACCCTTCCTCACATTCAGGTCTTGTTTATTTTAGACTCACTAAATTTAATCATCTATGGTGGTTTGAATGAGAATGGCCCCCATAGGCTCATACATTGGAATACTTGGTCCTTAGTTGGTGAAACTGTTTGGGAAGGATGAAGAGATGTCGCCTTGTTGGATGAATGTCCAATTGGGAATGTACTTAAAGGTTTCAAAGAACATATGTTATTCTTAGTTATCTTGTGTCTGCCTCCTACATGTGAAACAAATGTGAGCTCTCAACTGCTCCTGCCACCATGCCTTTGATTCGCCAACATGGACTCTAACCCTTTATTATCTTGTCATTGTTATATATAAAAGTAACTAAGATGCCACGACTGTTTACATTGCCAGGTTTGGTACTGTCCTGGTGGGCTCACCACCAAGTACACACCTGAAGACAATGTTGGTCCTTCAACCAGGGCCCATCAGCAACCAATAGTTCAATAGCAAGAGGGACCCATGAGTGGCGGCCCAAATCCCTGATTGACTGTTGACCTGCCCAGTGAACTACACACCCAGGATAGGCAAGAGCAGCTGCTGTGAGATCATGTTTACAAGTTTTGTGTCATGCTCCAAAGACAACATTTTAAATCCCATCTCCATATCTTCTAGACCTTTCTAGCTCTTCTTTCATGAATCTACAGGAGCCTTAGGGTTATGAATGTCATAGTTTGGGATGAGCCCTCAATTGTCACCAATTCTAAACACCTAGAACAGCCACATTGTCATTCAGTGCAAAGAGAAGCTTCTCTGATGAAGGTTGAGAGTGATATTTCTCTATGGAAAGAAGCGTGGATATTTAAAAGGCACTAGGTGCCATGACAATGCAGTTGAACAGTAGCAAGTCCTCCCTAGGACCTAGGTCCTCCCCAGCCATTTGTTTAATGAAATTTAGAGTATGAGCATTAATTCTCTTTCTGTAGAGAGGCTTTAGATCTGAACAGAAAACCACCGTTTACACTCATAACAGTCATGTGGTAACTGCACCCATTAGGCACATCTTGTCTGACAGTCAGCCATGCAGAGCATCTCCCATTTTAGCTGGGAGAAAACCGTAAAATTCCAAAAAAAAAAAAAAAAAATCCCCAAAAGAAAATTATTGCAACTCATAATGGAAAGATGGGAAGATCTTATTTGTACATTGTTTCAATGACTTTTTTCTTTGTTTATTTTCTTCCTGTCCTCTTTCTGTTGTTTTTGGATATTTGTAGGGGGGGGGTTCTAGTCAAGTTCTCGTGTGTCCCAGTCTCAAACTCACTATGTACCCAAGGATAGCTGTGACCTGTCTCCAACACAAGGCACACTGTGGTTGTGGTTGTTGTGGTTGTGGTGAGGCAGGAGGCAGGGGCATGGTATGGAGGCATGATGGGTAGGGTGAGTAAGTTATGATGGGTATGTCAGTGTTGAGACAGGAGGCATGGTGGGTATGGTGAAGTATGGTGGTGGGTATGATGGTGGTAGGTAGATAGGGTATGGTGGGTATGGCGGGTGGTGGGTATGGTGGGTGGGTAGGGTATGATGGGTATGGTGGGTGGATAGGTTAGGTGGGTATGGTGGGTATAGGCCAGCCCTGGGTCAGTCCTTGGATTATAGGCATTCACCACTACACCTAGTTTTATGCAGTACTGGGGATTAGATCCAGGACCTTGAATATGAAAGGCAAGCGTTCCACAACTATGGAACAGCTATGTCCCCAGCTGTCCATAATTCTGAAGGTGCACTGCCCCGTGTATAAGAAGGCCTAAATGCTATAAAAATGGATGCCAATATGTAGAATGTAAAATAAACACCACAAGATGAAAGAGAAATGTACACGTAATTTCACAGAACTGGAAAATTGCCTCAGTGGGTAAAGTACCTGCTGCACAAGCATGAGAACCTGAGTTCAAATCCCAAGAATGCACATAACCCACTCTCAGCAGCAGGCATCTGTCATCCCAGTGCTGCCTAAGGAGATGGGAAGTAGCCTGAGATCCACAGGAGCATACAAGACACCTGTATCACATAGGAGGAAAAGTAAGGACTGATACTCATGACTACACACACACACACACACACACACACACGCACACGCACACGCACACGCACACGCACACGCACACGCACGCACGCATGCACGCACACGTGCACACGTGCACACAGTGCAATGTTATAATTTAAATGCAGGTGTATTTCCAAAAGAACCTTCTGTTTTTATTTCATCAATAAAAGCAGCAGACTTTAAGTTAGTCAACCTTCAGGAGTAGCTATTTATAGAACCATAGACACAAAACTATGTCAAGAAAACAACCCCCTCAGTGACCCATCTGGGAAAGGCAGAGTTGGTATATGCATTTGTATGGTCAGGTCAGAAATACATATACACTACCAATGTGATAAGTTAATGCTGGGCTAGATATCAATCATCCCTTCACCTGTGGTAGTTTTTATATGAAACAAGAACTATGATTGATCCCCATTTACTATTGAGGGAAGATGTGCAAATTAATCTTGGTGTGATTTCCATTCATCATCAATAGAACACCCTTGGGCAGAGTACCGTGAGACACAAGCTGGATGCTGATGCCGTGAGGGGGAGGGGTGGGGTCTGTTTCATGTAGAAAGCCTTGGTGTGAAAAAGATGTCCGAGGTCACAGGAGAGAAACATACAGCGCCCCTGGGATGCAGTGAGCTTCAACTTGACCCACCTGAGAAGAGAGAATCTTAACTGAAAAAAAATGCCTCCATCAGATTGGCCTGTGAGCAAACGTGTGGGGCATTTTCTTGACTGATGATTGAAGTTGGAAGGATCCAGCCCATTGTGGGTGGTGCCATCCCTGGACTGGTTGTCCTGGATGCTAGAAGAAAGTGGGCTGAGCAAGCCATAGGGGGTAAGCCAGTAAGCAGCACTCCTCCATGGTCTCAGTTTTAGTCCCCGCCTTCAGGCTCCTGCCTTGAGTTCCTGTCTGACTTCCCTACATGATGGACTGTGACCTCAGAAGTGTAACTCAAATAGAACCTTTTCTCCCCAAGTTGTTTTTGGTCAGTGTTTGTTTTGTTTTTACCACAGCAACAGAGAAGCAAAGTCAGCCATTCTGTACCTGAGAGCTGGTATGATGTTTCTTCCACCCCAACCGAGATGTCTACAGCAGGCAAAAGGAAGAGGGTATGGAAAGGCTGAAGGAGGGGGAAATGGGCAGATCTGCAAAGGTCTGGTGCTCCCAAATTGAAGCTCCTAACACCCCCTTATGAGTGTGAAGCAGCAAGCTGGGGTGGATTGACCAGAGTAATTGAGTCTTACTAGGGTCAACGGTCTCTATTCATATACTCCAAAATGCCACTGCCATGCTGCAGAGCTTCCTCTTGCCTCATAGGTCAGGGTCAGCCATATCTAACAGCTACAGCCAGTCTCCCTCTGTGGCAGTGAGGGTCATGGGTAAGTAGCACATGCTCACACTTCTGCATGATGCTATTGCCAGACCCACAGGCTGTGGGTTCAGAGGGAGCCATCTGGGTTCAGATTTCCAGCTATCAGCAAAGCACATTTGAGATAAACAGTTAATATTGATCAACTGACTCAGGAAAAACTTAACATTTTAAAATAGTTTTATCCCTTGAAAAACTGTGAGACTATTAGTGTGTGTCTGACTGTGTGTGTGTGTGTGTGTGTGTGAGAGAGAGAGAGAGAGAGAGAGAGAGAGAGAGAGAGAGAGAGAGAGAGAGAGAGAGAGAGTTAAATGTAATTATGAGAAGTGATTATCTGCTACATAATGAGAGGTTGGCCCTCAGGGACACTGACTTCTTTACTATAAATGAGGTTCCTTCTCTGTCAACAGAGTTTTCCCAACATGCCTCAGTTTCCTCATTTACTAAAAACACCCTGACAGTGAACAATTCATGTTTTTTTTCCATGCTTCATCAAATATTCCCAATCTGTCAGACTCAGATATTAACAAAAAATAATTGCCTAAAACTTTGATTTCCTATCATAAAACTAAATAATTATTTACCCTTTCTGTCCTAACCATATGAATGAGCAATAAGTTCAGTCTGCAGCCTTGTAAGATTCCTGCATGGCTCATCCTGATACCCATCAAACCATGTCCTAACACACCTGTGCATTCAAGACCCTGACTGTCCTTCTCTGCTCATTCTTCCAAAAGCCTAAGCAAAGCTATGAGGAACATTAAGTAGCAACGATGCTATAATGTGACATTGACGTCATCACTTGTTGTTATGGCAAAATATCTAACAAAACTTCAATAGGGGTTTCTTCCAGCTCACGGTTTGAAGTCACAGTCTATGGGGGAGGGGAGGGCATGGCAGCAGGAGCATGCAGCAGCTGGTCACATGGCAACCACAGTCAGGAAACAGAGAGAGATGGACGCTGGTGCTCAGCTCACTTTCTCCTTTTTGTCCCCTTTAGGACCCCACGCAGCCCTGCAGTTCCGTCAGCCTCCATCCACTGTGCAGCTTTCCTCTGGTCTCCCTGTGACTTCTCCGCCTGATGCATTTCTGTAGCTCTTTGGGATGAGAAGCTGGTGCTGTCTTGAGTCCCAGAGGCAGCCCTGCCCACTGCCTTCACACCTCACACCTGTTTGCACGGCTCCTCTTTGCTCCAGCCTGTGTTCGGGTCTCCTAGAAACCCAGAGCATCCCCCTCTCCCTTCCTTCTCTCCTCTGTCAGCAAAGCTACAGATGGCTGCCCTGTGTCCCAGGATGCCTGCAAGTAGCTCAAGAAGAAAAACCCAGTTCAAACTATTTCATAAATCCTCTTCTGGGAAAATGGCTAGGTTCTCAGACACTGTCTTGTCCTTTTACAGTTGCTAAGTGTGGTGACGGCTGCAGTCACACCTGAATATAGAATAAAGGCTGGATTAGGCACCTGGTTCCTACCCCATTAAATTAGTGGCCATTACTGCTGGCTAAGTCTTTTGTGGCTCCCACTGTAATGTGTCACAGGGTGAAGAGGATTTTTTTCTTTCCATGATAGAAAAAGAGATTTTCACAATAAAGAAATCATGACCTCTGCTCCACAAATAATCCTGCTGATTGAAGACTGCCCAGCTTAGCTTCTTCCCTGACCCTGGCTACATCAATGCCTATTGTAAGAAACAAGTGTGTCCTGCTCTGTGATTACAGTTCTGGTGACAGAGCAGCTGTGTCCTCTGCTTTGGAAGGCACCATCCTTATAATTTCATTTACGACTTTCATGAAAAGATTTACCTTTATTTTTAATTGTGCGTTTGTGTGTGCTGGCATGTGTATATGCGTGTGTGTCTGTGTATGTGTGCATGCAGTACCTGCAGAGGCCAGAAGAGGGCATCAGCAACTGAAGCTGTAGTTACAAGAGATTGTGAGCCATCAGGTATGGATGCTGGGAACCAAATTCTTAAGATTGAAAATAGTAAACACTGACATGCCCCTGCCTCAGGTATATCCTTAGCAAGGTCACAGGATCCTGCCTCACCCACAGTCATATACACCTGGTAAAAACTGAGACAAATATGTTACCCATGGCATTGTAACATCTGCATAAATTTCTGAGGCTTATCCACATTAAGAGGAAGGGAATAATTTGGCAACATTGTATATTGAAGTTTTGATTTTGCTTAAACCATTGGTCCTTTTCTACTTTGGCAAGGTTTCAAAGGCCAGGTCTACCCCAAATGCTCTGTGTCCGACCATGTAACATCAACTTCTGCATCCTTTACAATTTACTTCATAAGACCAGATGTTAGATGCTGATTTCACAGCAAATGGAGATACCTACCCTGCGTTATGTTGTTAAATGAGAGTGCAGAGCTGCCCCAGGGAAAGGTGTCCAATGGTGTAGTGAGGAGCTCATTCCAAAATGGTAAGGGATGCGCAGCCCGCAACTGCTTTTGATTCCCGAGATGCACTGGTTTGGCTGCCAGGTTCCATCTCACCCAACGCAACACTGTGAGAAATGATGTGTGCAGTGATGGAGCAGAGATGATGAGACACAGCAGGCCAAGCACTCCTATTCCACCACGCCTCTGTACGGGGAAAATTCATGTCCTCTTCTCACTCAGGCTTTGTTGAAACGATAACCCACAGGTCAAAATGCAAACCAAGCAAGCAGTATCTCAAAAGAATTTTATAGGGCTCCTGTCTTGGCCATGGGAGGGACTCTTGGTCTGGGTGTGAGAAGGTCCTCCGGCAGAATATACAGTCGCACATTCTACTGTGACAACCTTGAACCAGAACGTGCGTGCTTCATCTCACTAAAGCTCACCCCCATGCTTGCGGCGCAGAGTCTCCACCACCCTGTGCTACCAAAGAAGGTCCCGGCATCCCGAGGACTGTCTCACCCACAGTCACACAGCTGGTGAACACCAGGCAGATGCAAACATCCTGCCCCGCCCCCACCTTTCCTGCAGCAGGCTCCTGGCCAGAGGAGGATCCCTCCTCTACAGCAAAGCCTTTTTCTCTTCCCTCTTCCCTCGAATACAATCCCAGCTCTCCTGTGAGCAATGCTGTCTCCATTTCTCTTCCTGCTGCTGTAATAGGATATCCTGATAAAAGCCACTTAAGAGAGAAAGCATTTGTTTTCCCACAAAGCACCATCTGTCATCCATCGTGGTGGAGTCACGGTGGCAGGAACTGGGAGTGGGTGGCATCACATCCACAATAAAGAAGGCGAGAGGAACACAGGCAGATTCGAGGCTTGTTGGCTTCTTTTCAAACAGTCCAGGACCCCCTGTCCAAGGAAGGGTCCCACCCACAGAATGGTAGCTCTCTCCACACCATTTAACCTAACCTGGACAATCCCTATAAGTATGCCATCTCCCATGTGATTCCAGACACCAGATAGCTGACAATCAACAGTGTCAGGAAGGGAGGTTGGATGAGTTTTCTCATCTCGGTGTGTTTCTGTCACCGCCACTGTTGATGACTCAATGGGATTTTGTTGATGAGATGCAATAAATGCACAATCCAACACCGTTGACCTTAGGGGAAAGTTAGGCAGCCAGAAGCCAGAATGTGCCTTTTTGCTCAGAGGCTGGATGAAACCCAAACAAGGACCTCACTGCCATTATTACCAAGGCCCTGGGAGGATTCTAAGATGAACATCTGGGCACGCTCTCCCTCCCACACTCATCCCAGGCTCTTAGTCCCTTACACAAGGTGAGGTCCAGGTAGAGTCTTTGCAAGTCAAGACCTATTACCTAAGACACCTCTGATGTCTGGTCTCATTAGCAGTGGAGTCAGGATAGGTCTGGAGGGAGTAAGTGCATCTAAGTATTCTTCACCTCGGCCCTCTGCTGTGCGATTTTATGCCACATGCTCTTTGGTCTTTCCTTGCAAGTCTCTATTTGGTATTATAAAAATTCTCCAATTTCTTGAATCTATTTAATCAGCGTAGAAAAAAAGAAACTCCCCTGCCATTTAGCCTTTTCAATTTCACGACTCAGCACAGTCTTGGATTACTCTACTATTTTGCATTCACGACAGAAAAATACAAAAGGTGACAGATGAAATGTGGGTCAGGCCAACTTTTATTCTGGCCCAATAAAAGTGCAAGTCCTCTGAAAAAAAGAACCTTTCCCAGCAATTATGAATATAGAGGACTAATGTAAAAAATGTGGCGTTTGAGATTGAGGCCACAGTCATCATTTTAAAGCAGTTAGGAGCACATTTCAGAGTAAATAGACCTGCTTCTGTATGCTGCCTGGAGATGATGAAGCCAGATAGGATTCTCAGAAGCCCTCAGAGGGGAAATGCCTGTCGGATAATCAAGTCATTGGGATACGACCCGGGGAACTGAAAAATATTAATTTTAATGATGTGAGCCAAAAATGAGTTGAGAGAGAAATGGGGGAGGGGAGGGGTGTCTCTCTCAACAATAACATCTCAGGATTTGAGGAGTACTTGGGCTATTTGTTTGTTAGTGTGTGTGTATGTGTGTGTGTGTGTTCATGTGTGTGTGCGTGTGTGTGTGTGTGTGTGTGTGTGTGTTCATGTGTGTGTGTGTGTGTTCATGTGTGTGTGTGTGTGTGTGTGTGTATGTAGAAGCTAGAGACATCACTGTCAGGCAACTTCCTAAATCACTCTCTAGCTTGTTTTTAACACAGGGACCCTCACTGAACCTGGAGCCCACTGTGAAGCCCCAGGGATCCCCCTATCTCATTCCCAGAGCTGGGATTAGAGGAGCATCTACAGTGCCTGTCTTTTTATACAGATTCTGGGGATATGAGCTCTGGTTATTTATTTTTATGTGTATGAGTGTTTTGCCTGTTATGTGCCTGTACACTGTGTATGGGCAGTGCCTGAAGAGGCCAGAAGAGGGCGCTGGATCCCCCTGGAACTGGAGTTAGAGATGGTTGTGAGCCCCCACCTGGGTCCCTTGCAAGCCCGGCCTCCTCCCACTCCCCTTCTCCTGTTCCCACCTACTACTTACCATCCGACTCTCTCCTCTACACTGTGTGTCATTAGATGCCTCACTTATATTGCCTAATACATTGTCCCAGAGGCCCACATAAGCACTTGAAAATGGCAACTGATTTATATAGTCCAACCTGCCTGTAGACTACTACATCTCTATCCTCCATCATCTGTCACCGATGGGCTGAGGCAGGGGAGTATGGTGGAGCAGGGGGGTGTGGAAGGGCTTACACAAAGACCGCAAACTGGCGGAAGGGAGAGTTCCTCCAGCTGAGGCTAACTAAAACTGACTGGAGCCGCTGGTGCAAGGGCAGAGGCAGCCCAGAGTGCCTCAAGGTGACCTGTGTGGCTCTTTCCGATGTTAAAACACATGCCCTTGGGGAGAGATTTAAGATGCTGATGAGGCATGCATGGGAGCCTGAAGTTGTATGTAGAGCTACAGAGCTACATGGAACATGCAGAGCACACTTGAATCTACTCTGTGCGTTTCGTAAAGACCCCCACATTGCATGATAGAAAGGCACGCATGTTTAGAGGATCTGCACTGTCTGACTGTCTGAACTTTGCCCTGCTGTAATCAGCTTCCATCCTCAGAAGTGCATCTTTCTCCAATCAGCTCTTCCTGCTTCAGCTACTGTCTGAGTAACTGCACTGAGTGCCTTTGTACAATTCCTCCCTTCTGGACACACACACACACACACACACACACACACACACACACACACACACACACCTGGAAATCCCAGTGGGTGTCCAGCAAGCCCTGTGAGCCAATATCACCCATATTTTGGTATTGTGGAAAGTGCCTTAATAAACAGTGTGTGGTGTCCCTCAGTACACTGGTTTTGCTCATCCTCTTATGCCTGTGGTTCTCAACTTACAGGTCATGACCCCCAGGGGGCTGAGCAACCCTTTCCCAGGGGTCACATATGAGATATCCTGCATATCAGATATTTACATTACTATTCATAACAGTAGCAGAATTACAGTAATGAAGTAGCAACAGAAATAATTTAATAGTTGAGGGTCACCACAATATGAGAAACTGTATTAAAGGGTCACAGTAATAGGAAGGTTGAGAACCACTGTTATGCTAACATCACAGCAGTTAGCTTAAGCCACACTCTGCCCTACTCCATGAGGACTTCATTTTATTTACCTGTGTCTGTAGTGACCCTATTTTCAAATGCAATATCACATTTATATCTAATTGGAACTAGGCCTTCCTCTCACCACACAATTCTACCAACACCGTACAAATCATCTCTCCTACAAAAAAAAAAAAAAAAAAAAAAACCCAAGCTCTGCCTATTCTGAGCCTGGTTTCCCATGACATTGGCACTTTTGACTGAGGGCATAAATGCCAGAGTGGTTTCCTCTGGGCTTGGTGGGACCATCATAAGTCTGGGGAGGAGACTTGGGAGGAATCTGGGAGGAGCTAGAGGGTGGATATGACCAAAATGTATGCATGTGTAAAATTCTCAAAGAATAGATTTTTTAAAAGTCATTTTTATCCTTTATCTGGAATGAAATTGGAGACAATGTAGTTTGTCCACCTGCCAGATCAGAGCTGTGTGAGAGGGTGGGAAGAAAAAGACACACAGTTCATCAGAACCCAAGAGCAAAATCCAAAGTGGCTTTGTTTTAAATGGTGGTTTTTGTTTCAACTATTTTTTCATTGCTGATGTATGTTTCTACATATTGTGATAAATGACTAGTAAGTGTCCTGTTATTTTTAACATGCACATAGCCAAACATATTAACCCATCAGACTTTACTTAACAGCCCAGAATATTAAAAGAGAAGACCCTCCAGTAAGCTGAAAACATGGGGTAGAGTCTGAATATCCACATTTAACAAATTGCAATGGGAAAGTACAGTACTTTATGATGAAAAATAAAAAGACAGTAAAAGATTTTTAATAATCAAATAACAAAAGTATTTGAGTCTTTGTTAATTGTGTACCAAGTATTTGGAGGTGAGTCTAACAACCGAGGTTGGATGTTTCTGTCAGCCCTAGTATTGTGGCTGGAGTGGTAAAGGGGGATAGAGAGAGAGAGACAAGTAAAGAGAGATAGAGAGCAAATATGGGGAGTAAATTGTGCCTTCCTTGACATTTAATTTGTATTTTGTGTGTATATATATGGTATATATGCATATGTGTGTGCAGTACCCAGAGGGGCCAGAAGCGGGCAACAGATCCCCTGGAGCTGAAGTTACAGGAGTTTGTGAACCTCCATGTAAGGTGCTGGGAATTGAACCCTAAATCCCGGGTCCTGTGTAAGAGCTCTTAACTACTGAGCCATCTCCTCAATTGTTCTTTGGCATTTAAAATAATATTCATATTCACTGTATCTATGTACACAGTGAACTCCAAACCAGAAGGCTATCTGAGGAGAACACATCTGTATGGGTTTCATAGCTTGTATAATTGATGTATAATTAATTCATAGCTGATATCACTTGGCTGAACAGGAACTAACTTAGTCCACCCTTCTTCATGTAACTTTAAATATGCATGCAGCTGGGCATGCATTTGGGGCTAGATGTGAATGTGTGTAAAAATACAGTGCGACTAGATCCAATATTTCATTCCGATGCCTTTAATTATATTTTTACTGTATGAAATATTTGATTTATATTCTTTAAACTGTTCTCATTAGTTGCAAACAAAGCTAGACATTGGCATTACCAGAGATGGGAGAAAGCAGAGGGAGTCCACTTTCTCACTGGACTGGAATTTTCATGCTAACCATAGCATAAAATGCAGACAAATTCATATTCTCTGGCTGGGATGACAAATCTTCTGACTGAACATGAGCTGTGCTTAAGACAAGAGGTGAAGGCTCTGAAGGTGTGGCTCTTTCCTAGATGGTTGCTGTCAGCACCTTGGACAGCTCTTTGTCCCCAGCACTCCCAGACCTTGCGAAAATAGTGAAACTCTCAAACCCCCATTGTCTGGGAGACTCACCAACACTCTGACTTGTGTCAGTGAGTCCTGGGTAAACTTTCCTAGAAGTCAGGTCCCCCAAACCGGACGCTGGAAAGACACACATACCGTGTACAACCAGGCTGGGTGAAACTGGGGTCAATGTACTTTTTTTTTTCAGGGAAGAAAAGGGCTTTCTATTCGTGGTCTGTATTACATCTTTTGTTCTAGTTTCCGATGTCCCTGTGGTAGAAGAAGGTGTGTCCCTGGCTGCTAGTGGGTCACCCGTGCCTCTGTGGACACCCCATACTCACATGCATAAGGTACCATTAACTGGAGCTATCAATGACTGCAGAGGCACCACTGGGGAAGACTTACACTATCCCAAAGTCCAGATTCAGTCCCAGATGTCCCTGGTCACCCCGTGTCTGTGAGGGGCAGAGAAGGAATGACTTGGAAGCTCCCTGTGGGAGTTGAGAATCACTCCTAAAAGAGAAATATCCTGGGTCTGGAGACGAGGAAAATAATGTTCTCCTTTACTGGGGAGGGAACCCCAATCAAAAGGCATCCAGGACTGTGTGTCACCAACAACTAAGGACATAGAGAGGGATGGATGAACTCCGTGACACATCAACTTGATTGCATCTGGAATCAACTAAAACCCAAGCTCCTGGGCACACCTGGGATTAAGATTTCCTTAATCAGATTCCTTGGAGCAGGAAGACCCACCCTAAACTCGGGTCACCCTATATAAAGGACACAGAAGAGGGAGATTTTGCTTTTTGCCTGCTTCACCCTCACTCTTGTTAGCAAGTTCTTCTGTTCCGTTGCTGTTGGTGGTATTAAGTCCAAATTTTTCAGAATTCTGATATAGACTGAAAACCAGGAGCTCTCCAGGAATCCTCAGGACTCTAGCACCAGATTGGGACTGCAGAGAAATCCAGTCTCACAGTCTGAACAACTATCAAATTCTCAGCCTTTCAGTCAGGAGGCAGCCATTGTTGGACTGCCCAGACTGCATCTCTGATAAATCCTCTTAATATACGTGTTCATCCTGTCTGTTCTGTCCCTTCACAGAACCCTGACTAATGCAGGCACCTAGCCTTCCGGTCCCTTTCTGTAGGGAGCCGCTATTCAAAGATGGCGCTGGCTTCCTGGTAGCCTAGCTGTAAACAACTCCATATTTGGCTATGGTGCACGAGTATGGTAATTGGCCTTATGTCCTCAGCCTATCCCGTGGCTCCCCGTGCTTGCATTCTGGTGGGACCCAATCACAGTACGGCACGTTTGCCTGATTCCCTATATAAGCAGCTGCAGTTTAGTCCTCGGGGCCACTCACCTCCCGCTCTCCCTTAACCAAGAGGCGCTCCACTAAAGTGTGGTCTGAGAAGAATCCTCGCGTGGTGATCGTTCTTCCTCGCTGGCCGAGGAGCGCGCCGCAACTGGTGCCGAAACCCGGGATGGAAACATCGGACACCAGGTGAGGGGTCGAAGAGGATTCAGAACTCAACACACGGAGCGGTGACGTCGGTAAGTTCGACAGGAACAGCGGCAACGACGTTGGTAAGTTCTCCAGGTATGCTGATTACTGGGATTAATCCGCAGCCCTTCGCTCAGGCATGGTAAACGGGTATCGGTAATGCAGGTGTTACCGCAACACCTTTCCTGGGGTCTCTGAATCTACAGAGCATGGAACAGCAGCAGCTAGTTGCCTCTGAATAGGACTGGTGGACCTGGGATCCTGGAATTGAGTCCCCAAGATCAGCAGTCATGCTGGCCCAAGAGGTGGCAGTTTCCACAACTTGTCTGGGCAGTGTGGCCCCAGCTACCTGGAAACCCCACACAGGGAAGGGAGACTTCCCCCAAGCCCCAAGAATGGGATGGTCCTGTTGGCCACCTTTAAGAAAGTTATGCTGGCTGGGTTGAATTTACAGGTATGAACGTGTGTGGCATCGGCTGCTCTTTCAGGATATAACCCTTCCAGGTTATGTAAAATGTTCCCCCAACCCGGACACTCAAGCTTAAACACCTATGCATAGAGGTAGTAAATGGCAGAAAGGGATTATGCATACAGTTACATAGACCCTAGACGAGAGAGAGAGAGAGAGAGAGAGAGAGAGAGAGAGAGAGAGAGAGAGAGAGAGAGAGAGAGCTGAAGCCTAGAAGGGACTCCACATGTCACTGTTGGGTTCAAGGTGAGCAGATGTGAGTGGCTTAAGCGGAAGGGAGCTCATACTGACAGCCAATAGGGAAATGATAACCTCAGACTTACAGCTACATGAAACCAAATTCTGACAATAATGTGAATGGATGCATAAGCCAGTTCCCACCCAAGCCTGCAGAGAAGCTTTCAGGCAGGCAACACAAAGGAGGCAGAGCCACACCCTGACCCTCACCCCCACCCTCGTCCCCTCAGGGTTGGATTCTGATCCGCAGAACAAGGAGACAACACGCACATAGTTTTCCATCATGAAGTCCACAGCAGAGACAGAATGTCATTACCAGTGTGGACACTGATATGAAAGTCTCACGACTCTGCAGGATACGAGAAGGGAGGGGCCAGCCATATCTTCCTAAAAGAGTGAGGTAGAAATGTTCAGCATTGTGAGGAATGCGATGCTGGACTGTCCCCCAAAATAGCTGAGAGTCATTCTGGAGGAAGAAGACGGGGAGCTGTCTCCCAGGTCCCTCCTGGGATGACAGTGTTTGGATAGATGGCAGATGGGGACACCATCATTTCAGGAGTCCCCTGTATAACACATTTGTCTAGCACTTTCGTCAGAAGCCTGCCTTGACTTCAACCACCTCATGCAGCCATTTCTTTGCAAGGAAAAAAAATTCATTTTCATTGTTTAAATAGGAAGTAAAAAAATCAATCTACACGAGAAGGACATTTTTAAAGGCTAATTTAGTGAAAATTGTATGAAAAATGTAAAAAATAATTTTTTCCTAGCAGTGTAGATCTGAGTTTTCTATTTATATGCAAATGCTGGATGTCTGAGCCTATTTTATGTTTTACAGTTTTGAAATATTACCTGTTTCATAAACCTTGGATTAATGAAGTCCTGACAGGATAGTGAGTCCTTTTTGGAAAATAGTTTTAGAATCTTACACCCTTTTCGTGTAAATTTGTTACAGCGATTTCTCACTCCACAGAAAACCACAATGAACATTTTTAATTCTTAGCTATAACATGTTCTATTTTTCCCACATTATTCTAAAGATAAGTAGATTCCTTTTTAAGATTTACTTTATTTTTTATTATGTCTATTGCCTGAGAGTTTTGCACATAAGTGTAGCGCCCATGGAGACCACAGACATCGGATCCATCTGGAGTTAAAGGCAGTCGTGAACCATCTGGTGTAGGTTCCAGGAATCGAACTCAGGTCCTCTGCAAGAGTAGCACTTGTTCCTAAACACTGAGTCATCATCTCTCCAGACCCTTGATTTTTTTTTTAAGAAAAATGATGAAATGTTAGATCTTAAAAATAAGCCCACCTCTTGCAGCTTAGCCTAGAATATCTGCAAATCTCCGCCTTTGAGATGACCTTCTGTGACAGTTAACGTGACAGCTAATCCGCCTGACAACCATCACTAGATGTACAATCGCCTAGGAGATGGATGAGGCACACCTGCGGGCACGTCTAGGAGGGTTCCTCCAGAGAGGGAGGGGAGGAACTGCCGTGAATGCGGGAACACCACCCCGAGGCATAGAATAAAGGAAGGAATGGGAAAGACAGCACAGTGCTTTCCCCCTGTCTGTTGTGCTCCCGCAATCAGGGCACTGTCCCCCCAACACACACACACACACACACACACACACACACACACACACACAGAGGAGAGAACCCCCAGAAACCGTGAACCAAAATACACCCTCCTTTCCTTTAACCTGTCCCCGTCCCATGTTTTGCCACTGCTAAGCAACAGCAGCTGACATTGGAGCGTTTTCAAGTTGCCCAGGAATTCCCTGGATTATTTGGTTCCCTGGGTTATAAATGTATCCAATGGTCCCTGTAAACGGAAAGGGAGTAATTTGGATGTATTTGCTAATTCTCTCATGTACGGTGAGAACTTACATAATGTAGGAATTGCCCAAGTGCATGGAGAGTTAAGAGGGCCAGCTGTGTAAGCACAGGGCCTGAGTTCAAATCCCCAGATCCCAGGCCAAAAGAGGCTGGTTTGGTTGTGGGTGGACATGTAACCCCAATACTTTGAGGAGCAGAGATAAGAGAATCCCAGGGTTTTCTGGCAGTCAGCTCAGCTCCAGGTTCAGGGAGAGATGCTGTCTCAAAGGAATATTGCACCCTGTGTTGTCTTCTAGTCTCCATTTGCACATGTATGCATGCACACACACATATACACACATGCATGTACACCCACATATACATATAAATATGAATGCATGCACAAATAAAGATAAAAAGATCTATAAAAAATGAATGAAGTTTTGTTTTTTTTTTTTTTTGCTATCTCTTCATTTTTAACTAGCTTCCTTGGAGACGGGTCTGGGTAGAACTGAATGTGTCTTAATTTCTATGGTCTAGGGGTCAGGCTGGAATTTGAGGAAGGGATAAATACAAGCGTAGAAACTCTGCCAGCTGTTGCCAAAGTTTACAAACTCAGAAAGCACCTGGGAAAGCCAGAGGGGGTCATGTTGCTGAGACTTCTACACACAACCAGTCTTGCCTGGCTGTTTGGTGTGGAGAATTCTTTAAACTCTGGAGTGATGGCCCCAGCATCAGCTGTATTCTTGCCTTTTGCAAGCATTAGTTCATTCCTTAGTGTCCATTCACAAGCTCCCAACTTCATAGCCTGTATCCAGCTGTCCTGAGGGGAGAGTCCACAGAATGAAATGGAGAGGTGTCAACTTGATGGCTTGCCCAAGAATGTCTCTTCCTGGATGAAATGACTTCATTGAAGACCATGTTTCAATTTATTCTGATAATCAGAGGGAAATCGCCTCACTGGTAAGGTCTACAGGGAGATTGGGAAGGGGAATTATGGACACCGGCTAATGAGGTCTGGCTGAACACAAAGGCCATGAATGTCTCTAAGCCTCTCAATTAGCACAAATCTCAGTGTGCCAACAGAACTATTTATACCACGCTTGTGATCTGAGACCCAATTAGGGCTTGCCTATTGGGCCAGGATTAGACAGAGATAACCAGTGGGTAGAAAAGAAGGACAATGTGTCCAGGAGCTTCACCCTCTCGCCATACACAGAGCCTTGCGACACCCAAGGGACCCCTGCAGAGGACGTCAGGTTGGACTCTACAGGCACACAAGTCCTCACTGACATCCTCAAGGAGCACGTGACCCTATTTGCTATAGATGCAGGGTATTGCATGGCTGAAACCTAGCTTGCCATAGCTGCAGAGTGATCCGTACCATCTATAGCTAAAACAGAGCCCTCGTCTGTGTAGAGACACTGCAGAAGAACCTGCT
This sequence comes from Peromyscus leucopus, assembly GCF_004664715.2. Taxonomy (NCBI): domain Eukaryota; kingdom Metazoa; phylum Chordata; class Mammalia; order Rodentia; family Cricetidae; genus Peromyscus; species Peromyscus leucopus. The sequence goes on from NC_051082.1 coordinate 18,433,989, forward strand.
GGCATCTAGCAGATGGGGAAGCATCACACCGTTTTCGCTGTGGTTGTATCTGGAAGCAAATTTAAGCCATTTTAATCTTGAAGGCAGTATACTCTCTCAGTAGAGGATGCTCGCCATCTTCCAAGATTTCTTTTGCTTGTTTGTATGTGCATGAACATGTGTGCCTCGTTGAGCGAGGTATGCATGTGTGTGCAGAGACCAGAGGTCACCTCAGGTGTCATTCTTTAGGTGGTGTCCACATTTTTTTTTTTTTGAGATGGGATCACTCAGTGGGAATTGGAATTCTCCCACTGGGCTACATTGGTTGACCAGTGAGGCTGGGGAGATTCTACTGATTCTGTCTTCTTGGTGATGGGATTCCAAGTATCTAGCATTTTACATGAGCCCTGAGAATTGAACTCAGGTCCTCCAGCAAGCCTTTTGCTACCTGAATTATCTCCTACTCTCCCTCCCTTTCAAGATCTTACATCTTTTCACTACTGGAAGGACAGAGAAAGAGAGGAGCAGGTAAGAGGTGTTTGTCGGTTTGATGGTGGTTTTTTTGTTTGTTTTGTTTTGTTTTTTGCTTCTTCCAGGAAATGTCTCATATGGTCCAACACATTGTTTTTATTTTGCTTGATTTTATAACATCATAATTAGAAGCAAATTTAATCCTTTTATGTTTTATATTTTTCATTTAAGAGAGAGAGAGAGAGTGTGTATGTGTGTGTGTGTATATACCACATGAGTGCAGTTCCTGTAGATGCCACAAGAGGGCACTGGATCCTCTGACCTGAAGTTACAGGTCATTGCAAACCATCATGTGGGGACTGGGAACCAAATCTGGGTCCTCTGCAAGAGCATCAAGTGTTCTTAACCACTGAACTATCCCTCCAGCTTCCCTTCCTCACAGTTAAGCTTCCTTAGTCTTACACACTTTTAAAAGAATTTCACAGTCACCTCTACTCACACACACTGCCGAGTGTCTGAGTCCAATGCAGGCAGAATCTTCTCTCCTTCACCATCCTTTTTCCCTCTAATGAATAGACAGGAGTTAGTGAGTCTGGCCAGAGCTTCTGAGCAACAGACACTCCCCCAACCCTGCCATGAAATACTAACTCTAGTTAAACAGCGTAAACCCTGCTCTGGATTTAAATTTTTCCAGAGCAAATGCTATCCTATGTCCGTAACCCTGTGACAGAATCCACCCAATTCACTTGCTCAGTTCCCTTTGGCAAACATCGATGTCTACTGAGTCCTTTTTCTCACTCTCTCTATTTTTTTCTTTATACGGCTGAAGGCTTAGCAGCCAGTGAGTGTTGAAACTTTCCTCGAGAGTAACAAGGAACTGAGGAGTCTGTAATCCACATGGACAGACACATTTGTCTGTGTCAAATAAACACTTGGATCCTTGGAGGAGGGTGTGTCCCATTTCCATTCAGTGTCAGCTCACAGGTTCCATTCTTCCTTGTGCCCTGGGACACTATGTTCACCTCTCTGCCTTCTTCCTTCTCTCTGTTGTTTAGTGGATCTGGAGGTGTTGGGACTCTGACATGGGAGATCAGAGGGCTGATGGGGTGAGGACAGAGTCCTGGCACGTGTCTTGTGGCCTGTGTTCACACATGGTCCACACCTGAGAAAAAGCAGGGTGTCCAATGTCTTCTCCCTTTGAACATCTTGTTGTAGGAGTGGACAGCTTGCCTGAACTTTGCTCTATCCAACTAACATGTTTCCTCTTGAGGTCTTCATCTCCTGGCGACATTTTGGATTTCCTTTTACTTATTCATGACCCCTCAGTCACTGGGTCTTCTCCTGAGTCTGGAGGCCAGCCTCAGATAAACAACTGCCCTTTCCCACTGACGCAACTACAGACCCAGAGAAGGCAGCAATCTTAGTGCCTCTTCAGGCATGTCCATGGCTCCCCACCCAGGCCTGGCCTGCCCTCTTGTGGTTGAGTAGAGGCAACATGGCTGCTTGCCACCCAAAGGTTCCCACCAGGGACTCCCAAGAGGGAGATCAGGGCTCATTCTACAGATGTTGTCTCACTGTTGTATGGTCAGTTTCTGGCCCCGAGAAGCTCTTCTCCCCTCTCTACAGTGATGCATGGGTACTGACATGTCAACCTGACTAAATGAACTTTGACCTCTGGGCATCTCTACTGATGGCTCATGGAACAACACGAAACAAGGGCTTTGGAAAGACCATGGTGCTCCTGACTCTAAGATGTGAATATTCGCTGAGCAGAAGAGGTGGAGGAGAGCTTGGGAGTGAGTGTAGGAGAGTTTGTTTGTCCACTCAGGATAGGGGTGCCATGCCAGCACCCCTCTTCTGGAGACTTGGCTCCTAAGGGTGGGATTCAGATACTTTCCAGTTGTGTGAAGAGTTGTATGTGTATGCACAGACAGTTACCAGTGGAGGCAAAAAGCGGGCATCTGAAACTAGACTTACAGGTGGTTGTGAACTCTCATGTACGCCTGGGAATCAAATCCAAGTCCTCTGCAAGAGCGGCCAGTGGTCTAAGCTGCTCATCCATCTCTCCAGCCCTCATGTGTTTCTTTCATGGTTGCGCTGATATTATCATAAGGAATTCCACAGCAGACGATGAAAAGACCATTTCTAGGCTAGGGGGTGTAGCTCAGCAGGCAAAGTGCTCACCTAGCATGCACAAGGCTCTGTGCTCCATCCTCTTCACCACACGCACAAAAGAACACCATTGCCCATCTCATTACCCACAGCCGGGGTCACACTATCACCAAGTGTACAGTGTAGTGAGTGAAAACACTTTGTTACCACCAAGGATACCTTGCTTAGCTTCCTGGTGATTTAAAAAAAAAAAAAAAAAAAAAAAAAAAAAAAAAAAAAAAAAAGGATGGGTTTGAACCGCCTGTTTGCTTTAGTACCAACTTACCCAGGCATCATCCATCAATCAATAATGTCTGCAGATGACTCTGCTGCACAGGTTCAGAGGGTAGAATTGGAAGATCAGGGTTTGATGCTGCAGCTCTGGTCTCTCTGAACCCCATAAACCAGGAAGCGGAATCCTCACCCAGCTCATGTAAATGCTATTTAACATTCCTCTGCTCCAGGATTTGACCTACAGATGAAGCGCCAAAGCTGAGGTTCTATTTATAGGAAGGAATATGAATTTTAACAACCTTCTAAAGTAAACATGTGGCTGGGGTTGGGGTGGGGGGAGTCCAGGTGCAGAAGGAAGCTCTGACATAAAAAATATGAGTAGCCACATGTTGGTTCCAGGAGGCTGGAGCTCAGTCAGTAAGGTCTCTACCTCTAAAGCACAAGGACCCCCCAGTTTGATCCCTGGAAGCTGGCTTTTTAAAATGTTCCTTTTAGCTTCTTTAAGGCAAAGGACACTGTCAATAAGACAAAACAGCAGACTACAGAATGGGAAAACATCCTCACCAACCCCACATCTGACTGATCTAAGAACTCAAGAAACTAGACATCAAAATATCAAATAATTCAATTTTAAAAATGGGGTGCAGAGCTAAACAGAATTCTCAACAGAAGAATCTCAAATGGCCAAGAAACACTTAGAGAATTGCTCATCTTCCTTAGCTATCAGGGAAATGCAAATCAAAATGACTCTGAAATAACATCTTACACCTGTCAGAATGGCTAAGATCAAAAACCCTATTGACAGCCTATGTTAGAGAGGATGTGGAGTAAGGGGAACATTCCTTCACTGCTGGTAGGAGTGCAAACTTGTACAGCCACTTTGGGAAGCAGTATGGCAGTTTCTTAGAAAATTGGGAATCAATCTACCTCAAGACTCAGCTATACCACTCTTGGGCATATGCCCAAAGGATGCTCAATCATACCACAAGGACACTTGCTCAGCTATGTTCATATCAGCATTATTTGTAATAGCCGGAACCTGGAAACAACCTAGATGTCCTTCAACAGAAGAATGATAAATAAAATGTGATGAATTTACACAATGGAGTATTAGCTGTAAAAAACAATGACCTCATAAAATTTGCAGGCAAATGGATGAAACTAGAAAAAAAAATCATCCTGAGTGAGGTAACCCACACCCAGAAAAACAAACATGGTATGTGCTCACTCATAAGTGGATATTAGATGTAAAGCAAAGGATAACCAGGCTACAGTCCACAGCCCTAGAGAAGCTAGGTAACATGGAGGACCCTAAGAGGGATGCATGGATTTCCCTGGGAAGGGGAAATAAATGAGATATCCAAGGGTAAACTGTGGAGAGGAGGGAATAGGGGCATGGGAACATGAGGGATCGGTTTGGTTGAGTTAGGAGCAGGATGGAGGGAGAGAGTAATGAAAGAGATATCTTAATAGAGGGAGCCATTGTGGGGTTAGAGAGAAACCTGGCGCTAGAGAAATTCCCAGGAATCCACAAGGATGACCCCAGCTAAGACCCCTAGCAATAATGGAGAGGGTGCCTGAACTGGCTTTCTCCTGCAATCAGAATGGTGACTACCCTGGTTGTCATCAGAGAGCCTTCACCCAGTAACTGATGGAAGCAGATACAGAGAACCACAACCAATCACTGGGCCAAGCTTCAGGAGTTCATTTGAAGAGAGGGAGGAGGGATTATATGAACAAGGGGGCTCAGGATCATGATGGGGAAACCCACAGAGAAAACTGAACCAAGCTCATTGAGAGCTCATACACTCTAGACTGACAACTGGGGAGCCTGCATGGGACCTACCTATGACCTCCACATGTGGGTGACAGTTGTGTAGTTTGATCTGTTGGTGGGGGCCTTTAGCAGTAGAATCAAGACCTGTCCCTGCCACATGGGTTGGCTTTTTGGAACCTATTCCCCATGACAGGATGCTTTGCCCAGCCTTGGTACAGGGAGAGGAGCCTGGTCCTGCCTCAACTTGATATGCCATGCTTTGTTGACTCCCGTGGAGGCCTGCCCCTTTCTGAACAGAGGAGTGGATGGGGGCGTGGGGGTAGAAGGGAGGTAGAGGGAGAGACTAGGAAGAGAGGAGGAAGGGAAAACTGTGGTTGGCATGTAAAATAAATGAAAAATTTTAATAAAAAAAGAAAAAATATTTCTTTTACTTATTTTTTGAGATTATAATTACATCACATTATTTCCCCCTTCCATTTCCTCCCTCCAACCCTGCCATGTACACTCCCCCACTCTCTTTCAAATTCATGGTCTCTTTTTCCATTGTCATTACGTGTGTGTGTGTGTGTGTGTGTGTGTGTGTGTGTGTGTGTGTGTGTGTGATAACCATTTGAATGACCAGTCAGTGTGCTCTTCCTGGGGAAGACTGTTAATCCCACTCTCTGCGTTCCTCAGTTGCCCGTGGTTCTTTGTGTAGGGTGGAAGCCTCTCAGGCTTTCCCCATCCACGCCTGTAAAGCGCCTGGCTTTTTCTATGGGTACGGGGAGCCAACTCAGGTCCTTCTGTTTGCCCAGCCGGCACAGCACTGAGGGAACTGCCTCCATGGTCCCAGAAGTGACTACGGGATGGTGTGAAGCGGCGGCTTTTCATTTCTCCTCCACCTCCTGTGGAAATTTAATTAACTGCCACCGTCGCATACGAGACCAGTGCAGACATGTTTCCATAAGTAGGTGAAGGGACACTGAGTTGCTTTGCTGGGTCCCACACAGCTTGAGAGCGACCGGTGTTCTCAGAAGCCAAAGGTGCTATTCTTGAAGTACACAAAATGTTTTAACATTTTTTAAGCTACAAAATATTAAAAAACAATGATATTCTCAGACTCTCTTTAATTCTCAGATTTTTGACATATATATATATATATATATATATATAATATATATATATATATTATATATATATATATATATAATTTTATGTCTATGGATTTGCAAACAACAATTTTCTCTGGGGTAGAATTTTTCTTCATCATTGCGCTGTTGCAATTTACAACTCAGGACTGACCTGAATTTGAATGTGCTGCTGCCCCTGCTTGCAACTGTAGACACTGTGGAGCCCTACGGCCTGGCTCTGCTCTTGGTCCCCCGAGGTGACGAGTCTTTCCCGAAGTCAGTGAGTGAGCTCTGAAAACCCAGCCTTGGAGAGGTGGACGCTCCTAGCCTCGAAGCCTCTGCACCTCCTTCGCATACAGCTGACTCCAAACTCACTCCTGAGCCAGGTGAAGCGTGCAAACGCACATTAGTACTGCAGATGATCCGGGTGGTGAGAGGAGCCGATCCAGGCCCATCTGAGCACAGAGTCTACAGGAGACAACCTGCGTTTGCATAGTCACAGACCCTGCAGTGATTCTCTGTGAAACTGGGTGTCCGTCAGTTGTAATTTCACGCACTGGTAGGAAGGGTTTGGGGTCCAGGGAGTAGGGTGATTCTAGATCAGACAGGATTTACATAAGACAAACGTTTGAACTCACTTCCTTCCAAGGACCTCAGGAGATCAGAATTCACTCTGGGCACCTTTGAGATTCCATACGGAGGACACAGGCTACCAGGGTTCATTACAAAAACCCAGTTTTTTCGCTATATGCACCAGCTTCTTGTGATTTGGGTGATCTCAGTCAGCCTCATAGGAACCATCAGGCTGTGTATCTCAACAGGGGGAGCTACTAATGACAGGCTTCTGGTCCCTTGAATCTCAGCAGCTGTGGCCCTGATGGGTGATCAGCCGCCATCAGCCTATCTATGCTGTGTTCGATTTTTTTGCAGTGGGTGGAATGAGCAGGAAGGAAAAACCTGGGAGAGATAGAGGAGAATCTTTGAATTAGAAGTTTAACACTCTTTGAGGCATGAGCTGACTCGTTTTTTACCCAAACAAAGCCTGGGAAATTAATTTGATAAACATCTTCCCTCTGCAGGCTTCAGCCACTGGGTGAAAGTTCTCCATATTCCTTATCAGAAAAAAAAAAAAAAAAAAAATCTGGAGGTATTGTTCAGACTACAGATGCAGGCTCCATCCTGGAAGACAAGAGTCATGGGGCCAGGGTGGGGCCCAGGAAGAGGGCATTTGTGGTGCATAATGAATTCTGAAGGGCAGGCAGGCTTTGCAAACTGCAGTGGGAGGCTCAATCTCCAGCTGCCCCTCCCCCTCCCTTTCAAGTTCAGAGATTAGTGCTGGGGACATGGCTCAGTCACCAGAGCGTCTGCTGTGCAAGTTCGAGGACCTGAGTTCAATCCAAACCCACATGAAAAAGCCAGCCATGGTGGCATGTGCTTGTAATCCAAGCACTGGAGATGTGGACACAGGTCGATCCCAGCAGCTCACTGGGCAGAAAGCCTTATTGGTGAGCCTTAGACCAGTGAGAGACCCTGTCTCAAAAACTTAATAAAGAGCAAGCATGCTTTATGAATGTTAAAATTACTCACTACATTCCTGCTGCAAGCAGAATGTCTATCCTCCTACAAATAAGCAAAGGCATGGGATGGGGCATGTAGCTCCCTAGCTAGTGGCCATTGGATGCTTTCTGTTCTGCCTTGGCTACCTTGAGCAAAAGAACTGTCAATCACACAGCCCAGCCTGACTATCCTTATGCCAGCATCAGTCATCCAGAAAGCTCCATGGTGTCTTCAGAAAACAATACAGTGATCACAACTGCTTGCTCTAGCTCCTGCAGACAGGACTCGGGCCTGAACTGTTTGCAGTTTACACTAAGCTCTTTGCTATCAGAAGCCTCTGTGAACTCTCCATTATCTGCTAGCTACCTAGGCCAGAGAGGAGCACTTCCCCTGGTGTGACTGGGGCTGTAGTGGTAAGCTTTGATAGGTGCAAACACAAACCATCATTTGCATTGAGGTCTGCTATGTTTGGTGCAAACCTTCATGTGCGTGTGAGCTTTGCAGGCTGTGATTGGTACAAGCACAAAATATCGTTTGCGTGCATGTAAGGTCTGCTGTGATTGGTGCAAATACAAACCTTCATTTTCATTTAGGGATGTGCCACAGTGATTGGCATGAATGTAGCCTCATTTGCATGCACGTAAAATAGTAAAGTAGCAAACACTGAACTCTGTTAGTGCTGGCTGGACAAGATTGCTCCCCATTAGAAATGCCCACGGTCTGAGCAATCAGTGCAGGTCCACTCAGCCAAGGTTTGCACTATCCTGTCGATACTATCACAGATCACTCCCAACTCCACATCTTTAATCAAACAGATATATTACTTAATGACCATGAAGGTCAGAAGTCCTCAAATCAAGGCCAATAAAAAAGATAAGTGAAGCCGGGCAGTGGTGGCACATGCCTTCAATTCCAGCACTCAGGAGGCAGAGGCAGGGGGATCTCTGTGAGTCTGAGGCCAGCCTGGTCTACAGAGTGAGTTCCAGGATAGGCTTCAAAGCTACACAAAGAAACCTTGTCTCAAAAAATAAAAAAAAAAAAGTGAAAAAAGAAAAACTACTCACTAGGGAGGCAGAAGCAGCAGGATCTCTGTGAGTTGGGTCCAGCCTGGTCTACAGAGTGAGTTCCACACCAGCAAGAGGGCTCAATAGGTAAAGCTGCTTGTTGGTATAGGCCTGATGATGAAAGTGTGAACCCTCAATTTCATGGTGGAAAAAGAAAATCAACTCCCTAAAGTTTTTCTCTGACCTCTACATATAGGCCATGGCATTGCACACCCACTCACACACACAAAAATAGTAGTCATAAGGAAGACAGGAAGAAGGGAACGGGGGAAGACCATACATGTAAGACAGAATAGTTACTATAGATGAACAAGCGAGAGGACCATAAGGATAAAAGATGAGGTGGACACAGGAATGGCATCCATTCTGGTTTTTAAAATACTTTGCTGACTTTGATCAGACAGATGAACTTGTTTTTTGCAAAGCCCAGAGGAGCATCAGCTTCCAGTGTATTCTATAGAAGGGCATCAGAGGACTGACCCCCAAACATCACACGAACCTCTCTCTAACCCAAATCGGCAGCCAGTTCATTCAGTTCATTCTGGTCTAAACGCCCTTCCCGATCGCTGCTCCTGAGCTCTGGCTTCAAGCAGCTGAGTTTTGCTGTAAGACTGTGTCTCCTAGAAATGTCAGGAGCTACACCCATAAAGTCTCACCAACATGGGCTGAACAAGGACCACAGTAGACATGCTAACATGGACGAAGGAAAGCCCATGAGGCCTCAACCCTACACAAAGAATACAGGCAACTAAGGGATGCAAGAGCAGAAGAAATGGTCTCCCCGAAGGAAGAGCACACAGATTGGTTATCAGATACGAAATGGTCATCAAATACGAAATACATAAGCACACATCAATTGGTTATCAGATACCAAATAAATAAATACAACCTGCTTGGTCCATACAATGTCACTTGTATGTGTGTAGTTACATTGTATGGACTGAGCGGGTTGTATTTATGTATATATAGGAGCACACACACATATGTAACAACAATATTTTTAAAGAGAAGCCATGAGTTTGAGAGAGCGCAAGAGAGGGATACATGGGAGGAAAGGGGCAAATGATGTAATTATATTTTAATATATAAGCTATAAATATATTTTAATATAATTATATTTTAATATAATTTATTATATTATATATCATATATGTATATATATATATGACTTGAGAAGAAGCTGCAGCACAGAAGCATCTGGTGTCTGAATGAAGGGGATGCCGATGGCCTTTGGGATCGATAACTGTTTGACCTTCCTGAGCGGGTCTGTCTTCTTACGCAGGTCTCGCTCTCAGCCTTGACTACCCCCTGCCCTCAACCATCTGCAAGGCTATTAAAGTCCAGCCTTGTGAAGTTCCAAAGGCCAGGACAGGCATTTGATTTAACAGTGTGACACCAACCAAGGAAAACAGGGCCATAAAGCAGAGGCGGATACATCTGCTGTACCTGTCAGGGGGGAGACAAGGATGAATGGGGGAGACAAGATGGAGGAGGAAGCAGGAAAACGGAGGCCAGGCTCGTCTCCCCCCCACCTCCATTTATTTGGTGATAAAATTTGGCCAGATGCTTGTAAATTTCTGGTGCAGCCACCCTCCCACCTGGAGTCCGATAGACTAATCACATCTACACCTGGCACCTGCGCTGTGCCATGTTTTCCTTATTAATTTTCAGTAAAGCCTATGCATAGACAAGGGACTCCCACTCTTTATTTCATAGGTGAGAAACTCAGATGCAGGGGCAGTTAAGAAGCTTACCTAAGGCTGCAAGGCTGGGGAGGAGGAGGAGGGGTTGGAACTAGTCCTGGCTCCAGAGAGAAAGCCCCTAACCACTGCACAATGCTGCCTGCTGAGTACCTTTGACACAACCTTTGTGAAGGGTGAGAGCTATGGGGAAGAAGGAACTTAATTCACAACAGGAAATGATCCCTCCCTGGGGATATTGCTCAATGTGGAAGGTGTTGTCTGGGCATGCGTGAAGCCAGCCCCAGTGCCACATGAACTGGGTGTGGCAGAGGCAGGAAGTGGGGGGGGGGATCAAAAGTTCAGGGTCATCCTCAGATACATAGTCAGTGTGTGGCCAACCTGGGCAAAATGGGACCATATTTCACCATATCTCAGAAGAGGAGAGAGAAAAGTGGGGATGGGGAGAAGGAGGGGAGGAGAGGGAGAGATGGAGACATAGATAGATGATAGATACAGACAGACAGATGGATAGGCTGATAGACATATTGACAGACAGACAGGCAGGCAGACAGACAGACAGGCAGGCAGATAGACAGATAGACAGATAGACAGATAGACAGATAGACAGATAGAACAAGATATAGACAGATAGAAAGACAGACAGACAGATAGACAGACAGACAGACAGACAGACAGACAGACAGATAGATAGATAGATAGATAGATAGATAGATAGACAGACAGATAGATAGATAGATAGATACATGATCGATACTAAGTTGATATTCCTCAACACAATCAGAGCTTGCAGTTAAACACATGACCGGGTACATACACTCATCCTACTGAATTCCTGGCTGAAATCCACTCAACAGCAGGAAGACTTGCTCAGTGATAGGACACTGGCCTGGCATGTGTGAGGACCTATGGGTTCAACCCCCAGACCCCCCCCACACACACATTAGTATCCCCCTTCCTTTGCAAATAACAGTTTTAAAGGAATTAAAGAAGCCATTGGAAAGCAGGTGGGAGAGGGGATGTGGAATCCACAGTACTGGGGTGACAGCATTGGTTACCCTGGACAGCTTGGCTGTGCAGCCACCACAGCTGAACCCACTGTCCTGTGAAAGCCTCACACATACTTTTATCAAAGGTATCCCAAGCCTGGAGTGCAGAAATCAGGGGGTGGGGAGGGGAAGGGGAGGAGAGGAGAAAAGGAGGAGACAGGAGGAGGAGAGAGAGGCAATTCCCTAAAAGCTGAGATCCTGTCCTCCCTCCTTCCATGTCAGACCAGGCAGTTCCTACCCTTGCCCACAAAAAGGGGCTGAAGGTTATACTGGAAATGATCCTCTCAGAATCCCTGAACAGTTAAAGAAATAGAATGGGGTTTATGCCTAAGTCTACCAGCTGAACTGTGGACTATCTTGCCCAGAACACCTCACCTGACCACCAGACTCACAATGCAAGCAGCTGAGCATAACCCTCTCCTGAGCAGCAAACTCCTGCAGGCCCAAGGATGTCTCTCTGAGAAGACTATTAAGTACCCCCCCTTCACCAAAAAGAGAACAAATTACAAATAGAGATGAGTCTGTCTGCTCCACACAACCTAGGCACATCACCCTACAGGATGGCTTTCAGGAGTCCTAAGCTGTCTAGGCTTATGGAGCTCCCAGTCAGCCCTCGGGCACCCCACTTCAGATAGCATGTGTCAAAAGAGAAGGCAAAGATTAAAGAGAAAAAGAATCAGACAGAAAAGAGACTGGGCAGGCATAAAAAAAAAAAAAACTATCTTCAAGAAAAACTCATTAATATTTGTATTCAAGCGCATGGAGTTTAAAGACGGTGGTCTTTTTTTTTTATGAAAAGGAACTATTTTGTGCTCTCTTCTAAGATGGGTGGTCAGCTGTGGCCATAGCAAGAGAAAATGATTGCTAATTGGGGAATATGGTTCCATGGGTAGGGTGTTTGCTGGGCATGCATGAAGCCACGGATTCTATCCCCCTCACAGAATAAACTGTGTGTGGTGGTGCACACCTGTAAACAGCACTCAGGAGGTGGAGGCAGGGGGAGATCAGAAGTTCAAGGTTATCGTGTGATACATAGTAAACTTGTGATCAACCTGGGATGAATGTGACAATATTTCACCATATTTCAGAGAGGGGGAAAGGAAAGAAAGAGGGAGACAAAGAGACAGGCAGATGGATGGATAGATGAATAAGACAGTTGGTGCATGGATGAATAGATAGATAGATAGACAGACCGAGGCTGAGGCCCAGGGACAGCAAACTAAGACTAGATCTACGGGATTTAGGGACAGAAGAAGTCACAGCTGCCTACAACACTTGACAATGTCACAGGAGGAGCCAAACTGCCAGGCTCAATAAAGAAAACATACATTAGGGAAACTGAGGCTTCAAGCTGGTTTGTTTGCACCTGGAGGGCTCCTAGCTGAGCCCTTTGGTATCTCTAAGAATTGGCCAGCCCCAGGGGCCCTCCTCTCTAGTAACCCAGCCAGGGTCTTGAAGATATCAAGTCACCATAAGACACAGAAGAATGTTTTTAAAGCTATTTCAAAAATGGAAGCATTAAAAAGAAAGCCAAGAAAGGGGGTGGGGAGATGGGTCAGTATAAAGTGCTTGCAACACAAGGGGGGGACCTGTGTTCAGATTCCCAGCACCCACAGAAAAAGTAGGTGTGATGGCGTGTCTAAAACCCAGTGCTGAGCACGGAGACAGGAGGATCTGTGGCTGCCCAGCCTAGCTGAATCAGTGAGCTCCAGCTTCAAAACATAAGTTGGAGACTGGAGAGGTGGCTCAGTGGTTAAAGCATTGGCTGCTCTCGCAGAGGACCAGGGTTTGGTTGCCAGCACCCATACAGCAGCTCACAACCATCTATAACTCCAGTTCTAAGATAGCTGACACCCTCTTCTGGCCTCCATGGGTACTGCATACATGTGGTGCATAGACTATGTAGGCAAAACACTCAAACATAAAATAAAATAAAATAAAGAAATCTTTAAAAAATAAATAAAATCCAATAGGAAAAGAAAAACAAGGAAAGCCGGGGGTGTGGATAAAGGAGGAAAGCAGAATTCCAGACAGAAAGAGACGGCTGAGAAAGTGTCAGCCATGTCTTCGATAAGATTTGGGGAGTAAGAATCCCACTCTTTGGGCTGCGTCTTCGCATCTTTCCACTGTCTTCTCCTGCAGAGAACACATTCCTACTCTTCCTACCAACTTCCACTAAGCACTGGCCTCCTCCCAGGCACAGGATGACACGCTAAAGAGACAGCAAAGATGACCTGTGAGGCTCCCACAGGAGAAAGACGGACAGCGTGGTGGGAAATCGGCATTCCAAGGAAACCTGAACAGGGAGGTAAAGCAGGACAGTGCCCGAAGGCCTCGGCTCTCTCCTCCGCTCTCTCCCTATGCATCCCTCATATTCCTCACTGTCTCAAAACACTAAAAACAAAACATAAAGATGGCAGGGGCGGCTTACCATCTACCAACTCACTGGGGAAAAAAAAAAAATCTGTCACCTGGCCCTTTCCCCAATTCCAGACGTCCAAAGGTGGCCTGCTGTCCCTGGCTTGTGGCCACCTCTCTCTTGAAAGTACATCATCACTCCAGTTCCTCCTGTGTCCTCACGTCTCTCTTAGTCTACGCCCTGTCACTCTCCAGTCTCCAGCATCCGTTCTTTCTCCAGCCGTCCACAAGCGGACGCATGTTTCCTTTCCACTTGAGGACAGGTTGTGGTTGGTCAATCTTGCCTGCCCATCATAAGAAGAAATCACAAAATAAAGAAACTAACAAGATGGAAAGAGATCGCTGCAGCTGGGCGAAATCTGGGAGGGGGATAATCACGAAAGTGGTGTTGAGTTGAATCTGTGCAAGGGATGACATAAGCTAGGATGTGCGGCGGAAGAAGGACTGTGCAGGCAGGCGTTTAAACCCCTGGGTCACTCAGGCAACCCTCTTCCCACCTCTCCTCCCAGCATAAGCACTGATGGCATCCTGGCCTCTCTCCAGATCTATCCTGCTGTGGATACTTAATTCCACAAGTGCCCGTTGTTGGGGATACCCCAAAGTACCCAATTTCCCAATCCTTCTGTCTTAGTTAGGGTTTCTATTGCTGCAATGAAAGACCGTGACCAAAAAGCAAGTTAGGGAGGAGAGGGTTTATTTGGCTTACACTTCTGTATCGCTGTACACCATCGAATGACCTCGGGACAGGAACTCAAACAGAGCAGGAACCTGGAGGCAGGAGCTGATGCAGAGGCCATGGAGGGGAGCTGCTGACTGGCTTGCTCCTCATGGCTTGCTCAGTCTGCTTTCTTATAGAACCCAGGACCACCAGCCCAGGGATGGAACCACCCATACTGGGCTGGCCCCTCCCCCATCCGTCACTAATTAAGAAAATGCCTTACAGTGTGATCTTATGGAGGCATTTCCTCAGTTAAGGTTCCCTCCTTTCAGGTGTCTCTAGTTTGTGTGTCAAGTTGACCTAAAACTCGCCAGCACACCTTCCATATCCCTTCTTTCCTTAAGACACTTTTGCCAAGCATGTTTGTCAGGGCAATGCAGTGAAAGAGTTCCCCACTCCACATAGCATGCCCTCCCCAGAAACTCACGGATTGCATGCCAATGGACGTGGTCCTAAACTCTTCCAATGTTGATTTTCTCAAGATCCCCCCATGAAGACAAAGAGCGGAGAGTCCTCTTCAAGGTGAGTCAGGAGTGAACACAGTGTGCCCCGAAAGGGAATCCATCTTTCTGTAATCGGCAGCACGGAGAGATGGATGGAGCAGATGACCCTGTGGTTAGCCCTGCCCCGGGGAAGACATCGGCTTCTGCAGACTAATGAGTGCCTGTCAATAACTGTCACACGTCTTTGAGGACTCAGTCTGAGGGTGCATGTCAGGATGGGCTACTTAGCATTCTGAGAGAGGCATCTGTTCCAGACATTTTGGGGGGGAAATCTTTTCTTAAAAATTCTTAATGATTGCAGACATCTCAGAAACAGGCTGGGGGGGGGAGCAAAGGAGGTAGGTGGATGGAGGCCGAGGCTCTTTTATCATACCTGTTCCTGGATGCCAAGATCAGAGCTGGGAGAGTGCCTTGTACCCTAAAGTAGAGGCCTGTTCAACACACACACACACACACACACACACACACACACACCACATGTGCACACACACACTGACTACACAACCCGATAATCATGATTATTTCTTTTCTTTTGCAAGAGATCTTTGCAGGACCAACATATTGAAAATAGTTCCAAACCAAGGGAAGGAATTTGTCCTGTAAACTAGTGTCTACTGAATAACTATGGAAAGTTTATTCCAAATGCAAAATGCTCCCAATGATTTGGAAATACTCCCAAGTGTCCACTTGCCTCCCAGAGGTACTCTCCTTGCCTCCAATCCCTTCCTGAAATTCTGGAAGCCCCTTAATGACAGTGATGCAGTGAGGATGGTCATGTGATCCTCAGGAGCAGGCATGAGCCAACTTGAGACTGCTTCCCGGGATTCTGGGGATCAAACTCAGGTCCTTCCGCTTGTGCAGCCAACACTTCATGGACTGAGCCATTGTCCCAGTTCTGGCTTCATTTTTTTTCAATGATTAGAGTGACTTCTCTGACCTGCACTGCTTTGACAGAAGAGAGCTAAGGATTGGAGGGGAGAGCTGTGTTCTGGAACCTCTGCCTGGGAGAACCCTCATTCAGCTCTGGCTTCAGCTACACTGATGTATTAGTCAGGGTTCTCTAGAGGAACAGAACTGGTAGAATACATACATACATACATACATACATATCTGTATATATGTATATATGTTCATCCTAATAATCCTAGTAATTCCTATATATATGGAATTATTAGAATAGTTTTCAGGCTATGATCCAGCTAGCCCAACAATGGCTGTCTACCAGTGAAAGGTCCAAGACTCTGGTAGTTGTTCAGTCTACAAAACTGGATGTCTCAGGTGGTCTTCAGTCTATGCCAGAATCCTGAAGAAGTCGCTCTAATGCCAGTGAAGGAATGGACTCTCCAGAGAGAACAAGGGCAAGCAGACAAAGAGAGCTTGCTCCCTCTTCCATGTCCTTTACACAGGCGGCCAGCGGAAGGTGTGGTTCAAATTAAAGGTGGATCTTCCCACTTCAAAAGATCCAGATTAAAAATGGGTCTTCCCATTTCAAATGATTTAATTTAGGAAAGCAAAAAAAACAAACAAAAAACAAAAAAAAAGTTCCTCATAGATGTACCCAGCCACTTGGGTTTTAGTTGATTCCAGATGTAGTCAAGTTGACAACCAAGAATAGCCATCATAGCTGATAAATTGAATAACAAGAGGGCATCTTTGGCCTTTAGTCAACAGCCCAGATTTAAATTTCTTGCAGCCATAGCCACCTTGGTACAAAGACAAACAGGGGGGCTTGCCAGCCTTGACTGGGAACTCATACTCAAATGAGAATTCTTTTTTTTTAAAGCTATGTATTTCTCTACTTAGAGTCAAGAAATGATTTGTTTGGGCGGCATGCATGCGTGTGGTTGAGACTGGTTATTTTTCTCTATATGTTTTTATTGGTTTTTACTGAAATATTGATTTGGCTGCCTCCTGCATGGTGGCTACCTGGGTGGGAATTCAAGCAAATGCAGGCGAATCTTTACTGTTATTGTTGTATTTTTGATTCGTTTACCCTGTGTGAAGCATAGAAGAACTCATTTCAGCTTCATTTATTTCATATCGCAGCCTCCTGTTTAGTCACTAATATTCCCTGCATTAGGGAAGTTCGCTTCAACAATAAAATACATGAGGTACAAGCGGCCCTTTCCCCACACCCTACACGATATTTCTCTGCCATGTGCCAGGACTTGCCTGTTAGCACATTTCTTTTAGCTGTATAATTTTAGGATTTATTTGTAGGTCTGAACAGCTATTGCTGTATAAAAAAGAACTATTTCCGGCCACATTCCAATAAAGGACATTTGATTTACAGGACGAACAACCCACAACTTCTCTTTGAAGTCTCCCTCTAAAATCACTTCCAGGGGCCGCCTGACGGACGGTGGCCAGATTCCCTAATTTTGTTGTGAAATAAATTCGTTTCATTTTCAGACGCATCTTCCAAGTTAGCAAATGGTATTTTGGGCTTGATCTGCAAGAGATACTGAGTGGATGAAATCTGAGGTGCATTTGCTGAGGAAAGCCCTTTTTTTTGGTGAAATATATTTAATCCCCAAACAACCTTCAAGGAGCTCACAGGAGCTGTGTACACAGCCCTGGGCCATGTACAGCTGAAGGCTCCTCAGCTGGCATCTGGGGACTGTCACACAAAGAAGTTCAACTCTGATCTCACAGGGGACAATTCGTGTTGGCGTCAAATGTGAGGGACCATGGCCAAAAAACATTCAGGTTTCTTTTCCCAAATTCCACGTTCTAATGTGGAAGAAATTTCCATAGCAACAGAACAAAAAAAAAAATCACAAATCAGGACTTTCCAAACACACTGGTGGAAACATAGGCCCTCTGGCTAAAGGCAAGTGGGGACAGCTAAGTCCTAGGCTCCCTGCTGTCTGATGGCGTCTCTAGCCTTTTGGTTGGTGGAAACTAGGATCTGGGTAAGCTAACACCTTCTAAAAAGGTTTATCTCTTTGTAGCAGGATATTAGGTCAGACACAGAGGTGTGCAAGGAATGGCTACTTAGAGAGCTAAGAACACCCCAGAATAAATAGTAATTAGACTCTGGACCCGCATCCTTTCAACCTCTCCACATTACTGCAATTCTAATCAGCTAATCAGAAAACTCAGTGAAAGGTGCAACTTCCTTCTGGAAACTTCCGGACATAGGAGTTGGCTGGGTATGTGCCCTACAGGGATAGACACTATGCTAGATGTGCCCCAGATGATAGACTAGTCCCCAGCAGCCAGGCTACAATGTGGGGTGTGCTCAGCCCTGCTTTTGTTCTGGAATGTTGGTGCACAGCAGGTAGACAACCTCATTCTGAGGATGCCCTTCAACCACCTTTATGTTATGTGTGTGCACATCTGTGCACTAAGTGCATGCAGTACCAGCAGAGACCAGAAGGGGGCAGAAGAGTTCCTAGAACTGTCATCCACCTGCGACTTTAGTGCAAAAATCATCCCAGGCACAAGTGTGGTGTCTGAGTGTTTGACCTGCAAACTTGATTCACAGATACACAGGCCTTTTGGATCAAAAGCCTTTCCCATCAGAGTGGTGGGTCTGACCTCTCAAAACACTGGGGTGTCTCACATGAAACCCTCATCTCCCTCCCAATTACATTTTACGAAACAATTGGGTATGGGAGCTTGGAATTCCATACAGGTACTTGGAGCTCAGACTTCAAGACTCAGCAGCCACTCCTTCTAGTCACACATAGGAATCACAGCAGACTCTTTACAAGGCTGTGTGTGTGTGTGTGTGTGTGTGTGTGTGTGTGTGTGTGTGTCCTTATCAGAAACTGAGAAAGGCCCCATTGTAGCATTCCTTGGAGCCAAAAGAAAAGAGGTCCTCAGGGAGGCGTGCATTTACATCTGACCTCCTTCAAAACACGAAGCCCATTTTAGGGGCTGGAGATATGGCTCAGTAGTTAAAAGCATTGGCTGCTCTTTCGGAGGACCTGGGTTCCATTCCCAGCACCCACATGGTGCCTTACAACCTCCTATAACTCTAGCTCCAGGGATCTGATGCCCTCTTCTGTCCTCTGTGGGCATCACACTCACATGCCCACACCCACACAGACACACACATACACATGATTGCAAAATAATAAGGATAATTTTTTTAAAAGAAGTGTATCTTGCTGATAAACCATGTGGACTGTATTTGGATTTCAGATCACCACCCTTTCCCATTTACATATACTAATTTGCCAAAAATGTTTTCTCTCCTTCTCTAATTGTCCAACCAAATCTGAACTGAGCCTCCAAATAGCTCATGCTTTTTCAGCCCATCCTTCATAATCCCACTCAGCCCAAGTGTAATAAGTAAGCTTTGGGCTAGATATTCAGAGCTCATGACCTATAAACAGTCAGGAAGGATATGTATTAGGAGATATGACATTTAAAGAAAGAGAAGAATCCTTTTTGAAATAACTGACAGGCACAAAATGTGTTAATTCCTAAAGCACAGCCTGGAAGACTTTCAGAAATATGTAGATCTAAAGTGTGATTTTTCATCATGTTGCCAATGACCCCAGGCAAAAACTACCCAAGACCTTGGAGCAACCATCCTTGGGTGCTGAGTGCTGAGCACTTTCTAGAGGGTGTTGATGCCAATATAGAAAGGCTTGGCCAATGCCTTGAGAGGGTCCCAGTTGGTGGTAGCCTTTCTGAAAGCAAAAACAGACTGCGGAGGATGGTGGTGGCATCTGATCCTAGCCTCACACTTAGAAGAAACATGTTACTTACACTTTCAAACAAGTAGGCTGCCCAGCATCCCTCCTGCGGGTTTCATTATTAGAGTATCGGTCTCATTGATCATGGTTGAAGGACCACAAGCCCCTGGGGACACATAGAGGCAATTTTCAGTGATTCTGTTAAAACTCCCTCTTCCTTTAAGATCTACAGCTAGAGATGGGGGGTGGGGAACAGCTTTGTATCAAGGCATCTGTCAGTCATCTTCCTTAGAGTCTGTTTTCTGAAAGCCTCAGGTGGTTGAGTAGGGAGGCCATGTGGGGTATCGGAAACCAGCAACAGGGATGGACTGCGGTAGACGAAGACACCTCCCTCCATCAAAAACATCAGAATCCAAACGCGGCAACAGCCTGCTCCTCATGCCGTGATAGAACTGTGCAAAAGATGTGCTCGCAAATGTTCCCATTAAGCTTTGTGAAGGGAGCTATTGATAGCGTTGTAAGGAGTCCACTGTTGTTCGCCCATACACGTTCTATCTGGCCTAGAGCGAATGAGAAATATAACTTTGGACACTTTCTGCAAACGCCAGGTGTCCACATAAATAGACCAGAGAATAAATAGAAGTGTGTGTTCCTGAACCCCACAACCGGTAGAGGTTGGTGGAATGAAAGTGTGGTTATGCCCACACTTTTTAAATACTCTATCCAAACCACAGAGTGTTGTTTCTCTCCCCAATTATAACCCTTCAGGGAGATGAGCTCGTCTGTCTCTCACTCAGAAAGAAAGTCAGGAGAGTCCAAGCCATGGCAGTATCGCTTTTCACTTGTCCATGAGTGAGCATGTGACCCTGTCCTGGCCAATGAGAGAAAAGGAGCTCTGAGGCCCCTGGGGGGGGGGGAACGCCTTGGGCTGAAGAGGGGTGCGGAGACCCTGGGTTTACAGGGATCCTGGAAGACTATGCAGCATCCTCGGGAGGGGGTGGGGCAAAAAGTGACATTAACAAGAAGATAGAAAATGTACCACGAGCTCCTGGGGTATCCTGCATTTGGATCTTTATCCCCTGAGACTTTCCGTGTGTGATTCTGCGCTTTTCTTTTTACTTAGATTGGTTGCATGTGTTTGCTGTTATCTGAAGTCAAATGAATCTTTATGTAAATCCTATGTTGTGTTTAATCATGAACTCTAGGATGGCTGCTAGAGTACCCTCTTGTTAATTTATCTTATTTTTTTTTTATCTTATGTGTATAGGTGTTTTTTGTTTTTGCTTTTTGTTTTGTTTTGTTTTTGCATGTATGTCTGTGCATCACATTTATGCAGTCCCCTTGGAGGCCAAAAGAGGGCGACAGATGTCCTCCGGCTGGAATTACCGGAGGTTTGTGAACCACCGAGTGATGTGGGTGCTGGGACTTGTACCCCAGGTCCTTTGCAAGAGCAGCCAGTGCTCTTAACTGCTCAGCCACCTCTCTTAACTAGTTACTAGTATTGCTGTGCCCGAACACTGGGAAAAAGCAACATAAGGAGGAAGAGTTTATTCCGCCTGCTGGTTGAGAATCTCCAATCCATTATGGTGTATGGTCTATCTGAGTGGGTCGGTCTGTGGCAGGAGCTTAATATAGTGGACTCCCACCGGGTGGATCAGGAAGCAGAGATGTGACCTGAAAACAGGGCTGGAACCTTCAAGCACCACTCCACCTCATGACCTGCTTCTTCCAGCAAGTCCCTTTTTCCAAAAGGCTTCAGAATCTCCTGAAACAGTGTCACCAGCTAAGGGCTGATCACTCAACTTCATGAGCTGGTAAAGGGTATATCACAACCAAACAAATAGAATTTTCTCCAGACCTCTGACCAGGTGTTTTAACATGCTAAATTTGAGGTGATTTGACATAGTGCATTAGGAAACTAATCCATCCTGACCAAAATTAATCTAATCTGTAAAATGGGAATAAATGCAGCCACCCCCAGGTTCACTTGATTCCTCACCAGTAGGTTCTAGAAAATGCTCAATACATCTCATCATGGGATTCCTCTCATTTCCCCTCAAATGCAGTGAGCCTTAGGCTCTGTATGAAGCAAACAGCCCAGCCCTAAGACTGAAGGCATTATTTGTTATATGTGTCCTCAAGACACAGCCACAGACAGTAGCGATATCCCCAGTCTACAGGGATCATCCAAGAGATCTTGGCCAATGTGAGCTCAGGGGGACAGAAGGGTTTGAATGATGGAGCTGCCCTGTGCAATGATTAGGGAGGCTGCACCACCAACACTGCCTTGACTCATTATGTGAGAGTCACTGGGACCTAAGGGAGGGGATCCGGGTTTGGTGTTGGAAGCAGTCTGTGCAATAGAATATGGGTATTCTAAATAAGGATAAAGTCATATGGAGGACTCACAGAAGTGCTAGGAAGGCATCTTTGAGGCCATCTGACTTTGCTTTCTAATGCTGTTGGCTCAGAGGGCAATGTGTGTGCACAGGATGAACTCAGGTCTTAACATGGTGATGACATGGGATCTGCATGTCAGACAGGGTCTGGCAGAATCGAGAACCCTGGGTGAGGGGCCACCTTTGCATCCTTGTGATCCTAACACCTAGGAGACACAACTTCAAGGAGGGGAGAGATTTATTTTGGTTCCTGGCATCAAAGGGTTTCCATCCATCCTTGTGAGGAAGGCATGACAGGTAGCTTGGTGCATCACCCTGAAAACATGGTGGAGATTGTTCATGTTGCGAGTGCCAGGAAGCAGAGAGAGAATGACAGAAATTGGCCATGGAAAATAATACTTTTAAGAACCTGGCCGTCGTGGCCTAATTTCTTCGAGCTAGGCTTCACTTGCCAAAGTTTCCAGAAATATCCAAAGTAGCATGGCCGTCTGGGAACGAAGCTATCAAATCCTGAACTGTGGTGATAATTTATCTGTGTCCCCCAATAAAATTTATCTGAGGATCAGAGGATAGAGGTCAGCCACTATTAGTGAAAATGGAAGTCATGCAATGTTAGTACACACCCTTAATCCATCTGGATTTCTGTGTGCTCAAGGCCACACACACTAGGGAACAGAACCAAGCGTGGTGACACACGCCTTTAATCCCAGTACCAACCATAGAGACCTGGAGGTCTGTACAGAGAGGCAGTGTCAAAGAAGTGAGGTAGCTGGGCTAAGAGCCAATGAGAGGGCAGAACAGCAAGGCAATAAAGGAGTGGGTAAGACAGGAAGTAGCTGGCACTTTGGAAGCTGCAGCGTGGTGAGGTAGGGTTAGCTGGTGGCTGTTCCGATTCCTCTGATCTCTGTCAGATTTTCACCCCTATTTCTGGCTCCGTGTTTTTTTATTTAATAAGACTACTTAGAAATTTGTCTACGCTAAGCCTGTGGAGGAACCTCGGACTCAAACCTAAGGCAAGTGGTTTGCCTCATCTTCCAGTTTCATGTTGCTGTGAAAACAAACAACAAAAAACCTGACCAAGATAGACGTAGAGGAAGAAAGGTTTAATTTGGCTAACAACTTTAAGTCACGGTCCATCACTGAGAGGAATCAAGACAGGAACTCAAGGCAGGCACCTGAAGGCAGGCTCGCTTGCTGTTCCACACAACATCACCCCCAACTGAGGAACTCACAGCCAGAGAAGCAAGAAGGGAACCATGGAGGATGGGGCATAATGCTTCATGTAGGCTCACACTCAGTTACCTTTCTTATACAGCCCAGGAAACCCTGTCTAGGAAATGGTTCCGCCCACAGTGGACTGAGCCCTCCTCCATCAATTAACGTGCAAGGCAATCCCCATACAGACATATCCACAGGCCAGTCTGATCCAGGCAAGCCCTCCATGGAAGTTTCTCCTCCTCTCAGATGGAGTCACACTAGACTGTGTCACACTTGCCAGCTAAAACTGATCAGGACACCTTGCTTAACAACAAGGATGAAAATGTGACAATTGCATATTCATTAAAAAAAAAAAAAGTCCTGCTTGGAGCCAAGAATTGGGGAGAGAGAGGGAAAAAAATATCCTCTTGTGACTTCCCTGGTGATTGGCATGAGGTTTGGGGCAAGAGAGCCAGAATATACAAATAGATTCAAATGCACCTGCTCCCCCTTGATGGACAGGTCTCCCTTCCATATCACACCTGGCTACCGTCACCACACTGTTGGCAGAATCCAGATCCTCCCTGGGCTGGCTAATCATGAGGAAAATGTCTTCTGATTCTTTTAATTGACTTTTCACTTGGCCTCGGATGTCAGGGTTGGATTCTCGTGACATCTTTCCCCCGTGTCGTGGACGGCGTCCATTAGCTATGCACCAGCTATTGGAAACTTTGGAGATGGCTGGCACTGAGGAGTCACTATGCTCAGCACTGCCTGCTGATGAAGGAGTATTGATTTTTTTTTTTTGCTCCAAGAATAGATGGAGAAAAAAATTAAATGCTGAGTTAGAGTGAGCTCCCCAGAATATCCATCCTCCCCTTCAGCAAGCAGGACATGCTGGAGACCTTGCAATGGACACTTGAGGGACATGTGCACCTTCCCCTTATCCCATCTGCCCTCTCTGCTCCTGCCCAGCCCTCCCCAGGTTGCCTAGAGGCTCCACCCTCCAGAAAACTTTACACCTGCTTTACAGGCACACACTTGAGAAGGGGCCGCCTCCTGCCTCCAGCAGCCCCAGGGACAGGAGTGGACACGGCAGAGCAGCCACAAAGCTGATGGGTAATTTTCTAATAGAATCTAAACGTGGTGTGATTTTTTTTTTCCCAATGGGCTCTGGGAGTCGGGGCTGGGGGTGGGGGCAAAACTGAGTTTGACTTTCAAATGTGTATTTCTGGGATTGGAGAATTCTAGGCCATGCACGAAGACAAAGTCAGAGACTCTTAAGAAGTAGGTATAAAAAGAGGAAGGAAGGAAGATGAGGAGGAAGAAAAGAGTGTGAGAGAGAGAATACCACAGGATATAAGATGATGAGAGTCTATTGTTTTGGGGAAAGTGGGATCAGACATCGGTAAGTGAGTGCACTTTGCTTGTATAAGAACCAACCCTGATTGCTCTGGTCAATTCCACCCAGAAACATCATGGCTCAGGGTCTGCACACGACTATGCCCGGGGCAAGAACAGGGCCACTGAGACCCGAGACCAGAAATCATACCTATTTCTGGCATTTCCTTATCCAGCTTCCAGCGGACAGCCAGGGACCCTTCCTCCATGCAGATCCTTCTCAAAGTACCATGTGGAATCTCTGGGCTCTGAACATGAGGCTTCGTGATCTTTGTGCAGACAACCTACTGCTGTTCCATGGAGACACCATGAAATGCAGTGTTTATAGCCCAGAGCTGCTAGTCACAAGGACGGGCCCAGCTCCATCTCATCCATCAATCTCAGGAGCCCCTGACAGTGCAAGGATGGCCTCTGTTACCTCTCTCCCTGTTCTACACATCCTATGGTTCCCATTGGAAGTGGCTCTCTGTCCTTGTACATTTCCCTGGAGTATCAAGAATGTTATCCTCCTTCCTAGTCTCCCTCATGAAGTAGGGATGGATGTGGACATCAACCCTTGAAGACTACACTTGGCATCACCCCCCTCAGAACTGAGAGAGGCCAGTGTGTGAACTCAGAAAGCTACTTCCTGCCATTCAGGGCTACTGGAAGTTCTCAGAGTCAAGCTTCCTTTAATTTAATTTAATTTTTTTTGGGGGGGGCAGGATCTCACTATGTAGCCCTGGCTGGGGTCTTGAACTTGCTATGTAGACTAGGCTGGCGTCAAACTCAGAGAGATCCACCTGCCTCTGCCTCCTGAGTGCTAAAATTAAAGGCATTCACCTCTACTCCCAGCCTTAGTTTCAACCTGCTCAATGAAGACTAATAGAAATTAGTCTACTGAGGCTGCCGTGCCGAAACCCCACAGACAGAAGTTTGAACATCCGAGAACAATTTTCTATGGTTCCAGAGGCCGCAAGTCCAGGCTCCCATTATTAGCAGAATTGGTTCTCCCGAGGCTGCTGCCTTCCTAGGCCCCTCTCTTCAGTCACACCTGGGGTCACTCTTTCTCCTTAGAAACACAAAAGTCATTAGGGGCCTCCCCCAGCTGTCATTGCCCCTTTAAAGGGGATAGACAGATAGAGCCCTAGTCCATGAACAAGGTGGATGACGGTCATCAAGCCTCCTTGAAGTTACCTGTGTCGATTTGTGGCGTTTCGTCACAGGGGTGGAAAAATTAACACAGCGCGCCACCCACAAAGGCGCGCTCATTTCAGCGCAAGTTTTATGGCTGTTTGTTCAAAAAAATCGTCATAGGAATTGAGCCATGAAGCATCCCCAACTTTCCACGCAGAGAAGTGACTACAGATCAAGTTCAATGCCCCCGCTGCGTCCTGCCCTTTTTGGCGGGACCCCCAGCTCATCCCAGGGTGAGAAGATGGGATGGCTCCTAGCTGGTTTGCACTTGCCCCCCCCCCCACCCGCCCGCTTCAAGTCTCCCAGCCCTGGTTGCCCTTGGCTGTACAGATTCTAAACGGAATTTCCTCAAATGCAAACTCTCTCCCAGAGCTACTTAAATATTCACTGCCTGCGTTCACTCCACTTGGGGGGAATCTTGCAGCCATGAAACTAGAATCGTTATGGGCGCCAAGAGCCTGAGTTTCCAGTGCTAAATTTGACTTCCTGAGCTGAAGATGAGAAACACAAGGGGCCTCGTGCCTCCGTTTCAAATAACGAAGCCTTGAGTACCGCTGGGTACCCCGGGGTTCCTGAAATGTTTGAGGGACACACGTGGGATGTGTTTGGATGAGTGTTACCACACAGCTGGTGCAAACGTGGGAGTGACGGAGTCTTGTCAGCCCAGGGAGTGTCTACGCAGCATGCTGAAGCGGAGGTCCCCAGACCAACAGCGCTTAGAGACGTCAAAGACACGCACAGGAAAGCATCCGTTCAATGTTGATGTTAGTGGGGTCGCTTACAGGAACGCGAGTGACTCAAGGACAGCTACGTGGGGAAAAGCCCACCTCAGCCCAGAAGCTGACTCAAAAAAGCTGCATCCCTGGCTCTAGGAGTAGCCTTCTCTCCCTCAGCAAAAGCTACTGTTTGCATAACCACATGGAGAAGAGAGGCTTGTAATGTTCGGGGCTTTCTGAGCTCTTCTTTTTCCTTCCTGGGCCTTCATGGAATTCTCGGTTCTGAGGAAAGAGTCAGAAGACACAGAACTCAGAGGCGGATCTGGAGCTGAGCAAGGAATAAAGGCTGGGTGGGTGGTGATTCTCACTCAGGGCAGAAGTCCTGCTGTGTAGGAACTGCATAGAACCAGTGAAGGCAAATAGAACCTTCCAGGGGCTGGAGTTCTCAGTCCCTCTCCCTTCCAGGTGTAATTTGCTTCCAGTCCCGGCAGTCACACTTTGTCTTTTTTTTTCCTTCGAGACAGGGTTTCTCTGTGTAGTTTTGGTGCCTGTCCTGGATCTCGCTCTGTAGCCCAGACTGGCCTCGAACTCACAGAGATCCGCCTGGCTCTGCTTCCTGAGCGCTGAGATTGAAGGCGTGCGCCATCGCAGCCTGGCTTCACACTTTGTCTTTAGTGTTCCAAAATCATTACCTCAGAACAGGCCATAGAAACACTCAGGAGGGGTGTAGTCCAGTCTCACACAGTCATAGTTAGGGGTTCTCTATCCTGACCTGAGCCCCAGGATAGACAAGGGCATATATGAATTATACATGATTATGTAATATAGAATTCCCTATGGCATTTTCATACATGTATGTAATGTATTTTCAGCATTTCCCCATTATTCTCTGAAACTCCCCAGACTCTGTCCTCTCACCAACCATGCCCCCTTTATAATTTCATGTTTGTGTGTATTTGTTTGTGTGTGATGTGTCTGTGTGTTTGTGTGTGTGTACTGTGATGTGTGTATGATGTATGTATGTGTATATGATAATGTGTATATTTGTTTATGTGTGTATCATTAATTTGTGTGTGTATGATGTGTATATATGTGTGTTTGTGTGTGTACATGATGTGTATGTATGTGTGGATGTGTGGATGGTGTGTATGTGTGGATGGTGTGTGTATATTTGTTTATGTGTGTGTATTATGTGTTTGTGTGTATATCATGTGTGTGTGTGTTTGTGTGTATGTAGTATGATGTGTGGGTATGGCAGATGTATGTGTGCATGATGTGTATATTTGTACGGGTGTATCATGTGTTTGTGTGTATTATATATATGTGTGTGTATATATATATATATGTTTGTGTGTATGTGCATGATGAGTATGTATGTGTGTATGATGTGCATATATTTGCTTATGTGTCTGCACCATGTGTTTGTGTGTATATGTGTTTGTGTGTGTGTAGTATGATGCGTGTATATAATAGATGTATGTGTGCATGATAGTGTATTTGTTTATGTGTATGTATGTCGTGTTTGTGTGTCTATCATGTGTGTATGTGTATTTTTGTGTGTGTAGTATGTGTATGATAATGTGTATATTGGTTTATGTGTGTGTATCATGTGTTTGTGTGTGTATGTGTGTGTGTGTGCGTGTGTGTGTGTACTGACCCAATGGTTCTGTTAAAGTTGCTTACAGGAGAATGAGTGAGGGACTTACAGGAGTGTGCAACCTCTCCAGGATTTACACCACTAGAGACCCACACCCCAGTAACTAACAACAGCCCACAGATCCTCTGAGGAGGTGTCCCGTGAAGGTCTGTGTTACCAACCACAAAGGCAGTGAGTTCCAGAGTGCAGCACATGCCATCCCAGAATAGTGTTCCAGGACTCCACTCCTCCTCAAGCTTCCTTCCACTCTTTCATCGATTTCTGTGAGGTGTGCACCTGCTGCATGCCACACATACTGACTGGGGTACCGGGGGCAGGGGAGGTAGGTCTCTGTTGCGAGGTCTCTTACACCCCACTTCCAGGAGAGACAGACCATGAACAATAAATAGATGGTTTCAGAGAGTGGGAAGCGCTGGCGTGATGATGAAAAGGAGTGGTTGCTAAGGGGTGGGGTGGCCGCGGGAAGGACCCCAGGAGAGGGATAATGAGCTGCGAGGTTCATTGTCCAACCGCTGAGTCAGCCTGTTCAGCGATGGGGAGATGAACCCACAGAGTGGGCGCAGGTGTGAAGGCTCGGGTTCCAGTGAGTCGGGTGTGAAGGGGGGAGGTGAGAAGGACTGGCCAGGTGGAACCCGTCTAAACGTCGTTTCTTTCCAAGTTCCCGGGTCAGAGGAGGGATCCTCTTTCCAGTCCATAAACAAAACACAAGAATTACACAGCCCTGAGCCGAAACCGGTCCATCCTGCCCATCCTTGGTGAGCCCCACCCCTGCTCACAGGGATGTGAGCAAACAGAGAGGTTGTGCATCCTCTCTGGTCTGCGGCTGGATAAAGGGCTCCTCCTCTGTGCTCCTGGGAGCCCGCCCAGCCCTCCATCATTCCTTTCTGGTCTTGCCCTGTCCTTAGGATTCCAAAGCCATTCCTGCAGCAGACGTCTGGGATTTTCCGTCCGCCACCTCAGCTTACATCTTCTTTAAGCTTTTATTTCTGGCTTGAAATTGACTGGAATCAGAGAAAGGTCCTCGGGGTGCCATTGTGAGCGCAGACAGAAAAGGATATTCACATAAAATTTACCTTAATCATGGAGGTCTCACCTCGAGTGGCGCAGGACCTCAGCCAGGTGTAACAGATGTGGTTATGTGGGGTGGGGCTCAGTCACATGATCCGAGGCTGAGAGTCAGAGAATGAGAATAACGGGAATGGGAGGCTCCCCTAGATGAAGAAACAAGAAACAAGAAACAAGGAAGGTTCGGTCTATATTCGCATCATACATACCACCCAGCCCCCTCTGCCGTCATCATCCCTGGGCTGAGAAATGGCCATGGACTGACACCCACCCTAGGGTCACTCACTCAGGAATCAAAGTCCTTCACAGCAGCCCAGAGGTGCAAATAATGCACCATCCATCAACAGGTGGAAAAAAACGCAACATGTTCAGGTCTTGGTGTGCAGTATTATTCAACCATTAAAAAGAAGGATGCACTGAGGGCTGCTAAAATATGGAGAAGAGTCTAGAAACAAGGCCAGGCATTGTGTCTTTAATTACAACACTCAGGAGGCAGAGGCAGGGAGATCTTTGAGTTCGAGGGCAGCCTGGCCTACAGAGTGAGTTTCAAGACAGCCAGGGCTACACAGAGAAACCCTGTCTGGGAAAACAATTTTAAAAGAGAGTCTAGAAATAGGAGAATAAATGTTAGTCACATCGATAATGAAGCATCTGATCCTTTGTGTGTGGTGGGTGGATGTGTGTTCACGTGTGTGGGGGTGTGCATATGTATGCACGCATATGGAGCATAAACATCAACCCCAGGAACTCACCAAGAAGACCAGGCTGGGTGGTCAGCAAGCCTCTGGGATCCATGCATCCACATGCCTGGCTTTCTCTTTTCATGTGGCTTCTGGGGACTGAACTCAGGTCTTTGGGCTTACAAGGCAAACACATTCTTGACTGAGACATTTGGGGGGGAGGGGCATGGGAGAGCCTGAGAGATAGTGAATTAGCCACTGTCAAGCTCTGGAGAGTTGAGAAGAAAGGAGAGCCTGATTGGCTGTGGGACATCCACAAATGCTGCAATTTAAAGCAATAGATTCACAATAAGTGAATGGGGAGTGTATGAGATGAGCGTTCTGAGCTGGAATCCTGGAGTTGTTTATACACAACACTGACAATGAACTCATAGCCAGAATAATTAATTACTCACTTTTAAAGGGCTTGCAAAGAATTACATTTCAATTAAAAGAAAAAATTCCAAGTCTCGGGGCCAGGAGCCAACGTAGGTCACGTGCTTACCTGAGGCTAGATGGAGGGCTGATTCCCTTTGGTTCCCACTAAGGTGCATTCAGTGGGGTGAGAGACTTCACTGCCATTCAAGGCCACAGGCAGTTGGGGGAGGCTTCACCAGGAGAAGGAGGAGCCATGAGGAAGGAGGCTGGCGGTTCTCCCCACCTGTCCTCACAGACACTGGAACCATTGGTTGCTTGTAGACAGAGGGCGGGCGGGCTCTAGGGGCTCCAGGGAGAAGCCCGTAATGGTTTCTACTAAATTTGATTTTTCAAACAATCAGCATGCAATATTAAAAATAAATAAATTAAATTAAATCCATACTTCTCTTCTGCCGACAGCCACAGGGAAGCGCGCTCTGCTTTCCCAGGGCTCGCGTTCGCTTTTAAGGGTAGCATGAAATCAACTGATTAGGAAACCTAATTATCTCTGGAAGCTTCTATTCATCAAGGAACATCATACAGTCATGGGCAGGTGTCTGTATATTGACGATACCTAGATTAGCATGAGATATGGAGGATCGCCTTATGGGCACTGTGGTTATTTTGCCCTAGTTTATCAATGAACAGCCTCCTCTGCCACACGCTTCCGTCACTACCATGCTCTTGCACCCCCTCTCCCCAGGGACTGGAGTCAGTTCACCACAGGCTCAGCCCTCTGAAACCACAATAACCTTTTCCAATGCCATGTTATTTCTGCCAGGTCACAGAAGCCGCCAGAGTGACTGATAAACCCAACATGACCGTATGCATTCTTAAGCAAAGTTTAAGTGAAGAAGGCCTTGCCTCGCTACCCATCCTCCTGACAGGGCAAGGCCTTGCCTCGCTACCCATCCTCCTGACAGGGCGCTCCCTTCCCCTTGGGAAGGGAGGGGAAACCCGGTTCTCTAGGATTCTGGTCTCAGCAGATAGCTCCGCCCACTCACACTAGATTTAGCTTTTCCTCCCCCCTTCGCTCTGCACATCTGAATTCAAAAGGCCAACTCACTCAGCAAATTGCAGCATCTTGCTCTCCGCGTTTGCCAGCGGGACGCCTAACGAGGTCAGACAGGTAATGTGATTTCCTCGCACTCGCGGGGCCGTCTGAGCAAAACGGTCCTTGATCAGATTTTTATTTCATGAAGTAGCCTCAGCACATTGACCCAATGGGAACTTCCCTGTCCGTGGGAGCAAGGACTTATCGCTCTGGTTTGGTTTGGGTAATGGAGTCGGAGCTTTTGTCCTGAGACAGAGCCCAGGGCTGGGTACCTTCTAGGCTTTGCCTCTTCTTTGTACTTTTGGGAAGCGGGGAACCACAGCCTGGCGGGTCTTGGCCTCCCAGGAAGCTGTGTCTATAATGCAACCCCAAAGCCAAACCGGCTTGAAGGAGTCCCTGGGGTGGACCATGTCTCCTCACTCAGAACGTTGTCCGTTAAATCTTACTAGTGAACATGGTGGATTGTCACAAAACAGATTCAGCTGATACGCGCAGGAGCTGGGTTCACACCTCCAATTACATAGCTGTGTGGACAAAGCCCACCTCTAATCGTGGGGAAACACAGGATGGTAGTAGAGTCTATGGCCAAGGGCAACCTAGAGAATGCCATTCACGGGGTTGCACGGCCACTAACTAAGCAGCAGTGGTGTCCATCTGGCAGATGGGAAACCTGATGGCACCCAGAGCGCATAAGAAATTGGGAACTGAACCCGGAGCCCTGCAGAGCTGAGCTAGCTGGCTGGTGCCTGCAGTCGTGATAACTGGTTTGTGGCACAGG
The DNA here is from genome assembly GCF_004664715.2 of Peromyscus leucopus. NCBI lineage: Eukaryota > Metazoa > Chordata > Mammalia > Rodentia > Cricetidae > Peromyscus > Peromyscus leucopus. The sequence continues at coordinate 18,465,950 of NC_051082.1, forward strand.
CTGACCCTGTTGACTTGGCAATCAGGAGCCACCTAGACAGATATCCAGGGCTCTGCTGGGTCATCGTGTCTTTCACAGAGGTGTCTAGATATGGAACAAACAGTGCAAATGGGGTGGAATGTGAGACCCGTCTGCTATATTAACCTTTATCCCAAGAGCACCTCAGGAAAAGATGGCCCCTCCCCATCCCCTCTCTGCATTCACGAGGCGGCAGAAGGGACCAAGGCCTGCTGTGTCAGCATGCAGCTGCGTGCTCTGAGGCAAGAGGCTGCCTGCCTTTGAACCTCAGTTTTATGGTCTGTACAATGGGACAGGACAATGCACCCGCGAGTGGGTAAAGTCTATTGTTTTCTTAAAGGGCCCAAACCATTAACTCTTGATTCTTCTCCCCTCAGCTCTGTCCAGATTCTTGCCGTAAAAAGTAGTCTCAGGGAATCCTGCCACTCTGATCCTTGAACCACCAATAAACTGAACCCCAGGAGGTCTGGGAGATGGCCTCCTGGGGAACGAACTTGCCCCCAAGCCCAATGACCTGAGTTCAATCCCTGGGACCCACACCGTGGAGAAAGAGAACAGACTCCTGCAAGTTGTCCTCTGGCCTCCGGGGTGTTCTGTGTGACACACATCCACCTACAATAAATAAAAGCATTCATTTTGTTCTAAAGAAAAGAAACCTCTTGGTTGAACCACAGGAATTCAACTCAAAGGGATCACAGCCTGGATTGTCTCACAACGTTTCTCTATGGGGTTTTATGAGTTCAGCTGTTTCGTTTTGCTCTTTGTTTTTGTTTTTACACTTTGTTGGTTTTCTGTTTTGTTTTGTTTTTTAAATGATTTTTTCCTCCATCCTTCCTCTCCCTCCCCTTCCTTTTGCCTTCAATGTCTTGCTGTCCTCTCAAAGTGAGCTCTGTTTCGTGGATTTTTAGGTCTTTCCTTTCTGCTATAAATATTAAAAACTGTAAGTTCCTTTTTTAGCAGGTTTTAGGACATGACACATTCTACAGATGTATAGATTCATCGTCATTCCATTTAAAATCTTTTCTAAGTTCCGATGTTGACTCATAAGTTAGTTAGAGGTCAATGGACTTCCAAATGCTGGGATTTTGCAAGATATTATTATGAATTTCTTTTTGGGGGTGCAGGTAGCACATCCTAGACCATTGGGGGCTCCTTTTAAATCCATATGTGTGTGCTCACTGATTTAGACCACTATATTAAGAGATTGTCAAGTGTTACAAACAGCTCATGTTCCTTGGTTCTAGGGTGGTATTCTCTGATTATTAATTGTGTGAAGGTACTTAACAATTTGTGCAGATCATTGTGTCTGCTCACACAATAGGAAGACAAAAAGAAGACCAAGAAATAGATGATATGTATTGATGTGTGGATAGATGATGAGAAAATAGATGACTGATTGATTGATTGATGATAGATAGATGGATAGACAGATGGTTGATAGATGATAGTTATGTTGATATGTAAGTAGGTATATGATACTAGATAGATAGGTAGATAGATAGATAGATAGATAGATAGATAGATAGATAGATAGATAGATAGATAGATAGATGGATGATAGATAGGAGACAGATGATAGACATATGGGAGAGAATTATTCTCCCCATTACTGATGGTGAGTGCTTGAATTCTCCAACAGAAATTTTTGCATTGTTCTCATCACTTCTTAATCCTGTTCCATTTTTGATGTGGTTTTTGTGTTTGATGTGGTTTGAGCCTTCGTTACTGGGTTCATATATATTTGTGATATTATATAATTTTCTTTAACTGATACTTTTAACATTATACAATAAGGTGAGTCTTTTAAATTTTTTATTTTATATGTGTGAGTGGCTGTGCACCACATTCGTGTAGTACTTGTAAAGACCAGAAGAAGTTGGATTCCCTGGAACTAAAGTTGCAAATATCTGTGAGCCACCATGATGGGTGCTGGGAATCGAACCTATGTGCTCTGTAGGAGCAACAAGTGCTCACTCGTAACCACGGAGCCATCACTCTTGCCCCTTGACTGGTCTTTGTGCCTGGTTATACACTCTTTGTTTAAAGTCTGTTTTATCTAATAGTAACACAGCCATTGCAGAAAGTCAATATTTTTATATGCGTCAGAATTATATGCATCTCTTTCAAGTTTTAGTGCAATTCTTTCAAGTTAAAAAATGTCTTGTGTGTTTTGGATATCATCAACCCAGTCCTCGTGGCCCTAGGTATGTGTCTTGGGGGTCTTCCCCACGCACATTGGATCGCGAGTCATTCCATGATTTGTAAAAAGTCTATCCAGGAACTGGGTCATCTTACCGGCTGCTGTTTCTTTGTTCAAATTCTTCCTTATGTTTCGGGGGGTTTCAATCGATGCAAACTCTGTGCCTGGCTCTTTAAGCCTGAAAGAGTAGATTTCTGCCGGTTCTCCCTTTCTGGGACTGACTGCAGCTGATTGCTAGAGAAAGGTACCAATGACAAGAGGCCGCTCCCTCTCTAGGCTCTTCCCTCTTCCTGCGTCAGCTTGTCAGCTTTATATTTCATGCAGTATTCAGTGGTGTCTCCTGGTTGGAGCTGGGTCCAGGAAGGTGCTGGCTTGCACCAGAGTCTGCACGTCCCCGCCTCTCTTCTTCATTCTCCCCCTGCAGCTGGAACAGACAGACGGCTGTTCCCAAGCTCGGCTCCTCCTGAGTGTCTACACAAACTCTTCCAGGAAGCCAGGCCGTGGGCTTTGCTTATCCTCCGACGCCCCCTTCTGGTTCTTTCTTCTCCATTTCTCCCTCGGCATTCAAGGTCTCAACCTATACACAGATTTTGTTTGCTTCAGACAGAACCTGGCAGCGGAGCCCATCAGCAAATAGAATGGCCACAGAAACAATTCCTGCTCCCCGGCTTTTATTGTGAGCGGGCAGGCTAGGAATCAAATCCTGCTCCCTCCTCTCTCTTGCTTTGCTCCTGGTCCAGCTAGGAACCTTGAGCTCCATATCCTCAGTGTCTCTCTCTGCTTTCAATCATCAAGCTTCTGGGATTATTGCAGCAATCACTGTCACCTAAGTCATTTTAGGGATGGGCCTCCCCAAGGCATATCCAACTGGTATTATGAGTCAGACATAAAGGGCCAGTGGCGCTTAGAACTGCCTCTTGGGGACAAAAAGTGTGAAACAAAATTGAACTGGGAGACCCCTCTCTAAAGTGTCATTCTGCCCAGATCCAGAAATCTGAACTTTTTCTGTATACGTCCCCGACCCCCATGTGCCCTGCGCCAGCAGCTAATGCCAGTCAATACCACTAGGGGGCGCTGTTGACCCTGTAACTGGCTGCAGGCTGGCTGGGTTTGGATCTGAACTATTCCTCACACAAATTAAGGGCAATTGCATTGCCTTGTTCCAGCTGTCAAAACAGCACGACTTTAGTGGGGTTCCTTCGGAGCTCAATCTTTTAAACAGGCTACCAGAGTCTTGTGGGACATTAAGAGCAATATCGTAGCTCTCGCTAAAGCTTACAGGTTCTGTGAGTCCGAGAAAGGTGTTTGAAAGTAGCTTGCCCTAGGCCACGGTGATCTGTGTCCTCTATAAATCTACAGTTGACAAGCAACATAATAACCCAGGTGCTTCCACTGCCTGCCGGGAGGGGAACTGACAGATTATAATTGTGCCGTGTGATGGCAAAGTTTGAACTGAATTTTCTCCCAATAAATATTCAAAATGTCGGTCTTTATGAATTATGGGTGTTCCACCATTAAGAAAACAAAAGCAAAGACATCAGAAAAGAGAGCAAAATCACTGTCACAGTGAACCTGGGGCTCTCATCACTGAAGCTTGAAGAGTTAGTATGGCTTTTGGCTGGGTGATGGGATGGACTGCGTCTAACAGGTCCTAATGCCATAACCACCTCTCTCCCTCCCTGCCTCCCTGCCTCCATACTCCCCAACACATCTTCCTCCCAAATCCATGTCCTTGTCTTTAGGTTTTGATAACCCGCGGGGTTCAGTTAGTGCTGGCCACGTGTACATGGAGGTTGGATCACTCTCCCTACCTCAGCAGACATCAACCACCATTAGTTCCTCCATGTGGGGCAGCACTGGAAACCTCCTCTCTCCTTGCTGGAATTTCCAACTGGTTTGGTCCAGATTGCTTTGCACGGGCCTTGCTCTCCCAGTGGGCTCCCTACAGGCAAGGGACCTTGCTTGTAACCATCACTGGACAGCTACATGAGAATTAAAAGATGACCAGTCACAGGGAGTCAATCCTGCCTGCAGAATCCCATGACCACCAAGGCCAGGGCTACAGCTGAGCGAATGTCACTCAACACACATCATTGGCTGAGGTCTGCATGGGAATGGGTCACACTGGGGTGCAATAACAGGTAAGCCTCAAATTCCAGTGACTTCCAACACCAGACATTTGTCTCTCATTCCAGGTTTTAGGTCCCTCGGTGGTTAGCAGGGGTCTGTCTTCATTAGGGTCCCTCAGAAAGCAGGTGATGGAGTAGCTGGTACCTTTGGCCAGAGCTGACTTCTGTCAGCCCTGTCCAAACACTGGACTCACTATGCAGTGAGTAACTGCTATTAGCCGACTTTCCCAAAAAAACAGTCCAGTCTCGTGTTTCTGAGATGATGCCACATGATCAGTTTGCTCACCGTGGCTGCTTCTTAAGAAGCAATAAAGAGCTAACGTCGACGAAACTTTCAGATAATTGTGGTCTGGATGATGAGACGGCAGGTAAGTAGGTAAAGAGCTGGTTAGAGAAATTATTACTCAAAGAAGGATCCCCCTGCCCTACCACTCCATGCTACCTGGAGGCTTTCCAGAAATGCAGGGCAGTGGCCACCAGACCTCCAGACCCACAGAGTCAGAATCCACATTTTAACAAGGGCCCCAGTGGGATGTGAACAGTGGCAGCTGAGAATGGTTTAGTCGGCAAAAGATACCTCTAGCCAGAGTGCTTCGGTTTAGAATCCCAGCTCTGACAATTTTCAGCTTCAAGACACGGGACAGAAGTCCCTCCGTTCCCCATCTGTAATCGTAATGGCCTGCAAATGGCCTTAATAACCACCGTAACGCCATGGGGTGGTCATGAGAGTGAGCTAACCCTGTCAAAATGCTTCTGTATGGGAGATGGTGATGCTGATGGGGATGACGATGATGTTAATGAAGCTGATGGCCACAGTGATGTAGAAAATGTGCTTAAGGAAATGCGTTATAGTTAACGTCATCTGTAACCCAATCTGAAGTGCATTGACCCATTTCCTGTAGTAAGTAAGCATCTGCTGCTCTTGACCAGTGACAGAGGAGTGACCAGGAGAGAATCCACTCTGTAGATTTTATCGAACAAGGCAGGAGAAGCAGCGCATCCAACAGGAATCATATGGGAGAGAGGGTGAGAGGCAGGCAGAGGAATCTGAGCACCAATCCTGATGTTCTCACCTGTGAGAGTAACAAGTCTCTCACTCCTCCCTGGAGAAGCCAGGCCCAGGTTCCCATCAAGGGATATTCAGCTATACAGAGACTCCGTTAGATAAAGGGCTGAGAGACTGTCAGCAGCATTATCATCGAAGAATCATTCTTTAATGTTCAAAATAGAACTGTCTAATGAGTGGATAAAAATCTCACAAAGATCCCATCATCACAAATAAGTCCCAATAAAAGTCACCCAGACACCTGGTGTCGGGAGCAGACACATGTGAGCACAAGCTTGTACACCAATCACCCCGGTGAAGCGAATGTGAACATGGGCTCCGAAAGCAGGCTACCCCAGGTAAACTACTTCTAACCTTTTCCAAGCTGGGTGGCCTGAAAGAGCCACCGTGTCCCTTCTGACATCAGGTTTCATGTCTGTGAACCGAGGACAATAAGGTTCACAGGTTGCTTGGTAGAATTATCATCACCATTGATGACTGACTGAGCTAAAGGGGAGATGTTTCCATCTCAGAGTCCTCATCGGAGACATCATCTAGAGATCCGTGGTGATCATTCATGGTGAGATAAGTGCCCCTCACTGCACACACACACACACTCTGTGTAGAGCTGGGCGCACAGAGTTGAGCAGGTCGGAGCTAACATGGGATGGAGTACTAACCAAGTAAACAGGAAAGTGAGCCAGAGTGGACAGTAAGTACCCAGAAGGTGGCCCCTAAATAGTTGTATCCTTACTGGAGGGCCCAAGGTGGGACTATTTCTCTCACTCAGGGAGGGAGGGAGAGGGTCCTGATTTTATGTTCCAGCCCCAGCTCCTTCCTCCTCAGCCTGGGGTTTGCTACATGGAGACTTGTTGTCAGATCACACTAAGTGTGGTCTTGTAACTCATAGCTGGGGGCATCAAAATGTGGCGTTTAGATGGTTGATCTTACATTTATTTATTTGCCAGGGTTGAGGTGCACCCATGTTGGGGGGGGGGTGTGCAGGTCAGAGGACACCTGGCCTGTGGGAGTCCATTCTCTCTTGCCATGTATATCCTGGGGACTGAACTCGGGTCCTCAGGCTTGGTGGCAAATGCCCTGAGTACCTGAACCTGCTCCCTGCGTGGAAAGTTGATTTTCATAGCAATGATATCACCTTCTCTATGGGCCTCAGTTTCCTAATCAGTAGCCTAGGCTGCCCCCCCCCTAGAATTTCCCCAGTGCCATACAGCACCACCCCAGATACCCAGCTGCTCAAGGTGTCTCCTCCCCTCTCACAATCTCACAGGTCCATCTATTGCTTCACTGATCCTCTCTGCCTGGCACTGGTCCAGTCGTCCCCAGATGCATCCAGAGGTCCTCAAGACACTCCTGGCTTCCTCGGCTGCCCTCAGGGGCCATTCTCTATCAGGGCCTGGCCTTTGCACTGTGCATTTTCCTAAAACTTCTCTGCTAGCCTCCATTCATCATCCTGAAAGTTGATCCCTCCTCAAAATTGCATTTTTTTTTCTTAAAGCATCACAGAAACTCACAGCTCATAACGGGTGGGCAGCCTTGGTCATTCACCTCCCTGTAGTTCCTCTCTGCCAAGGAAGAAAAAATTCTGAGTTTAGGACCTCTTGTGGCTGTGATGAAACACTTGGCCAAAACATGTTAAGAGAGGAAGCGGTTATTCAGGCTCACTGTTTGAGGATGCACAGTCCATCATGGTGGGGAAGGCATGGGGGCAGCAGCAGGAGGCAGCTGGTCCCATGGCATCCACAGTCAGGAAGCAGAGAGATGATGCTGGTGCCCAGCTCACTTTCTCCTTTTTATTCCATCCAGGACCCTACCCCATGGGATGGCACTGACCACATTCAAGGTGTGTCTTTCTTCCTCAGGTGAACCGATCTGAAAACCCTCTCACAGACATACTCAGAGGCTTCTTTCCATGTGAGTTTCAATTCCATCCAGCTTGTCAATCAAAGATAACCATCAGGGGACCTTGGTCTACTCCACCCTCAGAACCTTCTAGAAAACCAGCTGATGACTGGAAATAGCGTTTGCCGAATGGAGAAATAACTCGTGTTATTCTGGGGGTTGTTTCAATGTGTCTGTCTACACTGGGCATCACTGCCATATTGAGCTTAATGTGTATTTTCTATTTTTCTCCCTTCCTTGTTTTCTACATTAACCAGTAAGCACCAGAATTAAGATCCTGTTTGTTTTGCAAGTTGACCACAGCTGCTTTACAAGGTCAGTCTATAGCTGTTCTTGTCCTATGGCCAGTGACATTTGCTCATTTAACATATAACACAGAAACACACAGACACACACCCTGATTGGAAGCAGACAGCGCAAGACGCTCTGAGCCACACCAAGTTCTATACTTCGTCTTACGCAATGGCAACCGTTTAAGATTTCAGCATGAACAAAATGAATCTAAAAAGCGGCCTCTTTCAGTTAGAAGCCCTGGGCACATGTGGAGGCCATGGGTTTTCTCTTGCCAATAACTCTGCCCTCCTATAAATCACGTTAATTGTCTCCATGTGCCCACAGCCTTCGGGGACTTTTGCAATACCCTTTGAGGAGATTAGTGGTCCCTGGTGTCACTTATGAGACTCAGGCAAGCATCTGGAAGCAATTTCAGTTAAAGAATTAATGATTTTGAGGTTCAATAATACAAGGCTTAAAAAAAATAAATAAATACAGGAAACTTTGTTAGCCTGGGGAACCTGTGGGTTTCCCTCGCCGAGATAAAGGGACCGACAGTCATCTGTCCCATTTGTTGGGTCTGTGAGAGTGCTTGGTGGATATTTAGAAGGTCATTTGGCAGATGAAAGAAGGTCTTAAAGTGGGGGCTTGCAGAAAGGAAACTCTCTTTGCTTTGGTCCCCTTCTGATCATTCTGGAAGGATCACCACAGGTTCAAGGGGCTGGAGGACATCGGGTGTCTGTCTGGTGATTCAGGCTGTAGACACAGTGGTGAATCCCACTCAGGAAATAGGAGATGGAGGATGAAGCCGACCCCATCCCTCAATCTTAAATAATGGGCAGTTGCATTTCTCCCTGATGGTAGGAAGCCAAATATTTGAATACAAATATTCATTCTCTATAGATTTCCATGCTTTCTTTAAAAGAAAAAAATGAGAAAATGTGCCTTCCATTCTAAGGGCCCAAGCGACTTCATTATTGCTCCCCAAGGATGTGTCCACAGTAGTTAGTTGAGACAGAGGGTTGGGCCATTGCCAGCATCACCTAAATATGAAGTCGCTGCTATCCAGGCCTGTGAGAGCCTGGTCTCCTTTCGAGTATGAGCTCATTCCCAAGGCCAAGGCACCCTTGGACTTCTTATGCCGTCTCAAGACCTGGGGGTTGGGAAGGTTGGCCCTTTCCCTGGTATTTCTTTTTCATCAACCACTGTTACATTTGTTTTGTTTTGAAAGCTTTTCCGAAGGATTGGCCAACACAATCCAGTTAACCCTGGGTGGGAGAAGGAATCCAGAGTCTGCGCAGTGTGAGACTCAGAACAGGTTGGGACCCCCGGGTCTGGAGAGCTAGTGGCAGATAGAGTTTGGCTGTCAGCCTCAGCCATCACTTCCAGCCCCGAGAGGGTGTCAGGTCCTATCACAGCACACTGCCCAGACTCTTGAGCAGGCGATGAAACCCTAGCATAAGACTGCAGGGACGTTGCTGAAACCTGGTGACGCCAGAAGGGAGCTCCAGGAAATCGGGAGAAAATAGATTCTAGGGTGTACGGAGAAACCATTCTTACCAGGGCACATTTGGGGCATGGAGTGTGTATGGTGTGTGTGTTGGGGGGGGGCGCTCTTTTGTTTTAAGACTGGACAGCTGGTGTGTGTGTGTGTGTGTGTGTGTGTGTGTGTGTGTGTATACAAAAAATCGGGTGAAATACAGAAAAACGAGTCAAGCCTTATCCACTTGCCCCAGGCCAGCTTCTAAAGACAGTGCGGTTAGCCGGCGCCTTCCCACGCGCGGGGCACGCAGAGCACACGTATTAGCACACATCGGTACACATCCCACTGGATCCAATCGTTCGTCTAGATAGTTCCTCCACAGCTGCACGTGACTTTGAATTCCAGATGTCTCCAGCCCTCTGCAGAAGACGACCTGAAGTTGCCCGTGGAGGACCGACGACCGCGAGACCTCGCGGTGACCGTGGGAGGTGGCAAGACCCAGAGCGCAGGGATCCAACTCCATCCTGCGTGGCGGGCACCTGGGCAGAGCCGTCCTGCAGGACGTGGCTGCGCGGAGGCAGGAAGCTGAGAGGCGGGGGATCAGCGGCGGGAGGAGAGGATTCCAAGTCCCCGAGTCGTCTGGTCCCCTCCCTGGGTCCCCAGGCCAGCGCGCCCCGGGGCCTCCTGGCAGCTCGAGCATCCTCCTTCCATCCGGCCGCGGGCGGGGCCGGAGGTGGGCGGATCCGGAGGGTGTAGTGGGCGGGCCCGAAGTGGGCGGGCCCGGGGGCGGGATCCGCAGGACCGCGGCTGCAGCCGGAGAAAAGTTGTCCTGACCAGCGCAAGAGCAGCCGCGGGAGCCAGAGCGCTGCCGGGGGCGGCCCCGGGCATGGGGCAGCCGGCGCGGGGCCCGGGCTGGCGATGGGTAGCGTGACAACGGCCACGATGCGCTCCGAGGGCGCGGCCCCAGGGTGGGCGGCGCGGTACAGGGCGCTGAGCCTGGTGCTGGCCGCGCTGCTGGGCCAAGGTAAGGCGGGCGCTGGCGGAAGATTGCGGGGTCCCTCGGGGGCTGCGGGGGACCGGGGCGCAGGTGGCGAGGGTAGCACGGGTGGCGAGGTCTCCGGGTTCTACCGAGAGCCTCCAGTTCTCGAGACAGCGCGCCCCGGTCGCAGCTGCAAGCAATTGAGCTCGGCTCGGGATCCGCCGCGGCAGCCCACCCCGAAGCCCTGCTGTCTCTCTCCGGGAGAGCGGGGGGCGTGGCTGCCAGACTCTGGGTCTGGGCTGCACCCTGAGTTCTATATGGAGCTGGGCACCCCAGACTCGGTGCAGCGGCGGGACGCGGGGAGGACCCCAGTTTCCCGCGGCCCCTTCCCCAGCTTTGAGAAAACCGGACTTTCAGCCCCACATTAGACCACCGAGCGGTGGCGTTGGGAGCATCAGGCTGCTCTGGTTTCCAGCGAGTCCGCTGACAGGCTCCCACTTAGGTTCTTTGCCCGGGGCCGTGGGAACCTGGACTCTGCAGGTTTCTGGAGACTTGTGCAAACGGGCTGACGCAGGCTGGCCAGAGCTCTCGCTGCTGCTATGGTCGCTAAGTCGGATTATTACCCTTCTGTGGGTCCGGCTGTCGGCGGGCCGGGTTGAAGAACCAGGGCCGCTGGCTTCAGGCGCTCAGAGTCCCGGAGCCCCGGGGTGCGGTCGTGGCGTCCTGGCGAGGTTCTTGCGTGCCGTAGGTTAAGCGCAGAGGTTCCACCGTGTCCTGAGCCCTCCCGCAGCGAGGCGGGTTCGAGCTCAGCCATTGACACGGACGAGAGGCTGAGGTTCCTCTCTAATCCGCCCCGCGCGGATGTCCAGACCTCTCTCCAGCCCCGTGCTCCAGGGCTATGTTGGAAATGTATCCGGGGAGACAAGTTGTCAATTGGTGTTAAAAAGTAGAATTTGCTTTACAAAAGTCCTTACTGCGCCATGTGAAACCGGGGAATGCCCCTTGCTCCAGGAGCATTCCCCAGACACGCCTGCCACTTGCTTCCAATGGGTCCTGTTTCCTCGGAGCCCCGGGTAAACTCGGGCTTTTCCCCCTTTATTTCAAAGGGCAGAAATTCAGGAGCCTTTACCTGTATTCTGCTATTAACCCAGAAGCTGCTCTCAGCACACACCTCCCCGTGGATTCTGATCACCAAATAGCTTACTGGGCATTTAGAAAGGAAAAGAGAGAAAGAGACCCAGATTTTCACTTCTGATCAAGCAGCGGCTGTTATTGCAGTGGCCGGTGTAGACCTTGGGCTGGCGATTGAAGGCGCTGGGGTGGGGCTGGCATGGTGGAGATTGCGGGGCTGGGAAAACCCATGTGATGCAAAGCGCCCCCCCCCCGCCGCCGCCGCCTCGCAACTCCCGCCCCCCCCCCCCCCCCGGGCACCTGGATTTGCTAGGTTTCAACGGGTGGGGCTCCTAAGGTTGGTTCCGGAAGCCTCGTCTGCCAAATGTGTTTTCACTTTGCAGCGTTGATGAGAAGCTTGCAGCTCATTCCAGTGCTCCCCTAAACCAGCCTGATGTTTACTCTGTGAGATATTGCATGCGTGTGCAAGCGGGTGTGTGTGCGCACCTGTATGCAGAGGCAGGCATCAACCCTCAGTGTCTTCTGCGGTCAGTCTCCACCTTGGTTTTTGAGACAGGGCCTCTCACCTTGAGGGGAGCGCTCTCATGAGACTAAGCCTGTCTTCTAGCCCTGACCTGTCCATCACTGCCTTCTCAGCGCTGGGATTCCAGCCCGCTCAGTCTGCCCTGCTTTTCTGTTGTTTTCTGGGTCTGGGATTCAGGTCCTCTTGGATGCACGTGCATGCGTCTGCCACTGAGCTGTCTCCTGGCTCCTCCACACGATGTTTTACAGAAACAAACACCTTCTCATCCTTGTTTCCTTGTTTAAATTCCCACTGTTTAAAAAAAAAAAAAAAAAAAAAAAAAAGCATGCCAGCAGGACTTTGTATAAGGGTCCCTGAGGGGTTTGTGGAACCCTGGAAGACTGTCCAGTCATTTGCACCAACCGAAGTGTGCATTTTTTGACTGTTCGTGTGTGGTTTTGACTGTTGATGCTGAAGCTTTGCCACGCACCAGGGTTTGCAGAAAACACAGTTGTTGGGAGTTTTCCATAAATAGGACAGAGCATTGAAACAGAGGAACCGCTCCCTCCCTGAGATTCAGACCCAGCTTGAGCTGAAACATAGGCTACACCTGTCAGACCTTCAATGGCATGTGGATGGGGCTGAGGTCCTCAGGAGGGTTGTGATGGCTTCCACTCAGGTGTGGGGCCCCAGAGAAGGTGGGATAGAGAGCCCTGGCCAGCTAACTCACTGGAACCTGTTTGAAGGTCCACAGTTACTTCAATGTGCACATGCCCAGGTGGACAGAGGCCTCGGTGGAGGTGTGGGCTGCAAGCTGTGCACGTGGACCTGCCATCCCATCGACGATGGTGCATGACGCACAGAAGCCTTCAAAGAGAGGAGGCTTCAGAGCCCAGAAGTAGCTTCAAGATCAGTGCTGTCCACTGAAGGGATGCAATAGAGATGAATAAATCGTTCTTTGACATCTCAGCACTCTGTGGCTTAGGGAGACCTCAGGGTGAGGTTTCTTCTCCCCTGCCCACGGTGATGCTGTCAGAGGGCACCAGGAGCTCCGCCCACATGCACATCCACCCTCTCCCATCCATCACTCAGCATCCCCACCCGGTCAACTTTCCAGAGGTCCCTGGAAACCCAACTGATAGACCATCAGACTTTGCCTTGCCTCCTTTCTCCCTTCTAACCTGACTCTCAGCAAATATGGATTGTCCACAGGATGCTTGCAAAGACTGGGCAGGTTGCCCACTTTTTTTTTTTTTAATGGAAGAAGTCACATACTTGTATTTTAATCAAATGAAAATACATTTTTAGTCTTAAAAAATGGGAGAAGTCATGTGAAATCACCCAGGTTTCTGAAGTGTCTGTGTCAGGCTCCTAAGCCACACTGCACAACTGTATACAGATTTTATGAGTAGATTGTAAAAAAAAAAAAATCATACTTTTATTTGCTATGACTTGTATATATATTTTTAAATTTTTTATTGTTGTGTATTAGTGTTTGCTGTCTATAAATCTGTGTACACCATGTGTGCAGTACCCATGGAGGCCAGAAAAAAAATGTTGGATCCCCTGGGACTGGAGTTACAAATGATTGTGAGTCACCATGTGGGTGTTGGGACTTGAACCCAGATCAATTGAAAGAATAACCAGTGCTCTTAACCACTGAGCCATCCCACAAGGACCCAGTTTATCTTCTTTGTTCAAGGGGTGTTTATTGAGGAAAAATGCATACAATGAAATTTTGCCCCTTTAACATATATAGTTCCAAGTTTTGACAAACACAGACAAATGTACCAACTTTTGGATCTCCTTCAGAAACTCTATGTCGTCTCCTTCGTTCATTCATAGTTCCTGACACTCTGTTCTTGGTCTCTGGACTTTTCCTGTTTTAATAACATTCCCGCGATGGGCTCACATCGTGCGTGGCTTTCAGTTATCATAATGCACTCCGTGGTCACCTTTGCCCCAGTGGTGGGCATTCCTTTTGAATGCTGGGTAATATTCCCTTTAAGTGGCTGTATCAGTTCTCTTGTTTCTCAAATGAAGGCCATTTGAAGGACTCCAGGTTTTATCGGTTATGCAAAAGTTGTGAATATTCACAGACAGCCTTTTGAGTGGCATGCATTTGTTCCTCCTGGATAAGTATCGAGGCCTTGGAGTGTTGCCGAGTGATTTGATAGCTTCGGCATTTTGTTTTCCCTCAGCTGGGTCATTTTACATCATCTGTGATACTTAGTATTTTTGCTGTTTGCTTTGTCCACCAAACCCAGTAGCCAAGTAGTTCATATTTCTTTGGTATTTTAAGACTATTTTCTCTTGGCGTGTGCATGTATATGTGTGGGTGCACACATGTGGAGGTCACAGGGCAACTCAGATGAGTTGGTTCTCACCTCTCCACCATGTGGATCCCAGAGGCGGAACTCACATTGTGAGGCTTGGCTGCAAGCTCCCTTACCTGCTGAGCCATCTCACTGGCCCTTCTTTAGGATTTCGTTTATTTATTTTTACTTTTAATGTTTTATTTACTTCTTTGGGGCTTTGTTTATCCTCAGTCTTCTGATAGATAAGGTGGAATGTCCTTGGACTGCATGGCCATCCGGACATCTCCCTTGGTGAAATGACCTTTTCAAATACTTTGTACCCACTTTAAAAAATTGGTTGTTTACTGATGACTTTTCAGGTAATTTCTGTGTTCTGGACATGAGTTCTCATTGGACAGTGTCTGAAAGATGTTTCTGTCCAGTTCTCTTAGGAAAATCGGATTTTAAATTTTAAGGAAATTTTCTCTTAATTGTACTTTTGGTGCCAAATCTACAAAATCATCCCCTAAGCCAAAGTCACAAGAATCTCTAGACACTGAGACCAGTAAGAGTATGTGAGTCCAATCTCCTCAGAGGCCAGAAGAGGCCATTTGTAGTTATAGAAGGTTGTGAACTGCCATGTGGGTGCTGGGAACCAAATCCAGGTCTTTTGAAAGAACAGCCTGTACTCTTAACTACTGAGTCATCTCTCTGGCCCCAAATCATAGTCTTTTATATTTATTGTTGATGGTTTTCAAAAAATATAGAGTTGGATTTCCTTTGTTTACCCAGTCTTCTAATCTATGTCTTTTGATCATAATGTTTATACCCTTTATATGTAATGTAATTATCGGCATGTTTACATTAGGCGCTGACACTGTGCACATGTTTTCCCTTCATGTTCCTTCTGCTCCTTATTCTTCCCATGTCTTTTTAGGTTTTAGGGTTAAGCATTTTCTGTGGTTCTATTTTATCCCCTTTATGGGCTCATATGTGCTTCCTATTCAGTTTTACCCATTGCCTTAAGGTTTACAAAGTGTATCTTTAATTCATCAAAGTGGATATTCAAGCTGCATTATGCTGCTCCATAGGCTTTATCCTAATCTTAAAAGAATATATTTCCAGTATGGTCTGTTTTTTTTTTCCCTTCTACACAAAATCATTTTTTGAAGTGCATGCACTCTTATGTGTTAGGTGCCGCTAAGAGAATTGTTGATTAAGGACTGTTGCTGTATCATTTCTAGGAGAGTGAAGAATCTCGTTTCGTCGGCTCACGCTTGCTTCGGAGTGGGCACTTTGGGCTTGCTGATGCCGCTGTCCCCACAGGTCTTTAGTCTCCTACCTTCACTCGCTTCTCTTGTTTAAGCACCCTGGGGATTTAGAAGTTGCTGCCTCTAGGAGACGAGGAAGGTCAATACCAGCGTCTGAGTTAGCAAAATTTCCAAGAGAATGGGTTATGCTACCCTTCAGAGACCGACATCCCATCTTTTGCAATGTACACACATCCTTTTCCCATGACAGTTGTTAGCAATACAATAGGACTCTGAAAGGGTTGGAATCCTGAAGCCACCAAGGATCTGATATCTTTTCTACATAAAATGCACATCCTTTGATCCGCGTGGAGAAGCGTCACTTACAGGCTAATTGGGGTCAGACTCAGTGGCCCTGAAAGGGCAGCTTCGTACTGAGCCTCAGTTCTGCCCATTCCTGGAGCAACTGCTCAGAGGACCCAGGCTGTTCGCAGCAGAGGCATCTGAGGCTTTGGAGAAGAAACGAGTTAGGGGTTCACAAGCTAAAGACCTCACAAAAAATCTGGAGGCCTGGGTCTCCTGGGCATACTATGCAGCTTGCTGTAGGGTCCCTGTGGCTGTCATTTATGTCTGTTTCTCACAGGGTACCACTGCTTAGAAGCAGTGGGAGTTTTGGTCATTTTAGGTGATTTTTGTCTCTGGCTCAGGTTATAGATTGTGGGGATGAAGACCCTCAGACTTGGACTGAACTTGAGAGTCAAAGTGTGTGTGTGTGTGTGTGTGTGTGTGTGTGTGTGTTGCGGGGGGGGGGGGGTGGGGGTGATCATTTTTGGTTTTTAGCATCTCCCCAGGCTGGAGATGAGTAAAAATCTCCAGTAATTCCATAGTGTAGATGTGCAGTGGCTAGACCAGTCAGATCCACCTCTGTCTAGAGCCAGATGAGACAGACCAACCAACAGGACCACCATGCCAGATTTGATGGGAGTATCTCTCCTAGAGGGAAACCACAGAGCCATTTGTTACCAGAAGTGGGTGGGTGGATGCTGTAAGCAAAATCCATAGACATCGTTCTTCCCAGTGCAGAGACCTCATGGGAATGGCTGTTACAGTCAGCACAGTTCTGAGCCTCAAATTTTATCCTATGAAGCAAGGATCAGACTTACTTCCTGTGTCTTCAGGACAGAGGTGTGTGAGCCTGGGGCATGAAGCATCTGTTTCCTAGGGCTAGCATGATAAGACACCACTATAGCCTAAGGGAGAGAATCAGTTCTCTCCCAGACACAGAGTCCAAAGTCCTAGATCAAGGTACCAGCAGGGCCAGACCTTTTCCTGAGTCCCTAGGGAGGATGCTTTCTTGAGTCTTGCAGGTTCTTTCTGGTAGCTCCTTGGTTTATGGATGTATCATCCCCTTCTCAAGCTATCTTCTGGGTGGGTCCCTTCCCCTCTGTCTTTGTGTGTAGGATGGGGGTGGGGGGGGTCAAAGGGAGGCAACCTCAGGTGTCAATCCCGAGACATCATCTCATTGGCCTGGGACTCACTAGGTAGGACAGGCTGACTGGACAGTGAAGCCCAGAGATTAACTTGTCTCTGCCTCCCCAGCACTGGAAAAGCAAGCATAAACTGCCCCACCTATCTCTTCATGCAAGTTTCAGAGATCAAACGCAGGGCCTCATGCAGCACTGTGCTGAGTCATCTCTTTAGTGCTCCCCGCGCCCCCCCATGTGCTGAGTCATCTCTTTAGTGCCCCGCCCCCCGCCTGCTTTATAAGGATACTTGACATTGACTGCAAGGTCCACCCTTATTTCCAGCTTAATAACAATCCTCAACCTCATAGCATCTGCAGAGCCTTTTCCTAAGTAAGTGTATGTTCACAGGTTTGGAGGAGATGTGTCTTCTGAGGCCACCAAACCATCACACGTAGTTGGTAAAGTTCAGAGCACTTGCTGCTATAATTGGTGATGTTAACACCATCAGAAAGAGAATCATGCGAGACAGTCTCGTCACAGCAAGATGTTTTCAGCAAGGCCCGAGAATGATGTTGAAACAAACAGAACAGTGAACTTGATGATTTCAGAAGGAAAGGGAAAGACAAGTTCAGGCTTCTGTTGTCCTTAAGAGCGTCAGCCATCACCTCCATGGCTTCCCTTCTTAAACACTACCTTCCCCCTGAGTTTCTAGAGCCGTCAAACCTAGGGCCGCCCCCAGACTATTCCCTTAATTAATTTCCTCACTCATTCTGCAATCGACTCTTTCTGTTTGTTTCGCTGAACCAGCCCCCACCCCCCCCCGCCTCTAATTATGATATCTGCATTCCTCTGTGTCTCCTTACCTTGTCGGTGGACTCCTGGCTGTGACAATGTTGATGTAGTGTCACCTGCTTTAGCATGTGGTGACCCATGAGGGACTCGGTGAGGCAATAATATCCCGTTGTCCACGTACACACCGTGCACACAGGCTGCTAATTTCTGCTCTATTGAATTACAGCTTAGCAATGACTTTTAGAAAAAGCAGCAACAAAATGAACAAGAAATCTTGCACCATAAAAAAAAAAAAAGACACACGGTTAACAGTATCAGTCTTGGAAACACTGTTTCATCATTTTTTTTTCCCCATGGGAAGCAATGACCTTGTGTTTAACCACTGAGACGATTTCCCTGCACCTGCCTGGTGGTGACCTGTCGATGCATGCTGAGCTGTTCGGTTTTCACTTAGGCATCTTCCTTTGAAAACGCTAAATATCCCAGCTTCTCGTGTTAGTGCTGGTAACTGAAGGATCCATGTGGGCTTCAGGCCCGGTTGGATCCAGGAATCGGGCAGTGTTGCAGGACACTCTTTGTCTCCTCTGAGTGGCTTTGTCTTTGTGGGGCAGTTGCCTCTGTCACTTGAAGCTCTCCCGAGACACCGATGATCCTTCTGTAGAGCACACCCAGCCCAAAGATGTTGACTTCCTAAGTGACTGTGGGAATTTCAGGAGCAAGTCACTTGACAATAGTTACCTACACTTGAGCCTTTCTCAGTGTGGTGGAGGAATGGGAGGGGTTTTTTTTTGGGGGGGTGCATTTTCGAGACAGGGTTTCTCTGTGTAGCTTTGGTGCCTGTCCTGGATCTCCCTCTGTAGACGAGGCTGGTCTCGAACTCACAGAGATCATCCTGACTCTGCCTCCCGAGTGCTGGGATTAAAGGCATGCACCACCACCGCCCAGCAGGAATGGAAGTTTCTGATTGGCCAGATCTGTCTCTAGCTCTTGAGGCACAAGCTTAGCTCCATTCTAATCCCTAGGACAGAGAGTATGGAAGGAATAAAGATGCAGAGATTTGAGGCTGGAGAGATGGCTCAGGAGTCAAGAGCACATGCACACATTCCATTCAGGCAAAACATTCCTACACATAAAAGACCTGTTTTCTTTTACGAAGGATGCTGTCGGAGGAAGGGGGCTAGGTGATCCGTGATGAAGCCAAGTATCTCACAACCAGCATAGGAACAAAAGCCAAAATGATACTGCCAAGGCAGAGTCGCCCCTTCCGGGGTGCAGATTCAGCTGGATTCTCCTGCTTGTGCATAAGCCACCACTTCCCAGGTGTCTCCAGGGGCGTTGGGAAGGCTCAGCCAGAAAAGCGCTTGCCCCATGAGCCTGAGGACTGAAGACCAATTCCCAGAACCCACGTAGAAAACTATGTGTATCGGTCCTCGCTTGTAATCCCAGTGCCAGGGAGGCAGAGATGGAAGGCTCCTTGAGCTTCACTGGCCAGGCAGCCTGGCCAAATCACTGAGTTCCAGGCCAGGAAGAGACCCTGTCTCAAAAAGAAAATATGTCTAATAGCTGAGAGGAATAAAACTCAAGATTGACCTCTGGCCTCTTCATGTAGGCAGGCACACATGTGGCCAACCACATGCAGTTACATACCCACACGTACACACACACACACACACACACACACACACACACACAATTTCCCCACCCCCCGACACATCTCCCACTCAGAGTGTTCTGTGTGCTTTGGGAATCATTCATTCATTCACCCATCTGGCATGGCTCCAGCTCTGGCTGTGAACCAGACTCTCCATCGCTGACCCCCTCCCCACAGAATGGAAGGGTCCCTCTCTCCCAACTCCCCCTCTCCCACCCAGGACTACAAAGGACTCTGGGTGGGAGTCCTAAAGCGTTGGCTACATACAGCAGCCCCCAAGGCCCCTCTCCGCCACCCTCACCGAGCAGAGACATATAGCCCGGGAGAAGTCTCCATCTGGGGCGATTTGTTCTGCCCTGGGTTTGTGTCGCATCTCTGGTTTTCTAAGTAGCAGTGTGTTCTTTTCCTTTAGCTTATGTAAATGTTTTGGGTCAGTACACAGCCCCGGGTTCCCATTTCATTAATGAATTGACTCACAGCAGACTTTTCTCATTTCTCTTCAAATCCAAACATTTTCATCTTGTGTACACAAATTCTGTTAACAAAGTACCCTTTCCTAGCTGGAATCCACCTCTTCCTTCTGATGCTCAGTTGACCCCCCCTGGCTATGGCTCTGCCCTTGAACATTGGGTCTGTGAGGAGAAACGTTTAGTGGCTTTGCCTAAGAGGTCTCTGTCTAGCTTTAGAGGCAGTACACACACACACACACACACACACACACACACACACACACACTCACTCACTCACTCACTCACTCACTCACTCCTGAGGTCTTCAGTTCTGCAATGGCTAATTTTATGTGTCAATGTGGCTGGGCCACAGAGTCCAGACATTATGCTAGGTTTTATTAATTACATTTTTATTTTAAAGTTTGAGTTTAGTGCCTACTTGGGTAGATTTTTGGTGCATATGAGGATTTTTGGACATGGATGGGCCCCATCCAGGGAGGTAAAGTTCTCCTTATACCAACAGAATGGCCTCCCCCACAAAGGCAAAGCTGGGATTTTGGACTACAGTTTTGGACCCTCCCTGCAGCTGGCTGACAGCTATTAGTCCCAGCTGCTTCTGGCTTCATGTGAGTCGGTTGCTCAAGACAAGCCTCCCTGTCTACACACATTGATTCTGATCCTGGATGGCCTAGGCCAAGACAGGGTCCTCAGGGACTGGGTTCTAGGCAAGGAAGAGTTGGCTTTCTCTCTTGGGTGTTTCATTCTTCTGTTCTCCAGTAGCATCATCACTGGGTTTGGGGATGTTGCTTTCTTCCTAAATGACAACCAGCCAGCAGGGACAGTCCTTTCTTCTCAATTCCTACCACCTTCAGACAATACCAGCTGCCTCTCAGAGTGGAGACCTCCCATCCGCTCAATTCACATGGTCACATCATTGTGCCCTTTGCCACAGCCTTGCGGAGACTCCTATCGTATTCACAGCCAAGGCACTCCAAATACGCATTGTTTTAATTAAAAAACTAACACAGTTTCTTACAAAGCTGTAACAGACCATTGAACTCAGGGAGTTCTCTCATCACCATGATACCTATCTGGTCCTCAGACGTAAGCTGTTGTTTCCTGTGGTCTCAGTACTGTCCCTTGTAACAAGCAGTCAAGCTCAGAACTTCATGTGCTTTTTAGTTGTCCTGGCCCCTTTGTATATGTTCATTTTTTTTTTAATATGTGTATAGTGTGTAAATCTACACGTGTAGATATGCACCTGAGTCCAGTGCCCACAGAAGCCAGAAGAGGGCGTTGGGTCCCCCAGAGCTGGAGTTACAGATGGTATGAGCTGCTGTATGTGTGTGCTGGGAATTGAACTCAGGTCCTCTGGAAGAGCATATCGTGCTTTTAACCACTGAGCCATCTCTCTAACCTTGTCATGTTTTTTTTTTTTTTTTTTTTTGTTTTTTTACTTTTCTCAGTTTTTGAGTTTCATGACCTTGATGCTGTTGAAGGTGCAAGCTAATCTTTTCATGACTGTAGTCGTTAATTGGCATTGTCAACTTGGCTGAATTTGGAGTCACCTAGAACAGATGTCTGTGAGGGCGTCTTCATGGAGGTTTACCTGAAGTGGAAAGACTTGCCCACTCTGGGTAGTACCATCCCATATGCTGGGGTCTTGGATGATGTCAAAAGGAGAAAGTGAGTTGAGCACTTTCGGATCACCTCTGTCCTTCCTGATTGTGGATACAATGTAACCAAGGACCTCATTCTCCTGCCTCCATTCCTTCCCCACCATGGGGCTGTCCATCAAACCATGACTAATGTCATTTATCAGGCTGCATAGGTAAGCACATCCCCTTAAAGAAATGTCTACTCTGGCTACTTGATCAAGGTGATCTCCCCCAGGCTCCCTTGCTGTGAGAACTTCTAAATCATTTTTTTAATCAATACGTATTTTTGTGGCAAAGGTATATTGGAGAGTCCAAATATCCCAATTCTTGGTAGAATTTCAGAGTCTTGTTTTGAGTCCAGATTCGTCTTGTATCTATATTGTACTCCCATTCCTGTTTATTTTGATGCTTAAAATATCTTAAATTTGGCCACAGGGGCCATTTTTACAGTGAGGTTTGTGTCGTTTTGACAGGTCTTCATTATTCTTTAAGCTCCGTCCTACTTTCTGGTTATAAGATGTTCCAGGTTTATCTGTACCTCCTCTGCCTCGGCTCAGTTGCATTTATTGTTGAATGGTCTTTAGAAAACAAAATCTCATGTCCACATGTGCTCATTGCTGCTAAGTGCTCCAGCCCCGATCTGCAAAGAAGCCATGATACTGCTTTTAAGTCTTCAGAGCAGCTGGTCCCCATCTCTGTCATTGACTACTGCACTGAGTGGAAATAATGAGGCATTGTTAGTGTCCCATGTTTGAGCATCACATGGTGTGACAGCCCTGAGATCCTCACACATATTGCAGTTCCCATCTGTCCTGATAGGACTTGTCAACTGGACACAACCTACAGTCATCCAAGAGGAAAGCCTCAATTGAAGAGTTGCCCAGATCAGATTTGTCTGTAGGCATGTCTCTTGTTTGCTAACTGATGAAGGAGAGTTCGGTCCACTGTAGGTAGCACCATTCCCTAGGCAGGTGGTCCTGGATTATATAAGAAAGCTAACTAAGGATGAACCTGTGAGCAGGCAGTGTTCCTCCACAGTTTCTGCTTCAGGTTCCTGCTTGAGTTCCTCCTCTGATTTCCCTCCATGATAGACTTAGAACTTTAAGACAGATACGCCCTTTCCTCCCCTAAGTAGCTTTGAGTTATTGTTGTTTTTAATCACAGCAACTAAAAGGAAGCTAGAACACCATCCCGTCTACATGGCTGGAGCTGGAAGACCAACCTTCCCAAAAGAAGAAATGGGTCGACATCAGAAAAGGAGAGAGGGATGGGGAGCACATTGGACAGGACCACAGCGTACTTGACAGACATGGTTGAGGCTGAGTGACAGTGGAGGAGACAGAATAAAGAAGGGCAATGTCATTGCCGCCACACAGTACTGACTTCTAGGTAGCCCAGCAACCTCCCCGGTTCTGTCACGGAGAGATAATCCGTGAGGAGGATTTCTCTTTCTTTAGAATGTTTGACTCTGTGTTTCTCAACCTCACCAGACTGACCTGCTGACATGGGGGAAGGGTGGGTGCATTGGGCAGGAGTTCTTGGCTGCAGCGTGCCCTCTCCAAATAATGCCAACCCCAAGTGGCCCCCAACGTTGCTACAGGTACCCTGGGCACACATATACCTGTTGTCTTCAGCACTGCCCAGGGTGCATAGAGAAATTCCTGAATCAAAATCATCTTAGATTTTTTTTTCTCAGAGAAATTGCAAAAATATTAAAAAGAATCTCATAGATGCTTTGCAACTTTCTCTCCAGATTCATTTCTGTACACCATCCCTGCCTCTCTGGATCCGGGTTTCTGTGTAATTTTCTGAACTACTTACAAATAAGTTGCCCCTAGGGGATCCCTTGAGAGTGTATTCTCTGAGACAGGAGCATTTCTTCCCTAAAATCACCATGATCAAAACTGCCCATGTCTCCCCTTAACAGCAATAGTTTTTCTGTTCCTGTCATTTACAGCAAATGTATTAACATGGGATTCAGCTCTGGTTTCACACTGCATCTTGCCCATGGCTCACCTGTGTCTTTTTTTTTTCTTTTCTTTTTTTTTTTTTTTAAAGATTTATTTATTTATTATGTACACAGAAGAGGGTACCAGATCTCATTACAGATGGTTGTGAGCCACCATGTGGTTGCTGGGAATTGAACTCAGGACCTCTGGAAGAGCAGTCGGTGCTCTTAACCTATGAGCCATCTCTCCAGCCCTCACCTGTGTCTTTTTAACAGATGTGGTTCCCAGGCTTGGCTTTGTCCTAACTCTGATGGGCTCGGATAGTGAAGGCCAGTATTCGGGAAGAATGTCCCACACTTGACCCAAATCCATTTGGAAATGGACCCCATGTTCCTTTCATATTGACCTGACCTCTGACCATCGAACACTAAACTCTGGATTTGGGAGGGTACTTGTCCAGCGTCATCTCAATGTCCATAGTGACTCTGCAGGTCCTGCTCACAGGACACTGGAAGAAACCTCTCTTCTCCTCTCTTCCTCAGAGTTTCTGGGAATCGAGCCCCAGGAGTAGTTGGTGTCTTATCTTTATCATTATCATTCTCTTTCTCCTTCTCATTCAGGTGCTGAGACGGGTCTCACTATGTAGCCCTGGCTGACTGCACCTCTCTATGTAGACCAGGGTGGCCTTGAACTCACTAAGATCCACCTGCCTCTGAGAGTTGCAATTAAAGTCATGTGCCACCATATCTGGCTCCAGGTAGGAATGTTAACAGGACTTTCTGACCAAGGAGCCCTGACAGGAGACGCCGCATAATGGCCAGGTGACCATTCTTATGTATTGGTGGATCAGTCCCTACCTTGGTCTATAAAGTCTCATATGCCTCCAGCTTAGAGATGAGACTGGAGAGAAAAATATTCTTGCTGCCCCTTCACATAACTGCATCTCTCTGGTTTCTGCTATTCAGGAGAAAATGCACAGCCAGTGTTTGTGTGCATACATGTGTGTGAATGCACTCACACACATACATGGATACTCACCTACACTCGTGTGTGCATGTGTGCGCATATACAAATGCGCGTGCACATATACGAGTGCACACACACACTCGCACACACGCATGCATGCATGCAGGCAGGCATGCAGGCACCACCTGCACCAGCCATTAGCTCTTAACGAGAGAGCTGAAATGTAGGTGCTGAAATGAAAGTATAAGAATGATTTTTATTTCTTTCGTCCCCAGCTCCATAGCACAAGGTGCTGTAAGTACATCTGTCTGACTGAACAACGCCTTTGATGCCTCTATTTAGTTTGATGACGGGCTTCTGAGTTTTCTCCAGAAACATACAGGCTTAGTTTTAAAAGATCAACTGAAAACACACACACACACACACACACACACACACACACACACACACACACGGGAGGGGTGGCATTTTGGAGAAGAGAAAGCAAGTACAAGATGCTATGCTTAAAGACCCCACCTTCAAAGGCAACAAATTACCTGGAATTCTGATCCTGTTTTCTAATTCTCAGTCGCCCTCTAGGGCCCTTAGCGATTTTTGCTGCCTTACTGTCTCTAGCTTCACACTGTTTTTCTCTGTTTTAAATCTTCTCATCAGAGTTCAGCCCCAAGCAGTCATTTCCATAGAAGTCACTGTTTTACATACTAATTGCATTTCTACAAAAAAAAAAAAGCATTGAGATAAATACATCGGTGATAACATGTGTAAAGGTCCTTCTGTGTTTCCTCCCACATTATCTGCAATGGCACACTTGGGCCAACACTGGCCTGGGGCCCAGGTGCAGATGGAGCAGGCAGATCTTGTGTCAGCTGCTTCCTCCGCACGATCGGACCTCCAGATTGCATCCTCTGTCAGAACTTTGAAGGAGGACTTTCAACAAAGATGGTATTCTAATTTCATTTCTGTTTGCTGTGATAAAAGACTCCCCAAAAGCAAACTTAGGGAAGGAAAGGGGTTATTTCCTTATAATCCCAGAGCATGTCAGTGCAGGAACCCAAAGGCAGACAGAGCATCACCTTCAAACAGGGAACTCCGTTGGCCATGGAAGTGCAGCAGGATGCAGGGGATGTGGAGGATGCGGCTTGCTGGCTTACTCACGAGGCGTGCACTCAGCTAGTTTTCTTATGTGGCACAGGACCACCAGTCTAGGGAATGGCATCACCCACAATGGGCTGGACCTCCTACATCAGTTAACAAGACAATTCCCCACAGACTTTCCCATAGTCCAGTCTGACCCGAGCAGTTCCTTAGTTTAGGTGTCTTTAGGCTGTGTCAAGTTGACAGGTAAAGCTGATCGCAACAGATGCAAAAAGAGTTTTCTGAAGTCGCTGAAAGTCTGGCAGGGGTGGCGGGGGTGGGATGTAGATTAGTGGCAGAAGACTTGATTGCATATGCAACATCCTGGGTTCAGCCACCATGGTCTCCACCACCACCTACATACACACACACACACACACACACACACACACACACACACACACACACACAGGAGGGGGTGTATTAATGATAAATTATCATGCCAGGAAGTCAACCATCAAGGTGGTACTCACTTAGTCAGGCATTAACTAAAGACATTTAAGCTTTAGTCAGCCATCATTTAATTCAGCATTTCCTGACTTTGATCATCTATACCCTTTTCAAATAAGTCTGAAAACCCAGAGACTTTTCTTTGCTTCCTCTCCCAGAGACTGACACACCGTTGCTTCGGGACCATGTGCTACCTTCTATAAACTACAAGAACAACAAATAACATGAACTCTGTTTTTCTGGGCTTTGTTTTATAGAGGACACAAGTAATTTCTCATTTCATATAAAATATTGACTATATGTTTTAATGTTCAATATACCCAAGGAGTCTAATATGCACATGGCATGCCCTTGTAGCATGACTCTTAAAAGTTCTTATTAATAAAGTCAAACCTGAGCCAGATATTGGGGTGAACTGGAAGATCAGAGAACCAGAACAAGCCACAGCTACCTCACCTCGCTGGATCCCCAGCTAGTCTTGTTTCCTCAGACTGGAGGCCTCTGAGTCCTCATCCAGAATGGGTCTCTGCTGAACTTCTGCTAGAAGCCTGAAAGCTTAACCAGCCAAATGCTTCTAGTTTCTGGTCTTCACGCCTTATATATCTTTTCTTTCTACCATCACTCCCTGGGATTAAAGGCTCACTTTCTGGGATTAAAGGCATGTGTCACCATGCCTGGCTGTTTCCAGTGTGGCCTTGAACTCACAGATATCCAGAGGGATTTCTACTTTTGGAGTGCTAGGATTAAAGGTGTGAGTGCTGGGCTGGAGAGATGGCTCAGAGGTTAAGAGCGCTGCTTGCTCTTCCAAAGATCCTGAGTTCAGTTCCCAGCAACCACATGGTGGCTCACAACTGTCTGTAATGAGATCTGGTGCTCTCTTCTGGCCTGCAGAGATATATGCAGACAGAACACTGTATACATAATAAATAAATAAATCTTAAAAAAAAAATTTAAAAAAGTAAATAAAGGTGTGAGTGTCACCATTTTCTAGCCTTTGTATCTAGTGTCTGTTCTGTCTCTGACCCCAGATAAGTTTATTAGGGTGCACAATATTTTGGGGAACACAATACCACCACATGCCCTCATATTAAAAATTGATGGCTGTGTGTCTAATTTCAAATACTAAACCTATCAATACCATTGATAAGTGTAAAGTACTGCAGAGATGAGAGAGGGGTGGGGCAGCTTCATTAGGGGTAAGAGTGTTGGCTGGAAAGATGGCTCAGGGGTTAAGAGTACTTGCTGTTCCATCCTGAGGACTTGGGTTTGAATCTCAGCACTCATATAAGGGGTTTTTACAAACACACATAACTCTATTTTCAAGGGATCCAGCATGCTCTTCTGGCCTCCACAGTACCCCCATCTCACACATACACACCACCACCACCACCTCCACCCCACCCCACACACCACACACCACACAGGGGATTCTTGTGGGGCATTCTTATGTTCTAAGCCTGCTTCAAGATTTCAGGACTCTGAGAGCACAATCCTGGGACAGGTCTCTTGTGGTCACTCCACTGGTGGAAGACTTTGGAGACCAGCCCCTTTTTCTACGGTGCACACCATTTTATCCCTGTGATTTAGGGTTCTGTAGCTCCCCAGTATAGGTCAGCAGTAGCTCAGCAACCTGAGACCCCAAACATCTTCATTCCCTGATAGGTGCCCCTGTTTTGAGTGGGCCATGGCTGGAGATGAAGCTCATAGCTGCTCACAGTCACCACTGTAGGAGAAGAGGATGTTAGAGAAGCAGAAACAATGAAGGAGACGACGACTCTAGAGAGTTGAGATTTTTCGCTTCCATTTTCCACAGGCTTGGTTGAGGATTGTGTAGCTCAGCAACGTGCCCTCTACACATGGATGCTGGGTCCGGTCTATGGCACCATCCCCTCCTCCTTCCTCCTAGCTCACAGGGAGCCCTACCTGCCCTACCTCCCAGGTTCCCTTGTCTTCCGGCATCTCCACCCGAGTCTGCTGAGGCTATGAGGAGATAAAGACACAGGATATTACAGTGGCTATAGTGTCTTCATTTCCACCTCTGTTTTGCAGCTTGTACCACTGATGGTTGTGGCAGCGTCCTCTCTAGCTCCAGCTGCCCGAGGCAGCTCTTCTCCTCACATCTCATTTTCCTCTCCACAGTTGGCTCTGGCCCCCAGAACCCCCATCATCTCTGTCCCGCCTTCCTGAGGGCTGGCAGTGCCTCCCCCAACAATAGTTAACATCCATCATCTTGATCTTAACTCTTTCATCACTGTGTAGTCTATTTTTCCACATTCAAGCTTCTCTATTGAAGTTACTACAGCCTTTTTTTTTTCCTGGCTAGAATCTGACAAAACAGCTCTTTTTCTTCCTCATGTGCATGTTTCAAGATTATAGTCAGGACAATCCTGACTAACAGAGATACAAGGGAAAATACTTAGCAGAAGACCCTTGGACACAAAGCCTACGTCTCTATCAGATCCTAACATACACACTGGGGGAATGGGCCAGCCTCGCCACTCAGCACCTGTTTTCCAGCAATTTGCCAGTCCTTTCCTCAACACCTCATGGCCACACAGATGTGGGAAGTGCATTTTTCAGTATTTTATAAGTCACATCATAAGACACTATGTTTCTTATAGGCCCGAATTTGGTCATCTCTCTCCTTATTGAAACCCTACTATAAAGAGTAATGCCAGGCACACAGTAGATACTCTATAAATGTCCATTATCAGTAATGTGAACCATGGGCAAAGACAGAGTAAAACCAACTCTGTGGCTATTGCTGTTGAGTTTCTTGTGAGTCACTAGAATGAAATGGGAACTCTACACTAAATTCATTTTACCTGGGGCTGGAGAGATGGCTCAGTTGTTAAGAGCACTGACTGCTCTTGCTGAGAACCCAGGTTCAGTTCCCAGCACCCACATAGTGATTCACAAACATCCCTAACTCCAGCTCCAGGGGATCTGATACCCTCTTCTAACCTTTAAGGGCACTAGTCATTCATGTGGCATACATACATTTATGCAAGCAAAATACTTATACACATAAAATAAATAAATCTAAAAGAAGAAAAAAATAAAAATCAATTTACCTGGTAGTTGGACAGGCTTTCTATGGGGATTTCTATGCCAGCTTTTCATACAATACCATTTTAAAATTTTATTATTTTTATGTATATGTGCATGTGTTTACATGAGTTTGATGTGCACCACATGTGTTCAGAAGCCACAAGAGGGCATGTGATCTCCTAGAACTGAAGTTACAGTTGTTCACTACCCTCTGGATGCTGGGAACTGAACCCAGGTTCTCTGCAAGAACAGCCAATGCTTTTAACCACTGAAGCCATCCCTCAGGATTACAGCAATATCTTTGTTTTAATGAACCATCATTTTAGGAAGCCTGAAAGGTCACAGGCAAGCCTTGTAAAAGCAGTAAGGATTTGTGTCCATTTCATGCCTTGATTCTTCCCTGCCCAGGGAGCACAGAAGGCATTTATAAAAATCTGAGTTGTATTAGTTTTCTCATCTTTTTAACAAAGCACCCAACAGCACTGATTTACAAAAGGAGAGTTCTACCTTGGCTTACGGTTTGAGGGATCACATTTTGTGGGCAGGAGGAACTTGGTCCATGGTAAAGACAGCTTGTGACTGTCAGTTGTTCTGTGGACCAGGAAGCCTACTAAGTATAACAGCAAAAGCCCATTTCCTGTGACCTACCAATGCCCCCCAGGCACCAACACCTGTACCAGGTGCTGAGGCTGGAGCCCTCAAACATGCCTCTATGGCATCATTTCAGATCTGAACTTTAACAGAGTCCTAACACCTCTCCAGAGGGTTCCCCAGGGAGAGCCTATCTCCCAACCTCTCCAGACAAGTCAGATCTGAGAAGTGTCTGTCACATAGACACTGTCATTCACTCACAAATTTAGCTAAGTGATTAATGAAGTCTGGTGATGGTTAGTAAAACTCACACAAGGTACACCAATTGTATTTCTTATGGTGAATACAAAATTAAATACCTCTCAGCCTTAATTTTGTTTTCTCCCTGAGTTTACATTGTCCATAGAGAAACCTGACGACATCTCTTCATTTCTAGTGCAGGTGTCTTACACAATTGAAAAGAATACACGGGAATCTCTATGTGACTGTATATTTGCTATAAAACAGGACTCACCACTTCTTGTTCAGCAAGGATTTTCTTTTCTACACAATGAGGGTAGAAACATGAACCTTGGGAAGACATCTTTCTTGGGACTCCCAATCTCCATTTTGAAAAGTGGATCCTGTCTGGAAACTTCCAGGCATCCCACTATTGTTTTTGTTCCTCTGCCTCTTAAGGCTAGGGGTGATTCTTTAGGACAAAGGGGAAAAAAAAAAAACATTCTTGTCACAATACAACTCGCTCACAGCAAACCAGAGTGTGGCTCTCCTGCATCTTCTCCGTCACCTCCCTAGGTTTTATTGGATTAGCAATTCTCTCCAAAGCTCAGATCCTATTTAATTATTCATGGCGCTGTAATGTTTATGTGATCCGAGTAATTATTATAATTATGCATTGTGAATTTTCATAATTAATGACCTCACTTGGATTTCATTTGGCACGGAATATTTCCAAAAGGGATTCAGATTGGGGGGGGGGGGATCTCCCTGGGAATCAGAATGAAGCAAACACGATGGGCTAGCTTGGCTTTTCAAAAACTGGTGGGAGCCTTAGTCCTTCCTCTTGAGGAGTGGGGATGGGTGGTTCCCTGAGAAGTAGGGAGATGGGATCCACCGGTGGAGTGTGTTAGGGGCCCCTTATACCCAGCTCAGTATCTTCTGGGAGCCACCCGCACAAAGCTGCTCAGAGGTGGTCTGGTAGAATAAGCCAGGTAGACCAGTAGGACCACCATGAGGAAACAAACACTGGTCCCGTCTCATGATGATTTTGACTGAGTCTATGGCTTCAGAATTTGTTAAAACCACCAATGCAGCTACAACCCCCAGTGGTGTATGATAGCAAGATGACCCATCCATGGGCACAGTCCTCGGTTCTTTCCTTCCCCTAGTTCTGCAAAGTGTAACATACCAGTCATTGAGGCTGACGGTCCTCTGAGCATGGGAAGCAATCTTGTGTTTTATTTCTGATGCTTTCCTTGGTCCATTTTGTTGAGCTGCTATAACAAAAATACCAGGATCTTGGCAACTTCAAAACAGAGATTTATACCTCCCAGGCCTGGGGTTTGGAAATCTGAGATCAGGTACCAGCCTGGTCAGTGTTTACCAAAGATTTGCTTCCTGTGTCATAGATAGCACCTTGGGTCACATCCTTATAAGGTAGGTGACACAGACTAGCTCCCAGGAGCCCTATAATAAGTACACAGGCTTCCTTTCCTGTTACTGGGATAAAATTTCCTGACAAAAGCCACTTAAGGGAGAAAGTTTATTTGGCTCCCGGTTCAAGGTTCAGGTTCTAGTCCATCATAGCAGGGAAGTCACAAGCAGCAAGAGCTTGAGAGAAATGGTTGCCTTGCATCTATAGTCACTGGAGAGATGGCTCAGAGGTTAAGAGCACTGGCTGTTCTTCCAGAGGTCCTGAGTTCAATTCCCAGCAACCACATGGTGGCTCACAACCATCTACAATGAGGTCTGGTGCCCTCTTCTGGCCCGCAGGCCAAACACTCACTGTATACATGATAAATAAATAAAATCTTAAAAAAAAAAAAGCAGAGGGCAGTGAATGGATGCCTTCCCTATGAGTCCAGCATCCCCTACAATGGTTCCACCCACAGGGGCCAGGCACCTTAACTTTGGTACTCAACAGGTATGCAGCAAGTGCTTTATCCAATGAGCTACCTCTCTAGCCCAAGATTCATTTCTTGTCTGAGAAAAATAATTCTCAAACTCTCTAGGTTCACTATCATTTCCTTTTGTTAAGCATTCAAGAGAACTGAATAACATAAAGACCTACCTGGGTATCACTTTGAGAGCCCTGGATTTAAGTGAGCCTCCCTGGACTTAGATGAGTCTTCTAATACACTCTGTGGTCTCAGGAAGGAATTAATCTTGTCTCTTCTGGATGCTGGAGATACAGGTACATCTTTCTCTTTTTCTAATTGCAAGGAACATAGATTAGTTTTCTCCCTTTTTGATCTGATGGGATTCACTAGAGAGGTCTGTTTTTAGGGGTTGAACTGGCCAGCTTTTCCCTTGGCCCTGCCTTGACATGAGTGGCAGCAAACAGAATAAGCAGCTGCAGTGACGGGGATAATGTGATATCGACTGTCTGGCTCTGGTTAATTTTCTGTGGTTTGGACACCACGCAGACCCGGCTGGATGTGATGCTCCCCCCCCCTCCATTCCAGGCCAGTGGCTGGAAATATTATAGGTTTGTAAACTCAGAAGGGCTTTCGTGTGCAACCAGATTTACTTAAAGTCCTAAATGGATTATTGGATTACCCCTCGGCCATGCCCCTGGGTGATTTGTGGCCTCAAACATAGTTTGGGGTCTATAATAAGCTTCCTGAATCTTCAGAATAGTGGGTGGTTTGCCTTCATGAAGGTCCAGTCTTTCCCCCATTGAGTTCTTCTACTTTGCTGGCTTGCAGATGTAGGGCTGAAGCATCTTAAAACTGAGAGGGTCCTGCTGTGATATATTCATATTCTTTTTTCTTTCCCTCTCTGTCTGTCTGTCTGTCTCTTGCTATGTCTCTGTCTCTCTGTCTCTGTGTATCTCTGTTTCTCTGCCTCTGTCTCTCTATCTCTGTCTGTCCCTGTCTCTCTGTCTCTGTCTCTCTCTCTCTCTGTCTGTCTGTCTCTCTCTCTGTCTGTCTCTGTCTCTGCTTCAGGAGCTCAATAACAACACTCCCAGTGAGCAGAGCAGACTTTCAGATTTTTCTTTAGGATTCAAAATCATGACTTTTTGTTTGTCTTTTTGTTTTTGTTGAGTTTGTTGTTGTTTTGTTTTTTGAGACAGGGTTTCTTTGTATAGCCTTGATGTCTGGAACTTGCTTTGTAGACCAGGCTGGCATTGAACTCACAGAGATCAGCTTGCCTCTGCCTAACCCTAACCCTGAGTGCTGCATTTAAAGTCGTTTACCACCACTGCTGCCTGGCTGATGTCTTTTTTTTTTTTTTTTTTTTTTTTTAACTTTCTCAGCTCTACATGCTTTCAAAGGAAAACTCTCAAAATAGCATGGTTTGTGTTAATATAACATTGTAATCCTCTACTTTGGGGCTGAGCGATTCCATGTTAGATCCCAAACTTTGCAAAACCAATGAGAAGGTTCTTCCTGCCCTGCCTGTAATTCAGCACTAAAGAAGTAGAAAGACGTAAGGCAGAAGGAAGGAAAGTCTGACAAATCGTTCACCTTTGATGACTTCAGTATCAGGTGCTTATGTCCCTTCCTTGCCAGCCACCTGCTGTGTTGTGGCATAGGTACCCTGTGGTTGGTGCTGGCTGGGAGCCTGCTTGTCCCTGAGATCACAGCATTAAAGATCAGAATCTAGTGTGTACTTCCAGCCTGCTGACCTCCTTTCCCTCTGTCCCAGGTGGCTTTAGAACACTGGTTCTCAATTTTCTTAATGCTACAACCCTTTAACACAGTTTCTAACGTTGCGTTGACTGCCCCCACAACCATAAAATTATTTTGCTGCTACTCCATAACTGTAATTTTGCTACTGTTATGAGCCGTCATGTAAATATCTGATATGCAGGATATCTGATATGTGACCCCTGCAGGGTCGAAACCCATAGGTTGAGAATCACTGCTTTAGGGTGTTGACGAGAGCACCCTGAAAAACATAGAGCTAAGCGAGTTATCCTTCCCTCTGAACCCTAAGACGTCTCCCTTTGTTCTCTGGGTCAACCCAGACCTCCCATGACCTGCCACCTCCTCCAGTCTCTACCACCTCAGTCCTATGCCTCCTCCTAAAACTCATCAAATGCTCTTCCTCTAGAACATTTCCTTCTTTTGTTTGAGGTTTGTTTTTATTTTGAGACAATTGGGATGTAGGGGAGATTGCCCTAAAAGGGGGAACATCTGAGTCTCCCCCTTTTCTCCTTCAGTTTCTTCCTGGCCTGTTAACTGCTCTTAAAGGCCACCAGTCCCAGGCCCCTGCTGTTGGTTCAGCGTGTGCAGAGCTCTGTCACTTAGCCATGAGCCATGTCTGCAAGATCTACTGCAGCAAAGGGGACTGAGCCATGGGGTCTCTTCCTTCTGCCTCTTTGGTCTCATATGCTTCCTGAACCTCCTTACTTACCGAGACTCCCTGTATTCTGTCTTCCTTGCCCTGGAGTCTGCGTTCAGAGCATTTTGCAAGTGGAATTGCTTGGTGTGTGAGCCCTGAAGATGCCCAATGCTCTTACCCTGGAGCCCTGGAGATGTTTGATTCTCTAGCTCTGTGAGCCCTGAAGCTGCCTAATGCTCTTGCCCTTTTTTGCATCTGTTCTCAATCCAGTCTTTAATTGTGTAAACAATACGGAATCCTTTCCTTTGGGAGAAAAACTTGAATACTGCAGATAGTATTGCTTATATCTTCTCTAACTCTTAGCTCACATCTATGTATGTCCAAGCCCTCAGTTTACCTCCTAGGAACCTTTCTTCCCCACCTAGAAACAGACCAAGGTCCATGTAGTTATGCCCTGTACATATTCCTGACAGTTTTTTTTTTTTTTTTTTTTTCGAGACAGGTTTCTTGTTAGTTTTGCGCTTTCTGGAGCTCACTTGTAGCCAGTGCCTCGAACTCACAGAGATCCGCCTGCCTCTGCCTCCCGAGTGCTGGGATTAAAGGCGTGCGCCACCACCGCCCGGCTCTGACAGTTTTTTACTTAACCCTTTGTGTTAGTAAATGCCAGTGTTATGGTCACTATTATTTTAAGGTCCTTGTGTACAAGGATCTCTCTATCCTGTTGAGTGTTATGTAGAGTCATGTCCCCAGTGTGGCACTGGCTTCTTGTGTAGTGTTTATTCTATGCTTGCAGCAGCTGTGTAGACATTGATGGACTGAGCTGAAACAGCTTCGTGGCAGCCTGTGGTAGAGCTAATGTGAAAGTCCAGGTACCCAGACTCTCGGCCCCATGTTGACATTTTACCCATGAGTCTTCAGGGGTGATTCATTT
Source organism: Peromyscus leucopus (assembly GCF_004664715.2). Classification (NCBI taxonomy): domain Eukaryota; kingdom Metazoa; phylum Chordata; class Mammalia; order Rodentia; family Cricetidae; genus Peromyscus; species Peromyscus leucopus. The sequence goes on from NC_051082.1 coordinate 18,500,774, forward strand.
ACATTTGGAAAACTCACACCTTTGCTGGAAACACTGGTCATAAGACTCACTGCCGTGGGGGCTCCCTGCTCCCCAGCAGCCCTGAGTATCAGGCAGCCATGTTTACGCATGTGACGTCTATCTTCTATTCCTGAGTTCAAAACTTAGCGCCTCAGGAAAACCTCCCAGCAGTAGAATGGCAACATTGTGTTGATCAGTAAGTCTCATGCTGTCAGAGATGGGTGACAGTAACGCAGAGACAGACCCCCCCAAAGTTATGTTCCCTTTCACCCTGGCAGGAAATAAAGATGGTGTTTTCTAAACAGGGATCATGGGCAAGAAATGAGAGACATTCCAGAAAGTGTATATTGCCAAAGCAGATCTTGAATGGAAGCTGCTGGGGGGTGAGGGGCAATGCTGGCCAGGTCTTCAGAGGGCTTAGAACCTCACCTGTCCTCTAGACATGTAGCTCTGTGAGGGTGGCCCCATGCGACTTACTTTTGGATGTCTGTGGAACTCAAAGCATCCCATACTAGGTGACTGGAGGTGGCTTGCACTACTCTAAGATACTGGAGAGAAAATGAATGAGCAAATCTCAATCAGGAAAAGAACAAGAACTTGGTCCCTGGGGAACTTGAACTAGAAGTCCATGTTTAAATAGAAAAGTCAGTAGAGGGCTGGACCGGCCTGGTCTCATCAACAGGTCTTATATAACTGCTAGACACAAATGTTTTTTCTAAAAATTACATTTATTTATTTATTTTTAGTTAGTGTTGTTAGTTAGTTTGTGTGTGTGTGTGTGTGTGTGTGTGTGTGTGTACACATGCCATGGCATGTGTATGGGGGTCAGAAGACAGCTCAGGGAGTTAGTTCTCTCCTTCCATCATGCAGGTCCTTGGGATCAAGCTCAGGTCATCAGGCTTGGCCACCAACGCCTCCACCAGCCGAGCTATTATTGCCAGTATTCCTTCCTTCATGCACGGGTTATAGGGATGCTAGGTAAGGACTGTGTTCAAGGGCATGTGAAGTGTTGAGAGACAACAGTATTGGGTAGAGCCTGTTTTAAATGGAAGCTAATGAAATACATCCGAATGGCGCACAGCAAGACCTCCCAACCTTGCCTTTTGTAAATGCAGAATGAGGGTCAGGCAAGTGGCTCACTTGGGAAAGTGTTTGCTTTGGCGGCATGAGGACCTGGTCCCCAGGATCTAAGTGGGAAAAGTTGGGTGTGATGTTTCATGCTGTGGTCCCAGTGCTGGGAGACAGAGACAGGTGGATCCCTGGGGCTCCTTGGCCAGCCATCTTAGCTTAGCCTGCGTGGTGAGCTCCAGACAAATGAGAAACTGTTTCAGAAAAGAATAATGTATCTGAGAGGTCACACCTGAGATTTTCTTCTGGCTTTCACATGCCTGTGCACAGACATATAAATACATATGGAGTAATATTTAGGATCAGTAGTCTGTGGACTGATGGATGCTATAGAGTTGAGCTGGGTTAAGCCAAAGATGCTGAGGTTACTGGGTCATCTTCCCATACATCAGTTCTTTCAAAGAAAATACCATGGCCATGTTCTCTGGAAGCATCTTTGGATGCTAGGGTAATGTGCATGCACCCACCCCCAACCTGAGCTAGGCATCAGTACAGTCCCAAGCAATGAAAGAAGAACATCTGACCTTTCTCATGACCTTGGTGTGTCTATTTATTCCTGGCTGCCAGGGCATTGATGTAGACATGTGGCTTCACATTTCTTCCTACAGATATCAAAATAAGTAACTCCAGCTCCCTGATGCATAAGGAAAAGGAAACATTACTATAAACAAAGAGACCCTGAGAGAACTGGAATACAAAATGTATGAGGAGAAATCAGTCCAGGCTCCTCCTGGCTTCTGAACCTTGCATTCCCCTAGTCAGGAATATCAAGAATGAGTCACTACAAGGGGTGTCACAACGGGGTGATTCTGACCATGTTGATCCAGCCAGCCAGCCTTTCCTGGAAGCATTGTGTGTGACATCTCAGTAAGAGGTGTGAGCATTTCATTTGTAAGAAGAAAGAGACTTCACATTTCAATTATTTTGATCCCACATCACCTTGGCACTTACTCCATTTTCCTTAATTGCCAGAGCTGTGCAAAGTCCCCCAAATCTTGCAATTATCCCCAGCCTACAGTGCAATCCATTCCCTAAACATTAAGCGTCCACAGAACTTAAGATGGTTCTGCGGCTCCGTGTTGTGGTTTTGTGGTTTCTTTTAAATTTTTTCTTCCTCCATTGGAAATTAAATTATCTGGAATGAGGAAACCACAGCTGTTAAACAGTGGGCACTTGGTGACATTTAAACATCATTATCTTATTCTCTAATGGAAGAATTGGCTGGTGATTAGGAAAGAGTCCTCCCCCACTATGGTAGTCTGAAGTCTCATAGTTTATAAATTGCCTATTTTAGGAGGACCCCTGAAATCCATCACTGAATGTTTTCAAAGAGAACTCGGGGCCAGTTTTATCCACACCTAGGTCTTTGATGACTTCTATGATGACAGAATTCTCCAGCATAATGGTAATGCCTTGGTCCCCAACCATGGGCACAGCCTTGAACTGAGAGCAGACTGGTGGTGATAATTACTACAGAATGTCTTCTAGTTTCATTTCTGTCACAGTAATAAAATAGCCTGACCAAAAGCAATGTAGGGGGAGGGGGAAGGGAGGTTTATTTGGCTTACAATTCTAGGTTGTCATTTGTCACTTTGGGGAAGCCAAGGCAGGAACTCAAACTCAAAAACTGTCACAACACATCCACTGTCAAGAGCAGAGAGAAAGAAGCACCTTTAGCTGCCTGCTTCTTTTGATACAGCTTTCTCCTGTCTTCTTCAGGGGCCCCTGCCTAGGGAATAGTGCTGCCCACAGTGGGCTGAGCTCCCTTCCATCAATTAACAGTGTAGACAATCCCTGGCCCACAGGACAACCGGATCTAGACAATTCCTTAGTTGAAGCTCTCCTCTCAGGTTATTCTAGGTTGTGGTGAGCTAACAGTTAAACTAACCAGTGCACAATGTTTTGTGGTTGTTAATAAAATTGTCCTGGAACACACCTTCACCCATTCAAGAGACCCATGTACTATTGGGGGTTTCTGCTGTTTTCTCTCATAATGGTTTTAGGAAGGCTAAAGAGAGATCTATGTCATGACCGAGGTGTGAGGCTTAAGTGACAACAGGAATTCTGTGACGACTATCTATGTATGTTATTCTTTCAGTATCCTGCTTTTTGAAGCCTCCAGGACGTGCGCATTTAAAACAATTCATGAGTGTTGTCAACTGCTGTGATATCTTGGTTTCCCAACTACCAATTGGATCATTGCTCAGGTCTGGGAGAAAAGAGAAATGAAAGGCTCTCATGGACGGTTTCTGCAAAAATGAAATCATTGTCGAGAGGAGAGCTTGGGCTTTGTGTTCTAATTTGTATGTTGCAAAGGGCCTGGGTGTTACTCAGTGTGGTTTGCGCCACGGGAACTGGGGTTCTTGGTGGCTTTGAGAGAAGAGGGCATGGCTGGCCCCAGGGATTGTGATGGTGACTGATAATGCCTACTGTTATGAAAGGATGAGTGACAGGAGGCTTTTCATCATTGTGGGAGGAAGGAAGTTCCTCCAGATGTTCTGCACCGGCTGTTGCCGTTTTGAGCCAGGGTCTCACGCAGCGTGGGGCCAGTCTCCAACTCAGGATGTAGCAGAATGACCTCGAACCACTGATCCTCCTCTCTCCACCTTCCATGTGTTGAGATTTCAGTCTGCGCCATTAAGCTCAGTGTACGTTCCGGCGTTCTTAAGGTTCCGAGTCTTCAGGTGTCCAGCGGTCCTCAGGTCCCTTAACCACCTGCGGATCCACAGCACTGGCTCAATCTTACCGCTGGTTTCAAAGACTGGTTCTGGCAGAACGGGGGCTCCGTAATCGTCTCCTCCCTCAATCAGGGTATTAATCAGGAGGGAGAGAAAAGTGACAAATTGTCAGAAAGTGTGAACAGCGCAAGTGGGAAACCACTATTAGCTTTCGAGAATCGGGACTGTTTGAGTAAAGATGTTGGGAATTGCCTGTGCATAAAATTGTACGCTTTAACTCTGGATGGCGGGGGGGGGGCAGCTTTTCTGAGGGGGGGGCATCTATTAATGTTCACTATTATGTTTCACGGTATTTTCCTGGATGAATTTCTGTCAGGTGACATGGAAATGAGGCCAGATATTTTCATAATCTCCTGTGACCCACATGTATTATGAATCTCTCCATCCGGTTGTAATTTAGCTCTAAATTATTCCTCCAAGTCTATTAATAATTAAGGAAAGCTAAAGTTGCATTATCTCTTAATGGCGTTTTGACTTTTTAAATTCTTTTTTTTTTTTTTAAACGTTCTGAGTGAGTACTTTGCTACGTCAAGCTCTGCTCCAGGCCTTAGACCAGGCTTTTCTGCCTTCAGTTCATGAGTCCTTGAGTGTCTTTGAGAGGCACCCCACCATTGTCTTTGACATGAGTGACAGAAGTCACTGCTGTCCTCACTAGGGGCCCTTCATTCACTTTTCTCTGTGGGGAACTGTCACTCCTGGCTCTTGGTCTCGATCTCTCTTTTTTTTTCTTTTTTGGTTTTTCGAGACAGGGTTTCTTTGTGTAGCTTTACGCCTTTCCTGGAGCTCGCTTTGGAGACCAGGCTGGCCTCAAACTCACAGAGATCTGCCTGCCTCTGCCTCCTGAGTGCTGGGATTAAAGGCGTACGCCACCACCGCCCGGCATGGCTCTTGGTCTCTTGGATTGAGGTTCAGTCTCCTGGTACCACCGGAAGTCACATGACCCAGACCTGTGCAGTGAGAGCAAAGCAGCCTGAGTAGTTCATGACTGGGTCCCAGGTTGACAGATCTTCAAAACGGGGCCATTGGGAAGCAGCCAATGGCAATCCTCAGAATGTGGCTTCAACAACCGGGACTCAGACATTGTGTGTGGTTCTTGCAGCTGCCATTTGGCCTTTGTGGCGGTTAGTGTTAATCATCAGGTTGACAGAATAAAGAGTCACCTGGGAGGCAGGCCTTTGGACATGCCTGTGGGGCTTTTATCAATTGCATTCCCTGAGGTAGGAAGACCTGCACACCAAGGGTGGCACATTTCCCTGAGCTGAGATCCTGCAAATGGGCCAAGCATAAACTTGCGTGCTGTTTCTGTTTCCTGGTTGTGGATGTGATGTGACCAGTTACTTCAAGGTCTGCGGCCTTGACTTCCTGCCGTAATGGACTGTGCCTGTGAGCTAAAATGTGTCATTTGTTCCTTAAGTGCCTTTTCCATTGTGTTTTAATCACCGAAACTGGGAACATTGCTAAGGCAGCCATCTTGCCTAAGACAGTTCTTGCCGATTGCTCCGGCCCAGTGGGTTCTCATGGGTGTTACCTGGGAGTGTATTGCTTTTGCATCCAGCCATTCCCTTCAGCTCTGCTTAAGTTAATTCTCCTGTATTCGTTATTGATCTTGTCAAACACACTGTCTTCCTGTTCTCTTGTAGCCCTAGTGAATTGGATTTGGGGCATGCTTGGTTTATTTCATTATCTGAAAGCTCATGGCCTAGGCCAGCTGATGGTGCCTACGGTGGCCATCAGGGTTACCACAAGCACTGTTGGATGAAAGCGAAGCTGGAATTGCGTCTGGCAGGTGGTTGTTGCTCAGCAAACCTCAACGTGATGCACAGAGGAGCATTCTCCCCTCTTCTCTTCCATGGGGGAAGGTCCCCAGGGGGAGGAGGGAGGGGCGGGGCTGAGAGACCTACCTGACTGTGCAATTGGTTCACACCTTTGATAACCTCCAGGGAGCGTCCTCTGAACACTGTGTACAGGCTGGAGGCTCCCTCTGCTGGAATTTAGTTTCTGTCAGGACTCTGAGCCTATTCTGTTCCCATCACTGTGGCTGAGGTTTTATCTTCATGTGACGGACTGGCTTTTAGGTTCAGTGACCGCTCTCTCCCTCTCCCTCTCTGCCCCCTTACAGACAAGTGACATTTTAACTGATTGGTCAATTGATATGATCGATAGGGTCTCATCAAGCCAAGGGTGGTTTTGACCTTAAACTCTTAATCCTCCTGATTCCACCTCTCCAGTGCTGGGATTGCCAGCATGTACCATCGTGGCCAGTGCTGGGGAGGTCCCGGGGATTGAACTCAGGGCTTCATGTATGTCATGCAAGCAACCTATCGACTGAGCCCCTTCCATACCCCTAGCAATGTTGGAAAGCACTTTCAGTTCCAGGGGTGGGGACGATTTTGTTGTCTGGGATATGTTTGTCACATCAGTGGGGACAGAGAGATGGGGGGGGGAGTTTGCTCACAGAGAATAGATCCTCTCTGTCATGGCAGAGGCATTGTTGCCAGGGCCTAATATATTGTTGTGCAGGCACAGGTGGAAAGCAGGCCGATTCAAAGATGCATCATGACACATGAGCCAGAAGCCGAAAGGGAGGAAAGGCCGTGTCCTTCTCTGCCTCCCTTAATGTCCGACTTGTGGCAATTTATGGACGGAACCTTGGGTCATCGTTCTTAAACTTGCAGTGATTGACAGACACTAAGCAAACATCAACACTGTGTTTGTTTGTTTGAATGAAGTGGCATTCTCATAGCACGCATATCTCGGTTTCTCCCCCCGAGGCTGTGACAAAATACCCCCACAGAAGCAACTTGTGGCAGTCAGAGGACAACTTGCAGAGCTCGGTTCCCTCATTTTACCCTGTGCACCCACCCAAGGAGCCAACTCAAGTTGTCAGGCTTGGCAGAGAGTGAGTCTTTACCAATGGAATCATCTCACTGGCCAAGTTTTATTCCTAAGACCAAGTCTTGAGATATAGATAGATAGATAGATAGATAGATAGACAGACAGATGATTGATAGATACAGATATAGACAGACAAATAGGTAGATAGATAGAGATAGACATAGATATACAGATAGATAGATAGATATTGATAGGTAGATATAGATATAGATAGATAGATATACAGATATATAGATATATGTATATATCTTAGGTTAGCCTTGAACTCACCACCTTCCCGCTTTAACAGTCCCTTTACTGGGATAGCAGATATGTGCCACCGTGTCTTGCCAACACTAATGCTGTTTTGTGTGTGTTTCAAAAGTATGTACACATGTGTGTACAGGTACATGGGTGGGCTGAGGGGTGAGTGTTGAATGCCTTCAACAACCCTCTGCCTTCTTTTTGAGACAGGGGCTCTTACTGAACCTTGAGCTCACTGATCAGCCAGACCCTCCTGCCAGCAAGCCCCAGGGTGACTCTGTCTCCATCTCCCAGCACTAGGATTATAGGCAGGTGCCACTCTGCCTGGCTTTTAGGACAGCAAGCCCTTTGTTGAACTATCACTTCAGACCATAAAACTATTTTTTTCTTAATTTTAAATAATTTTTATTTTATGTGCAATGGTGTTTTGGCTGCATGTATTTCTGTGTGAGGGTGTCAGATCTTGGAGTTATAGTTGGGAGCTGCCCTGTGGGTGCTGGGAATTAAACATGGGTCCTCTGGAAGAGCAGTTAGTTCTTCTAACCGCTGAGCCACCTCTCCAGCCCCCCCCCCCCAAAACTATTTTAATGACAAACATAGACCAGGATCTCAGGAACCAGCTTGCTGCTTACCTGCTCCAGGTGCCCTTCTGGTTTTAGGCAACACTCCCTTACACTCTGATGAGGAAAGTCCCCCCAGCTGCCTAGCTGATGAACTCAGCCAAGCAGGGTCGCTTGTGGTCTTTATCTCAATTCCATGACTGGCTTCCACTTACTCAGGCTGACTATGGCCTATGACGCATCTTCAACAAGATGCTGAGCTTCGTCCCCTAGTTAATGTGCACGTGAGGTGCCGGTACCACTTCTCCGAAATGACCCTGCCAGGGCCAGGCTGAAGGTGGCCCACTTCCTCTCTCTGTCCCCTGGCCTTTGTTTTCTAAAGGAAAAAGTCTGAAAGTGTTGCCATAGTGACAGAGTCAGCGCCGCATGTTGATCAAGTCAATTAGATGTACCCGGAAGTGCGTTGAGCTGGCTCGTGGTCCTTTCAGGCTGACTGACTGATCTGCGCCCTTTCTCCACCGTGAAGCAAACGTGGCCACGTCTGCACGAGGTGCCGCTCAGTTCCCCCACACTCTGCCACTCCTTGTGAGGATGTCCTGGCCTTCCCTCCCAACTGTCCAGTCCTTGAGGCAATCCAGTGAACTCCCTCCTCTGACATCTACAGTGAATCCACTGTAATGTCCTCGTCCCTGTCACCACCTCTACTAAGTATTTGTCCTGGCTGCTCCTGAATGGTGTCAGGAGTGACTCTTAATTCAGAAGCTACATCCTATCCTTCAGGCTCCATCAAACCCAGACTGGATTCATCAGGATTCTAAGTAGCAGGTGACAGAAATCCAACTCCAGGTAGACCTCGGAGAGGGCTCACCATTCACAAAGCCTAACAGGAGAGACTTTGAGCGGAGCCAGTTCAAGGTGCTCATGGAGACCCTTCAACATCCTCCCTCCCTCCCTCCCTCCGGTTTTTCTGTGGTTGTGAAATGTCCCCTCAAAGCTTCATGTTCACATGGAACCTCAGAATGTAATCTTACTGGAGATACGTCTTTGTGGAAGTAACTAGCTGATACGATGGGTGGCCTAGAGGATGAGGGGTGTCCTTATAAGAGAATGAGAGAGAGGCCTGGACACAGACATGTGGGAAAGACAGCCATGTAACAGTGGAGGCAGAGGTTGGAGGGATGGAGCATCCAGGGAGCCTAAGAATTCCTAGCTGCAGATGGGGAGAGGCAGGAATAAAAGCAATTTGAAGCCTCCAGGAGGCGCTAGTATGCAGACACATTTGTCTTGAACTTCTGACATGAGGAATCTGGAGGGAGCGCCACCCCAGCTCAACTCCATAAACAGGGCTGGTATAGAGGAGAGTCAGGTGATGGTGATGGTGATGATGATGATGATAATTATTTTGGTTTTTTTCAAGACAAGGTTTCTCTGTGTAGCCCTGGCTGTCCTGGAACTTGCTCTGTAGACCAGGCTGGCCTCGAACTCACAGAGATCCCTCTGCCTCTGTGTCCTGAGTGTGTTATGCATGGCAAGAGTCAAACTTTTAAAAATTGTTTGACCATTTCATACATGTCTATAATGAATTTTAGCCATTGTAACCAGTCTCCTCCCTCAGCCCCTTCTCTCCAGCTGGCGTCTTTCTTCTCAAGTCTCCCTCCTCCTCTGGTGTCTTCTCCTTGTGCATGACCCACGGAGTTGAGAGGTCCTGGGCTGAGCACAGGTGGGAGGTTATCTTCTAAATCAAGGACACCTGACCAGGTTGCTCCACAGCTATAAAAGTGACACCTCTCCCCGACAACCATTACTTGTGGACTGGTGCTTTGGGGCCCCTTTCTCTACCTGGAATGCAATCAACGTTCAAGGGCCCCATCCTGTGCAGGTGACCACAGCCGCCATGAGTTCACCAGCACACAGCTGGGTCCCATCAGAAGGAGTCTTTTGTCGCTGGGCTCCCCAACCTCAGGTGATTGCCACCCCACTTAGGACCAAGCACGCCGCCATCCCTGATGCTCTGCACCTAGTCCAGGTGTGTGTTTCTGCACTGGCTGTCCGCCCACTGCAGTTTGGATGCCCTAGAAAAGTAAACCACCCCCCTTCCTCATCGGTCACGGGCATCCCCCCATAGAAGGGCAACAGGTCAGAAAGGACCAGAGAGGGCTGAGCAAGTCTAAGCTGCTGGTGGCTCTCTAGACCCTTATTTTCAGTGGAGATTCCTTCTCATGTGCAATGGACCATGATCATAGGACCATGAGGGCACACTCAGCCTCACGCAGAGTGAGATTTATTTTTCTCTCATTCACCTTCTGACCATACTTCCTGGGTCCACGCTGCTGATTGCATCTCACCTCCCCAGCACACCATGTGTTTCCTATGTTCCTATGGAGCACAGAGAAGCTAAGTGATCATTGTGATGTCACTTCCTGGTTGACATCCGTGAGAGAATCGTCCTGGATGCCGGGGCTTCTATTTCCACATGGGAAGGCCCACTAACCACTGCCCGCTGCCTCCACAGATAAAAGTCAACCCAGTTCCCATCTCAGAGGTCTTAAGTACTCAGGAATTGTGGCTGGTTCTTCTCCTTTCCTATAGCCAAGGAGCCAAGGACATTTCTGGTGGGGATTGTGCATTCAATGGACAGAATTTAAGCCGAAATACTGTGTGTGTGTGTGTGTGTGTGTGTGTGTGTGTGTGTGTGTGTGTTCATTTGTGTTCCTGCAAGATCAAAAAAAAATCTCTTTAAACAATTACCTCGATTAGGACCTAGCACCTTTGCTTGTGAAGGAAGCAACAGAGTCTGTGAGCAAGTGGGATTCAGTTATGAAGCCCAGAGGAGCTGTGGGTCTTCCTTCCATCCAGTGCGATGTGTGCAGCCCAGCCGCTATGGGCAGAACCACATAAAAATTAGCGTGGGGGATAGTGAGTTATAACAAGGAAGGCGAGAAAAATGGCCCAGCATGTGGGGAGTCATTTTTTTTTTTTTAATATTTCCCCCTGAAGAGAATCTTTGAGTTCCCACAAAGAAAAAATAAACAGCCCTGCCCTTTGCTGGAGGTGGAACATTCCTTTCTTGCTGTAAGTTGTCTGAGGACTTGATTAAATCCATCACTCACAGCTGAGAAGAAAGGGTGGGAAACCCTAGAAATGGCCAGAGCCCCTGGGAGACACTTGAACCCGGGATCTATTTAATAGCTCTTGGCATGAAAAGCAAACCAGAGTCTTTCAGAGATCAAAGGACTTTTATCTCAGTGGAGAAATCTGTTACTTCAATCAGTTAATGTTTGAGCCCAAAATAACCCCTAGAGTGAGAATCAAAAAGGAAGAAAGGTGTTGTCCATTTCTGTCTTTGTGGCGAACGTCACTGTTTACTTTTTAGGTGGGTTTTTGAGCATTCTAGGAACCTGAGCATTTTCCTCACTGAAAGCATGAATTAGCCAGCCCATTCACAACTGTCGAACATGCCATTGGCCAAAGGTTCCCTGGCTCACTTATGCCTCAACTTCTGAATAAGTTTCCACTGACTACGTGTATAATCCCAGCACTTGGGAGGCTGAGGTACGGGGATTGAGCATTCCATGCCAGCTTGGGCTACCCAGCAAGACCCTGTGTTACCAGGGTATAAGCTGTATAAGTGGATAGTATCCCCCACATTCATCTCTACCACGAATGGCAAAACACAGCTTAACTTGGAGATAGACTTTGCAGGTATCTTTAAAAAGGGGGTCACACTGGGACCGAACTGGCTCTAGTTTTAGGAGCTGGTTACTAGAAGAGAACCCAAGAAATCAAGGAGATTTGCCAAACAGGACAGGGGTGGTGTTACCCCCAAGATCCTGTGAAGAGATGCCTCAGTGGATAAGGGCAACTGTTGCTCTTGTAGAGGACCTACGTGCAGTTCCCAGGACCCACATGGCAACTCACAACCGTCTGACTTCCAGGGGAATCCAACATCTTCTTCCCGTCTCTTCAGAGCACCGACTGCACATATGTGGTGCCCAGACATTCATGCAGGCAAAACACCCATACAATAGAAAATAAAAATAAGCCATAAAGAAAAGAACCCATAGAGGAGGCCAGATCAGCAATAGGCGGGGATTGAAATGATGTGTCTGCAAGCCAAGGATGGTAGGCTGCAGCAAGGACTAGAGACAGATCCAAAGTGGCTTCTGTCTTGGCATCCCCAGAAGAGCCAACACTGAAGGGCCTGTGTAAGAAAGCATCCGTTCTTCAAGGCTGCATGCGATGTGTGTGTTGGCATGGCAGCCATGGGATACACACAGTGGTGAGGATCAACGGAGCCTACTCCGTTGTGGACAAGTTGAAGGGGAAGGGAGGGAAGGCTTGAAGCAGGAGCTGGGCTGCATTGAGTCAACCACCCTCAACTTGTGTCTTCCCGAGACTCAGTGTGTCTTTCTCTATGGTCCTGGTGAGTGTGGGTAGTCACGGTGAGTTCCCAGCGGAACAGGGTGGGCCACAGGTTCAACCCCTAGGGTCCTTCTAAGAAAGCCATGCAGAGACCTAGGGAGAGATCCAAAGATAGCTGTGGAGGTGAGGCTGGGGATTCTCAGTCTTGGTCTGAGAAAGGGCAGACGCTTTCTATGAAGGCAAGGAGAGATGTGAGGGTTCAGACTTGACTGTCCCCAGCTTGTCTCTGGCTGGTGGCACTGACTGGGGTCATAGAACCTCTGAAGGATGCTGCTGCAAGAGGCTTTAGGGACAGGGGTGGAGGTTATCAATAGAAACTGTGCAAACAGCTTGTGCCAACACAGAGAGACCAAGGGGCAGCCTAAACTGTGTTGACCATTCTCCCTTGCAGTCTCATTAAATTTTTTTTTAATTTTAAATCATTAAAACTGGTTGAGTTTTTCCATTTTGATCCCATCATTCTAGGAACCCAGGTGTCGAATTGGCTTAATCATAACCCTTGTTCCCCAACAGACCCTCTTCCTGTACCTCAACTAACTCACTTGAATTTATACAACTGTTTAATTAGTTATTTAAAGAATTAACATAATCTGCACCTGCGACCCCGTTACCAAAGAGAAAATCAGGGCAATCCATCTACCTGACCTCAATTTTCTGAGTTTGTCTGTTCACATTTTAAATGCAGTTATGTAATGTGGGGAGATTTGTGGAATTTTTTTTTTTGTCTTTTTTTTTTTCCTGTTTCCTTTGAACCATGACTGTTTCTGAAGCACCTTCAATTCCCAGGTGGAACTGTTGGGTACTCAGAACCAAATCGTCCACCCTGTCCCCTGAGGTGGGTGCCTCTCCTCCCTTCCTCACTGACTCCTGTCCTGCAATTCTCTTTTGACTTTTCTCCTACACACAACTTTCTCCCTTCCCAGCTGATCTCCATTGGAGACAGAGCCAGGCGCCCCTTGAGTTTCCATGTGGTAAAATATAATAAAAAGAACAACCGACTCGGGGTAAACTCAACTGGTAACAGATTTCTCTGTTCGAGCCAGGAATGTTTACTAAGTGTTTAGGAATCCAGATCACGGCGCCTCGTGCTCAACCACTAGGTGATAAAACATGGGGGGGGGGGGGAATCACAAAAGTATCAAGAATTCAGCAAACTAACACATACACACGCACAGGCACACATAAGCATATGCACACACACACACACACACACACACACTTGTATGCACACCACACAAGCACATGCACACACATGCACTCACACCACACAAATGCATGCACACACATGCATACACACACACACACACGCACACACACAAGCATATGCACACACACAGGCATATGCACACACACAGAGGCACTTGCATACACACCACACAGCGCATGCACACACCACACAAACACATGCACGCGCATGCATGCACACACACACATACACACACACACACACACACAGTAGATGTGTTGGGATGAGGTCACAGCATGTTTGCTTGTCTATACATGTATGAGATGGTTCCTAAGGGCACATTAGATACCAGCTTAAGTCTGGCTTTTGAGACTTGGGAGTGAACACACCCCCACACAGAGTCTTGACCCTAAATCCTACACAGGAGTCAAAAGCAGATATTTGGAAAAGATACCAAACTTGACTACAGTTCGAGGACATGTCCCTCAGAGGACTGATTTTGATGTTTCCTCTTCAGCCTTGTTGGACCCCAGAGACTCTGTTCCGAGACTCTGTTCCCAGACCTTGTTCCCAGAGACCCTGTTCCCCAGGCCCCTGGAAAGTAGACAACCAGGGAAGCCTTGGTAGTTGCTTTCTCTTGGATCTTTACATGGAACCAACCGATTGGCCAGCTGCCCATCAGAAACCACTTTACATACTTAAATGATAAGTAAAAACACCCCTTCCCTGGGAGTCATCTGATTTGCCAAAAGGCTTTTGTGTAAGAACAACAAGGGTCATTATGTGCTCTGTGGCTGATGACATCAGTGTAACTTCAAGAATTAATTACATTCTTAATTATAGCCATGTATCAAATTAAGGACCAGCATCCATAACATAATTGAAACCCTGCTGAGTTCACGTCTGTTGCCAGCTAATTGCATGCCATTTAAAAAAAAAAAAAAAAACTAAACTTTAAATGAAAAATAACAATAACAACAGTATTTCATTTGTCTCAGCTTTAATTGACAGGCAAAACTTAATCAGGGTTTTATCAATAGATCGAACATATTCACATGATGATTGAGAGATGAGCTGCAAGCTACATGCTGGGCCAGAATCTTTGGATGCAATGTCAGGAAGGTGGCTTATGGATGAATTGGAATAGAAGGGCTTGGTGGTTCTGTACGGGGCTGGGTGGCCTGGTAGGTAAATGCTTGTCGGGCAAGTGCAAGAACCTGAGTTCGAACCTTGGTACCTTGTGAAAAAGCCACACATGGTGGGGGGCATTTGCTTGTAAGCTCCCAGGACACACTGGCTACTCAGCCTAGCAGAGTCTACGAGCTACAAGCCAATGTCTCATAAAACAGGGTGGACAGCACCAGATATGACTCAGGGTAGGACACCCAAGGGAGGGAGAGTTAATATGATGTTAGTCATACTGTGTTGAATCTGTGCCGACTCTGATGTTCCTGGTCTTTATAGATCAAGCCTCCTCAGCGGTCAGCAGCAGAAGCTGTCTTCAGCCTTTCCAAAGGACTTGCAGGGAAGAGATTAAGGTGAGAGTCAGTTAGAGCCAAAATAGGTACCAGAACACCCCGTGTTTGATGATGGTAAAGACCCAGCCAGGGAGTTGGTAGGGGGACCAATGCCTACATCAAACACTTACATCCTTTCTGATTCCATCTCACTCCTTTCAAAATTTAGAATCCCCCAACCTTGACTCTCAGGTCCTGGCTTGATCCACAGTTCACTAAGTCTCTAAGGAAGGGTGAGAGGCAGTTACTGTCAACCAAAATCAAAGGAACACACACATCCCTGTCCCTTCTTGCCTGGGACCTTCTGGGACAAACCAGGGATGGATCTCACTTGTGTTCCTGAGAAAGCTCCATTCTTGTGAGCTTGTAGGGGATTCAGAATGATTGAAGGTTGACAGCTGTGTGCAGAAAAAAAAAAAATCTGAACTCAGCCTAGAGAATAGGGGATCCTGAGGGTGTTAAAAAACAAAAGAAAACAATTCTAGATCTACGCTGTCTGGTAAGACCCAACCTATGCCTCCGTCAGGCATGGTCTGCCTTCTGCTTGGTTTTGTGGTTTGCCCGACAAACTGTCCTCGGATGAGTCGCCTCTGTCACAAAATTGATTTATTTTATTTCACTATCAAAGCCATGGTCGAATGTGAGATCAGGTGAGGCTGTCTGTGCATTCCCTGGTTTTTATTCTCCTTTTGCATTCTGAGTCGCTTTTCATGCTGTTGACTTTTGCTGGATTGCATACATGCCTGCCTCCACCGCAGCTCGAAAGTTACTGTTTATTTGTCACTTGGAGACAGGGTCTCAGTATGCAGCCCTGGCTGGCCTGGAACTTGCTATTAAGACCAGGTTGGCCTCGAACAAACATGACAGAGATCCACCTGCCTCAGACCCCTACTCCCCCACGTTTTGGGATTAAAGGTGTGCACCAACTCATCTGGCTTTGAAAATTGTCAAAGAGGGTTTTGTGTGTGTGTATGTGTGTGTGCGCGCGCGCGCGTTACCTATTAAGGTCAGAGGCACTGGATCTTCCTAGAGTCCTACAGGATGTTGTGAGCTACCCAACACAGGTAGGAACCAAACCTGGGTCCTCTGCCAGAGCAGCAAGCCCTCTTAACTGCTGAGCCATCTTGCCAGCCCGTTCTTCTCAAAATGTTGCTTTAGCCCCCAGTAGGCGGGACTCGATCTACCTCTACCTATTATTTTACTCACTCTCACTTGTTATTTAAATTCCAGGTAACAGCAACAGACCCTGGAGTTGAAATGACCACTTATTAAGAACAGCCTTTAAGGGCTGGAGAGAGGGCTCAGAGGTTGAGAGCACTGACTGCTCTTCCAGAGGACCCGGGTTCAATTCCCAGCACCCGCATGTCAGCTCACAACTGACTGTGACTTCAAGATCTGATGTCCTCACACAGACATACATGCAGGCAGAATACTGATGCAGATAAAATAAAAATAAAGTTTCTAAGAAGTTAAATACCATCGGAAGCATCTGCTGCAGTGGGGCCATGCAGCCCTTGATGCTGCATGTGCCAAGCAGAGAACTTTAGCTTTCTGCAGCAGAATCCAAGCCAGGCTAAACTAAACCCACAGAAGCCCATCAGAGACCTTTGAAGGGCTCACTAACCCTGTTCTGAAGAAGCCAAGATGGCTACAGAGCAAGGCTAGCTGTCACCTACCCCAGGCATCGCCCTTGAGAAATTAACAACTACCCTGGCCCTTCCTTTTTCTCTTGCATCTTCTCTATGGTTAAAAGTGTGGATAGATGATGTCTTTCAATGGGAAATGGTACACACACACCATGGAATACTATACAGCAGTGAAAAGCAACCAAGTTACAGATTGGTGTAGAAACATGAATGACACACTGAGTGAATTATGGGGACCGATCAACATATTCAAAGGGTGGCATATGGTGTGATTTCCTCCTGTTGAAAAGACATGGAGTTTAAGGTGGAAAGGGAGTGAGGGATGGCCAGGCACTAGGGTGGGCATGGATGTTGGGAATGGAGTGTGGTCACCAAGAGGCATCGGGAGGGGTCCTGGTTGAGGCAGCTCCTCTATGATGAGTGAAAGTAGTAATCTCCCAACCCACCGCTGTGACGAAATTGTATTAAACTGAACATGTAGGCATACATGGCGAATGGAATTTAAACTCTGAGCTTCTAAAGATAAAGGAAATGAATTCACTGTGGATGTCCTGGTTATGATACTACATTTTATAGTTTGTTTCTCTTATGGAAAAATAGAGCCCATGGCCCTGTGTGCCTTTCTCGTGTCTTGCACATACAGTTATAATTATGAGAAGTATAATTATATAAATTTGGCCTGGCGGTGGTGGCGCACGTCTTTAATCCCAGCACTTGGGAGGCAGAGGCAGGTGAATCTCTGTAAGTTCAAGGCCAGCCTGGGCTACAGAGTGAGTTCCAGGAAAGGTGCAAAGCTACACAGAGAAACCCTGTCTCAGAAAAATAATAATAATTATATAAATTTACAGTTACATTAACTGTAAGATGGACAATTATGTGTAAATATACTTACCTAAATAGAATTATAATTAGATCTATGCAATTTTAAAATCAAAGATCACATTCCATCAAAGACCCTTTTCTAAGAAAATTTGGAGTTGTATGGAGGGAACCCACCTCAAACACCTGACATTATGTGTCCTTGGAATGAGGCTCTCGGGCTCTTGGCTCACCTAATGTATCCACTACAGTATTTATGAACCTGTAGAGTTTATACAGACATTGCCACAAGCCAGCAGGACCTGAGAAATCATTCTGACTCTCTGTGACTAACTGACTGGAATGATCTGGTGACCTGGTGTGACTGTAGACCACCAAGGGGCGTGTGTGTGGGGGTGATGTGGCATCCACCAGGCCCTGTCTGGGGTGGTTCACCTGAGAACTCAGTCCCCATGTTGTGAGGAAGTTCACTCTTCCGTATGCAGTGACCAAAAGCAAGTGCCTTGGCCTCCATCCAACTGCAAACCGACTCCTAGAATTGGGAATGAATGAGCCTAATTTCTCCTCCCTGGCATTTGTACCAGTTTGGCTAGAGATAGATGCTGTGTCTGAGCCCTGCCCAGATTACAGATTCATGAGCAAAATAAACATTTTAAGCCAGAACACTGATAACACTGTGGCATACGGCTGGGCCAACCTTCTGACCAACATGTACAGGGAGAGTGAACGAACTCCCTGACATGACACCGTGTCCCTGCCATGACATCGCTCGAGCAGCATATGGTGGCGCTCGGTGAGGCACCTCTGTGCTCACCATCCTGAAGACCGCACTTCAGGGACTCAGGATATCGTGTGACTGCAAGATATCGAGACCAAACCTCCACACCAGAAAACCCTTTGCCATATCTTATGAGGGGTGTTTTGGTTAATATTATGAGCACCTGTTTGTTTACGCTTTGGATAAAGCATGTGTTGGGTTTTCCTTGACTTTTTTTTTCCCCTCCTGTTGCACCGTGGAGTCTTGTGCTTCTGGAGGGCGAGACAGCCGCTGAAATAAAAATAAAAGCAGAACACATCCATCTATACTGCGTCTGTGTTCAAGTGCTTCGTCCCATGTTCTCAATGAGTCTCACTTCTGCAGGTTTCCTATCTGGAGGGGGACAGTATTGACACGGACAAGCAAGCTAACCCACTAACAGCCATCTTTAGGGGGAGCCCACTCAGAAGAAAACATGAAGAAAAACGCAGAGTTTATGTGTCAGCTCCAGGAGAAAAATCTCTCTGGTGTCCTGGCTCCACACGAGGAAAATGAAACAGGAGTCTGAAGACGATCCACTGAGAGCAGCTAAAGCCTGCTGAGCCTGGACTGATTGCAAACACGGAAGACAATGGCGGGTCGTCGGCCAAAGATTGGCCCCGAGCCATGGTCCACAGAGCTGAGAGCCCCCCTGGCCTGGAAGGAGACGATCAGGCGTGACGAAACAGGAATTTGAGCCTAAGAATATTCACAGATTGCAGGCCCCCGAAGAAAGTGGGGAGTTCATATTCTCTTTACAGCCTCTCTCGCTGGGGGACCGGCTTGTCTTTTATTGTTAATATAAAAATCAATATAGCAGGAGGCGAGGCTTTGCTGTAATGATATTGGCTCCTTGCAGCAGGCGCGTGGAATTAGATTGCTCATAGGTGTGCCTCTGTCACCTCCCCGGGCTCCGGAGAGAAGCCGTGGGGCTTTGCCAATAAGCGCAGCAACAGAGTGTGTGCCGAGGGCCAGCGTGTGGCCAATCGCATTGGCGGAAAACTCAGTTCTCTTAGAAGAAGCCATCCCGGGGGAAGCTGGGAAGCAGCCAGTCTGGTGGCATAGGCTAGGCTGCACATGGGCTAGAGCCATTCACAGGATGCTTTGGTGCTATACAAAGGGAGGAGGCATCAATAAGGAGAAGAAAGGAAATTTGAGAAAAGATAGAGAACAGAACACCAAGAGGCAGGAAGGCCACGGACAGCTCCAAGAAACTGTCCCCTGTGGGACTTTGATGAACGTGTAATCCTTCCCATAAAAGATTGGATGTTATAATTATTTCCCAAGATATGCCACTTAGGGAGTGGCTGGGAAGCCTACAGAACCATGTGGGGAAAGAATCCTCTTCCTCTTCCCTAAGCGGTCCTGTGGAAGTGGGAGAGATCTCTGTGGCCTCCTGGAGCATGTATACAGCCATGTTGGTTCAGATCGCAAAACTCAGAGAACATTTAAATACTGAAATGAAGGTGTTGGGGATGCAGCTCAAAGAGGTGGATGGATTGCCCAGCGTATACAATGCCCTGGGTTCATTCTCAGAATCGCAAATTCACTTACTTAATGTACGCATGGAAGTAGGGCACACGTGTATTCATCAAGTACCCTGTTCTCTTCCTCCCCCACCTTATTCTCAGGACCGGTCTTCATTTTCTCTGACTCCCATCTCAGGGGTTATAGGAGCATTCCTTGCTTTTTACATGGGTTGGGGGGATTTGAACTCAGGTTCCGCTGAACCATCTCCCTAGCCACCAATCAACTGTTAAAAGTGAAATACAAACGAGCCAGAGCTCCCCTTCAGCCATATCAACCGCCAGCCACTGTGATTAGTGTCTGCCCTTTCTTACTGTGGTGTTTCCTAGCTCTGGTTCCATTCTTGTGTGTGTGAGTGGTGTGTGTGTGTGTGTGTGTGTGTGTGTGTGTGAGAGAGAGAGAGAGAGAGAGAGAGAGAGAGAGAGAGAGAGAGATAACTTGTGTATTTATGTATCATTATGTGAGTATAACCTACATATTGCTTTTTACAAAGTTAAACCAGGTTGTATTTATAGGGATGATGCTGTCTTTTTGTAACTTTGGAGTTCTTTTTAAGACTGGAACCAGATCTCAAGTAGCCCAGGCTGGCCCAGGTTCACCGTGTAGCTGCCTGCATGTCCAGGTTCTGGGATTGTCGGAATGCACCCTATGGTTTATGGAGTGCTGAGAATGGAATCTCAGGCTTCATATATGCTGGGCAGGCACCCCATCGACCGAGCCACAGCTTCTGGCCCTGTTTCTTCAAGTTATCATTTCCCGATGGCAAGAAATGTCTTAGAGAACAGGGCTTTCCGGTTTCTGTCTTGTCTAAAGTCAGGTTAATGAGTGTTTGCGTTCCTGTCAGTGTTTCCTTCTATAGAACTCTGTGCACAATGTTCAGTGAAAACCATTGAGCACTTGGGAATGCAGATGAGTTCCCGGAGGTAAATTCCTGTGCCGAATTCTGAAAAGTGGCGTCCCCTGTCAGAAAGGGAGGAGATGCCCCAAGGCTCCTGATACCTGCTTGTTGTGCAGACACTGCTGCTGTCCGCCAGCCTGTGAACAGGTCCTTCTGAAAATCAGCATCATGACACTTCTTGCTGGTGTTCACTATGGTAATGGTTACCACTTGCTGGTGTCTCAGTTTTCCTTGGGAAAAATGTGAAAGATTAAAGAGATGCTTATCAACTCCATACATAGATCAGCTCTCTCTGGGAAGCTTCAAATAACACCAGCATCCAAACCTGTTAGAGAGTGGTACCAGAGAGAGGTGGATATAGAAAGGTAAGGCTACAGAGCCCACAGATCATTACCATATGGCCATGGTTTTAATTAACAACTCATCTAGAGTCAGTTGTCAAGTCTCCCTAAGGGATTGTCTAGATCAGATTAGCCTATGGGCACATCTGTGGAGGATTGCCTTGACTGCTAATTATGTAAAAGACACAGCCCACTGTGGGTGGAACCATTCCCTAGGCAAGATGTCCTGGGCTGTATGAGCATGGAAACCAAGCTGAGCATTTCTCTCTGTTCTTGATTGTGAGTGTGATGTGACCAAGTGGCTTCAATTCCTCCCTTGATTTCCCCACATGATGGATGGTAGCGTGAAATGATGAATTGAAATAAACCCTGTTCTCCGCTTCCATTGCTTTTGGTCATAGTGTTTTGTCACAGCAATAAAAGTGAAACTAAGACCATTGACAGCCTAGCATTACCTGTCCAGAAAGTAAGCATGCTCATACATGCATTATTGATCTTTAAAATGTATACACACATTGTATCTGGGGGCGGGGAGACACATCCTCCAACTACAATGCTATCACATGGTCCCTGCCTAGTATTACTATCGGCTCTGCTTTGCTGATAGGAGTTGAGCTGTGACCAGTGAGCATGCACTGTGCTCCCATGTACCCTCCAGTTGGTCCCTAGTCTGGTGACCTGAACCCAACAGCACACCGCCCTCTCAGTATCCCCAAATCTTTCCGTAGGAGACGGAGGCCAGCCCTAGAGTGGCAGAAGGTGCTTTTCTCTTTACAAGCCCTTGCTCTCTGTCCCATAGTGAACAGAACAGGAGTGACTGTAGATGTAACCAACCGTCTTATTAAATAAGAAACACAGAAACAATGTAAAAGAGAAAGCCGAGAGGTCAGAGCTCAGAGCTAAATCTCACCCTTCCTTCTGCTGTCCCAGCTTCACGAAAAGAGACCTACTTCCTGTCGGCTTGTTTTTTTATAGTATGTTGTTCTGCCTTCTCATTGGTTGTAAACCCAAACACATGACTGCCTCGTCACTGTCTGAATGTACAGCCCCTAGGTCTTAAGGCATATGTCTCCAATGCTGGCTGTATCCTGAACACACAGAGATCTTATGGATTAAAGGCGTGTGCACCATCGCCACACTCTTGCTATGCTCTAATAGCTCTGACCCTGAACACACAGATATCTATGGGATTAAAGGCGTGTGCCACCACCGCCACACTCTTGCTATGGCTCTAATAGCTCTGACCCTGAACACACAGATATCTATGGAATTAAAGGCGTGTGCCACCACCGCCACACTCTTGCTATGGCTCTAATAGCTCTGACCCCCAGACAACTTTATTTATTAACATACAATCAAAATAATAACTCTGTACAATTAGATTACCACCACAAGTGACCCTTCTCTGACGGTGTGTAGAGTCTCATAGGTAGGATCCTTGGATCCCATAGCAAGGACGGGGGTCTACTCAATAGTGCAGTAAGTGAATGAGTGAGTGTACTATCGTTGATGTAAAGATAAATATTGGGACTATGCCATCTGCTACATTCTCTTACGTTTTTAAGAGCCTAGTTACATCATTACTTACCAAGTCCTAAAGAATGTAGCAAGGCCGAGATAAGGTGAGGAACCATCTTGGTTTTGGTCACCCCTTAACTCGGCCTCCTGGATGCTTTGCCTCCTCCAGTCATCTGGCTGAAGATGGTTGTGCCACCTGTAGTTTGCTTATCAAGTTGCCACATCTGCTGAGAAACAGGAAGAAGGCATATCTTGCTGAGCATCTGGCTGCCAGGCACCCCTGTCTGGGGCTCTTCTCTATTTGCATTTGAAGATTCACAGAGCACCCCAGCTTTCCCTGGGCCCCGGGCTTCTCACCACCACCACCTTGCAACCCCAGGATGAGGCTGCATGGCCTGGGGTACCACCATATTTACAAAGGAATTCGAACAAGCCAGACCTGTCTGCAGCCGGGGAATTACAATGTCATTTTCAAGGGAGGGACTTCGTAGCAGGGTCTCTCACAACATGTTGGCCCTCTGCTCACTGAGTCCCAGGGCTGAGCGGGCTGCAGAGGTTGGAAGATGTTTTCCTCCCTGTCTCATGATGAGTACCACGGGATGCATCGTTTGTGCCTTTCTCAGCCACACAGCCGAACAGAGGTGCTCAGCACTTCATTGTATTTTCAATAAAGCGGTAAAACGGAGACTCCTCCCTCCCCCCCCCCTGCATTGAGCTTGCTTAATTCTGAGAACTCAAGATGAGTCTTGTTCCAGAAGAAAAATATCTTGCAGACTGCTGAGGACACGTTCACTTCTCACACTATCATTCCCCACCCCCACCCCCTGCTCCTGTTACTTTTCTGTCTGTCTGTTTGTCTGTCTGTCTGTCTCTCTCTCTCAATAATGTTTTTATTTATTCTTTGAAAACTTCATACACTATTCATTCCCACTCCCCAACTTCTCCCAGTTCCTCCCCACCCCTGACTCACCCAACTTCATGTTCTCTCTCTCTCCAAAAACAAAAAGAGAGAGAGAAAAAAAGATTCCATTTTGTGTTGGCCAACTGCTTATGGCCATGGGCCCTGCTGTGATATGTGGTTGATATCCCCAGCATCACTCCATTGGAGAAAACTGATTTTTCCCTTTCCCAGTAGGTATCAATTGCTAAATGCTTCCTGGTTAGGGGTGGGACTTTATGTTTTGTCTGGTTTGAACCTGTGCGGGTCTTATGTATGCAGCCACAGTCTCTGTGAATTCATAGGTCCGTCATCCGTGCCATGTCTGGAAGGTACAGTTTCCTTACGTGATCTGTCACCTCTGGCTCTTCCAGCCTTTCTTCCTCCTCACATAGATTCCTAAGGTTCGAAGGGAGGCCTCTGTGTTACTTTGCCCCTGCCCCCAGACTCCTTGCCTTTGTGACAAATGGCACCATAAGGCCAGTGACCTGGTGCCACACCCCACCTTTGATCCCCTGTGTGTGGACACGCCTATGTGGGGTGTGCCCTGAAGGCAGGCGATAGGTGCTGAGAGCTAGTCACATACACAGGGGACAGCAAACTGTGGTGAACAAGCCATGATGGCTGTGTTTTTAAATAATTCCAGCACTCGGGAGGCAGAGCCAGGTGGATCTCTGTGAGTTCGAGGCCAGCCTGGTCTACAGAGAGAGAGCCAGAACAGGCACCAAAACTACACAGAGAAACCCTGTCTCGAAATATAAATAAATAAAATAACCCCATTGGGTCTGGAGAGATAGCTTGGCCGTTAAGAGCACTGACTGCTCTTCCAGAGGTCCTGGGTTCAATTCCCAGCACCCACGTGGCAGTTTACAATTGTCCGTAACTCCAGTTCCAGGGGATCTGACATCTTCACACCAATGCACATAAAATGAAGTTCAATTAAAAATAACCCCAATGACTGCCAAGAACCGGGCTTCATTTTTGCTGAGCTGGTAAGAAGAGCAGTTATGAGGACATCACCTATCTCTGTGGGATAGGGGCAAGATGGGATGGTGGCCTGGGGTGTGGAAACTGTTCTTACTACTGGAGTTTTGGGGTATAAGCCTGGGCCCTGGTCATCCTAACATGCTAAGTTCAACCAACCATCCTCAATATGCCAGTCCAAAAGAAAATAATATTGACAAGCAGAGAAAGGAGATTTATTGATTCACTGTGGTCACCTTAAGAAGAACATATAATAGCCAATGCCACCTCTCCCCACCCCACCCCCGCCAAGCCTGTCTTTGGGGTTCTGACCCGAGGCTTAGGTTTAAATGGAAGGTTAGTGGCATGTGTCGCTATGCAGTCTGGGTCACAGTATGGGTGGGGTCTGGGTTGCTCATCATTGAACCAGAATTGTGTTGGCTCCAGGTCATCCCGCAAGCTGTATGAACTGTAAAATCTCTGTACAGGAGGGAAGTGCCTCCTGTGGGGTCAGCAAGGTCTCTGCCCTCCTCCAGCATGTGTTTCCTGGGGTGACTCTTAACTCCTTTCTGACAGCCAGGGAGGTGGGCACAGTCATGTCTCTCTAAACCCGGGGTTCTCAACCTTCCTAACGCGGCCGGCCCTTTAATACAGTTCCTCGTGTTGGGGTGACCCTCAACCACGAAGTTATTTTTGTTGCTATTTCATTACTGTAATTTTGCAACTGTTATGAATCATCATGTAAAAGTTTGGGGGTGGAGAGGTTTTGTGGAGGGGCTTGGCACCCACATGTCGAGAACCAATGCTTGAGACATTTGCTCTTGCCAAGATAGTTGCAGCCTAAACCCGGCTTTAGCATGAGGGCCGCCTGCTGTCTGCGGACGCCCTCAAGCACCATGCAAACTGAAGCAAGGCTGGAGCAGAGAAAGCTGTTTGACTTCCCGATACGAACCCCCTCCCCGCACAGCCAGGGCTCAGAGATGTGGACACGCATGGTGGCTTATCCCCAGCTCTCTTTGCTCTCCGGCCTCCTCTGTATTCCTCCTGCCCTGGTTTCCATGGGAACTTTCCGTGACTGTTTTCCTGGTCACAGATTTCTGCCTTAGGCCTGGCTGGGCCTCCTCCATGGAAGAAGCAGCTTGGGCCCTTGAGTGACAAGGTGACAAGTCTCCTGCAGACAACACGGGAGACCGAGAGAGGCTTTGGTAACCCAGGGATTTGCAGAATGATCCTGCTGACTTCTCCAAGCAAACCTATATATATCTACTAGGAGACATCTATATAGCTGAACTTAGACAGAAACTCCTATTAGCCTAATTGATTTCTTTTCTTTCTGTTTAAAACACCACACACACACACACACACACACACACACACACACACACACACACACACAATTTTTTTAGTTCTTTGATCTCAGCAAACTTTGCATGGCATTTGGGGCAAAGGCAAGCAGTTGGGAAGCCTGCAGATTAACCCTCCCAGGGCCAGTGACCTCGGAGCCCCTGGCGTTTGTGTGAGGCTAAAAGCCCTTAGAAAAGCAGCTGGGAGGCCACAGGATTAACTTTATTGGTTTGTGAAAATACCAGTTCTCAGGGAAGTCATTGACTGTTTGTGCTTTCCTGGCCTGGGACCCAGAGCAGAGCACTGGGTGGCGGCTCCCTTTATTCTTCCAGTGTTTAGGATGAGGAGATGGTATGCATTATCTCCCCTGCAGATGGATGCCCCAGCCAGTGGAGATGGTATGCAAAGGTCTAGAAGCCAGGACCCGGGCTCTCCAGGCTTCCTGGTGTTTCTATAATGGGAGGCTTTGCCATCCCCCACAGAGAAGGCATGTGGAGGCCATTAATCCAGTCCCAAGATGTCTGGGCAGCTTAGCATTAAGAGAAAAAAAAATCTCCCACAACACAAAACGCCAAATGTTTAGTCAAGAGCATCCTCATGTTAATGGTTTAACTTGTCAGATGGAATGGGGCCTTGCTACATGCAGCCTGGAAGATGCTTGTGATAGCTTGTCTCTAGGCCCTGTGTCCAGGTAGATGTACATTCTCCTTCCTGACAACATGGCATGAAATGACCAGGTCATTGAAATGCCCCCCACATCCCCTGGGTCCCTCTCTGCTGAACCTGTGGGACACTAAGGCCATCTCATGAAATGATGGTTGCGAGCCTGCCACCAGTGTCTCCTGGCTGGAAAAGAAAACCTTTTCTGCCATCTCCCCTAGCCTAAGGAAGGCAGGTGCCTGCCTAGTCACCAAACCCTCGATTGTCTGGAAAGCACGTATGTACGCGGCACATGCATGTATGTATAATAGATGGGTGCCCCAGCTGAAAGCCTCTGAAATGCCTAGTTTGTGAGGGTCGATGATCTGTTGTAGGAGCTCACATGTTCTTTCTCTCTGCTACGTCACGGCCATAACCCATCACAAGAGGGGCTGTGAGCATGGAGTGTTGAAAGATGGTGTCTCATCGGTGGATGTGAACAAGCTCCTTTCAAAGATGCTTTCCTGACCACTCAGTGTGACCAGAAGTCCCTTCACATGCCCTCCACGTGCTCGTGTGTGTGTGTGTGTGTGTGTGTGTGTGTGTGTGTGTGTGTGTGTATGTCTATGTGTCTATTCTGGGAATCAAACTCAAGACTTCAGACTTGAATGGCTAACAGTTGACTGAGTGGTCCCCAACCCTACCACGCCTCCTCAGGAAGATGGCTTAACTTCTAAAACACGTCCCCTAAAACAGTGAAGCCCGTACTTTCTTCTGCTTCTTGGCAAGCTGAGCAAGGGGATTCTCTGGCAGGTTGGCCTGCTCCTCCGCGGTCCTTTTTCTGCCCTAAGGAAAACAACTGCTTCACAGGGACACAGGACTATTTACATTTACATTAAAAGCCACCTCACTTTCGGGCCTGTTTCGAAGTTGTCAACAGCTCTTCCTTGTGCGTGCGTGTGTGTTGCCCCACCCCCAACCCTGACTGCTCCTCTCGCTTCTCACTCTCAGAAGTGACAGACCCTGTAATTCTCACATGTCAAGGTTCCAAGCCCAAGCCCTCCAGCACTCCCTCTGGCTCTCTTGAAGGATGAAAAGGAAAACATTGTACCCATGGAGGCCCTCTCGCTCTGCCGCTCTGCCCTGTGCCTCTATTCACTGATGTACCCCATGCTGTGGGCCAAGGCTGGCCCCTAAGGACACCTCTCCTTAGACCCTGGGGTGTCCCGGAGCTCTGGATCGGCCTCATTTTCTCCAGAAGGGGATAGGATTTTCCCAGCAGTCTCTGAGATTATCTTTATTCTTCAAGGAGTGACGGGGGCCAGAGCTCTGTGCATCCTGCCAAGTGCCCTGGGATCTTGGAAATCTGCCCAGGGCCTCAGTGGAGGCCTCCACTCCTCCAGACAGCACACGCTTTTGAAAGAAAATGTGAGTCTTGGCTCCCAGGGCTAGCAAATGCACAGTGGGCACTGGTGTCATACCTTGGAAAGTTGAGCGTAAATGGTTTTTGCCCTTGAGGTGTTCCTGAGTTGTGGTGTGTGTGTGTCTGAAGAGTGCAGGCTTCACACACGTGCTTGTGAGTGTGTCGTTTATGCACGCTCGCAGTATAGTAGTATTGTTTGTATGTGTGTGCTTATGCATGGGAGTGCGCGGTATGTATGCAAATGTCAGATTCCTGTGTGAAGGTGTGTATGCATGTGTGAGTTGTGTGTGTGTGTGTTTATGACTGTTGTGTGTATATGTTTCCATGCTTGCCCTTGACTGTAAAACCATGTGTGTATGTGCCATGTAGGCAAATGGAGGAGGCAAAGGAATTCTTACTAGTTTTCTTTTTTTAAAAAATGTATTATTGTATGTATATGTACCTGAGTGTATGTCCGTGTACCATAGGCATATACCTGAGTATTTGTCCATGCACTATGTATGTACCTGGTATCCAAGGAGGCCAGAAGAGGGCATCATTGGATCCTCAGGAACAAGGATTACAGGCAGCTGTGAACCACCAAATCTGTGCTGGGAATCAAACCCAGGTCCCTGGAGTGAGCAGCCAGTGCTCTTAACCACTGGGCCATCATCTCTCCAGCCCCCTTTCTCTGGTTTTCACAACTGCGTCTCTGATACCTTACCTCAACAAACGGTGAATACATTTAAAATTTCACAACTGGTTTCACAGTTGAAGCCCAGCCATCAGCTGGGAAGCCCTGAAGGAGGCACTTTCTGAGAAGCCCACAGTCAACCCAGCAACTCTCCTGGGACCACACCTGCCCCTGGGTTCTCATGATTCAAGTTGAAGGGCATGTGCCTGAGCAGGGCCCTGGGCCAGGTGCCATCACTGGGGTCAGTGAATATTTGCTGTCTCAGAGTCCCAGACTGGCAGGTGTTGGCTTATCTGGGAGTCTCCCTAGAGTGCCTCTCCCTAGAGTGGCTGGGGTTCTTTACAAATGTGCTTTATTTCTAATTCCAAGTAGAAAATCATGTCTTTTTCTTTCTCTGGGAGGGTATGTGTGGTGATGCATGTGTGCAAGTGTGTTTGCCTAGGCAGATCTCGTCTCACCTTAGTTTTTGAGACGGGCTGGATAGTGATAGCCTTGTTTCCTCTCAGTGCTATGCTGTGGTCACAGCAGTGTGGGCACCTAGGAGGGGCTTTCATTTTTCTTTAAGATTCACAGAAGGTAGCTGGGTGGTGGTGGCGGCGGCGGCGGCGGCTCTCTCCTTTAACCCCAGTACTGGGGGGAAGAGAGAGGTGGAGTTCTGTGAATTCAAGGCCAGCCTGGTATACAGAGTGAGTCCCAGGACAGCCAGAGGTGTTATACAAAGAAACCCTGTCTCAAAAAAAGAACAAGAAAAGTAAAACAAAACAAAACAAACAAACATGTAAGGAGCTGAATTCAGGTCCCCGGGCTTAACACAGCTAATAGCCTGGTGAGCCATCTTTCTTCTCAGGTCCTGCAAAAAGCTTCTGAAACACACACGCACACGCACACGCACACGCGCGCGCGCACACACACACACACACACACACACACACACACACACACATTATTCTTTGAGAATTTTATACACTGCATTTTTTTTTTATCATGTTTACCAACTCCTCCCATATCCACCTCCCTCCTAGCTTCATGTCCTCACTATGTCTTCTCCTCCTCCTCCTGAAACTCAGTGTTCTTTAAGGGTGTGGCTCCTGCCTGGTCAACCATGCTCTGGTGGATGACCAACCCCATACCCAGGAGTATCTGAGCAGCGCATAAAAAAAGTCAATGGATTATCTAGAAAAGCTTCTAACACACCCACTTTCTATTTATTTATGCTTTTTTTTGGTAGGGAATCAGGTCTCTCCTTCCACGTGTGTGTTCCGGGGACTGAACCCAGGGTGTCTGATTTAGCAGCAAGCACCTTTATCCACTGAGCCATCTTGCCAGCCTAAGCTCTTGCCTTTAGTTCTAAGTAGTTGGGGGTGTCCATTTCCCTCATCCTCCTGAAAATTGGGTCATTTAAATGTATCACGGACTAACTACAAAGGGTTGAGGGTCACGTGATTTTGAATAACAAGGTGGGCTTGCACAAGACACCCGAGAACCTCCCTGTGTGAGTTCCCCACCCTGCCCTCAGTGAAGTGTTCAGGTTTTAGATGCCGGGACTTGGCAATCATGCCATCGTTATTAGGGGATGGTTTGTGACTTTGAAGGTGATATCTGAATTTTCAAATTTTACATAGAAATTTTGCTATGCTTGTGTTATCCCCTAAAACGTGCTCAATCTTTATGCTTTATTCTCCTCTCTTAAGAATATGTTCATAAAAGTGAATTTGGATAATGATCATTGGTTTTATTATCAACTTGGCACACTCTGGGAATCATACGGGAAGAAAGTCTCCATGAGAGATTGTCTAGATCAGGTTGGCCTATGTGATGTCTTAAGATGATTGACCTGATTGCATTCATTGATGTAGGAAGACCCAGATCACTATGGGCAGCACCATTCCCTAGGCAAGGGGTCCTGAACTGTGTAAGAGTGGACAAAGCCACCTAGGCACTAGCATGTATCCAATTAATTCATTGCTCCCCACTCTTGATGATGGATGTCATATGATCAGCTGCTTCAGGTTCCTGCTACCCCGGCTTCCCCCAAATGACGGTCCAGGACCTGGAATTATGAATGAAACAATTCCTTTGTCCCATAAGCTGTTTTTATTGAGATATTTTAATATAATGAAAGGAAAGGAAACTAAGAAAATGAAAGAAGGATGCCTCCTCAAATGTTTTGGATGTCTGAATTTTTGTTTTGGAAAGAAAAACATTTTAAGAAAAATTGTGCAGGGGGCTAGAGAGATGGGCCACTTGGAAAATTGTTTGCTGTATAAGCATCAAGGTCAGATTTCAAATCCCTAGTATTCACACAAAAAGTCAGCGGGGACAGTGTGGTATGTAATCCCAGGGCTGGGGAGGGGAGACAGTACATCCTTAGGACTCACTGGGCAGCTAATCCAGCCAATCAGTGAATTCCAGGTCAGTGAAAGACCCTGCCTTAAAAAAGTAAAGGGGAGCAGTGGAGGCAGACACCGACTCTACATGCACCTACACACACACACACACACACACACACACACACACACACTCACACTCACACTCACACAAACATGCACATACATATACACAGAAATAGACGGTCCATCCCAAACATATTCTAAACCCCAATCATTCTGTTTCTGGGGCCAAGAAAGTTCCACAGTGGCTGTTTTGAGACAAGGCCTCTCGCTGGCCTGGGACTCATTGAGAAAGCCAATCTGTCAGATTAGCCAGCCCCAGTCATCCTCCTGTTTCTGCCTCCCCAATGCTGAGATTACCAGTGTGAACCACTACATCAGTTTTTATGAATTGAATTTTTTGACAAGCGTGGGTTCTGGGGATCAAACTTAGGTCCTCGCGCAAAGGAAACGTAACTGATAGAGCCATCTCCCCCAGCTTCTCATGTCTGTCTCGCAAAAGATTCCCCAAATAGACAAGGACAGGTGTCAGGACAGATGCACTCCCCGACGCTGTCCCTGCCCCACACCTTTTGTATTCTTCTTGTCTCTCTGGAACCTGCCCTCTGTAGAATTATTTTATTTGAGACAGGGGGCATAGATAGTCTCTGAGGCCTAATCCAAAATTACCCACCATGTTTTACCCAACTCATTAAAGGAGATCAATGTGGGGACACATGCAAGCTTGCCTCCGTCGTATTGGGGTTTAACTGTTCAGAGTAATTTTCCATTATAATTTTGTGTTCTAAATAAATGGAACCAGCGTCACTCTGGAAACGCTTGTCTAATGTTGCGCAATAAGTGTTTAAGTGGCTTTGGTGGAATCACTAATCATACCCCTGTACTGGGTTAAAATAGGATTGTTTTTGAGTTTGCTCATTAGATGGGAGGAGGCTAAATTTATAGAAGTAGAGGCGTGCCCTTAATAGTGAATGTAAATAGGTGCATGTGTAAACAGATGCTTACTCATTTATAGACACGGTCATTAGGGAGCTTTTGTGTGAGGATGTTTTCTATGCACCAGGGCTTCTGCTCTATGGGAGGGGCCCGATGCTGACATCCCAGGTCCATTTCTTAACCCCGTATCTCTAGTTGAGTAATTACACAAGGCAGACATCCCAACTGGGACTCTATATTTAAACCCAAGTTACTGTTTCCAACCAGACCATTCTTTCAGAGAGGTTAATAAGTCAACCCTGTTATTTGGCGCTACAAGTTAAATACCAACTATGTATCTTTCTTCTTCTTTCTCAACTACATAGCCATTTACCCAAATGGCCTTTCCCTATTGTTTCTATGCTCAGGGATAAAGCAAGCCAACTGAGATTTAAAAACCTTCTTGGTCAGCCATCTGTTTGACCCTAGGCTGCCTTGGTGGTGTTTCCGTTCTCTCCCAGCAGGGAACACATGGGCAGATGCCAATCATTAGGCCAAAGGACCAAGGACCTGGCTTGGTTGGGAAATACTGTAAGATGCAGAGCCACATCTGTCCCCAGCAGGAGGCAGGAGTTGGGACTGACTTCAAGGCTCAGGTCAAAGGAGATTCTCAAGAGAGCATGCGCTCACCTCTTCTCACTGGCCCCCCCCCCCCCATGCTTTAGCTGCTGGTTTTTGCATGGAAGGACCCTACTCCGGCCTCTTTCCAGCTTGGCATGACAAACTTCAGGCTTGAAGCTGTGGAAATCAGAAACCACCCAAGCTTGAAGAGAAAGGGATAAGCTAGATTTAAAGGGAGAGAAATTCAAATAGAGGTGGAGAGATTCTCTCTCCCTCTCCCTCTCCCTCTCCCTCTCCCTCTCCTCTCCTCTCCCTCTCCCTCTCTCCCTCCCCTCCCTCCCCCCTCCTCCTCAATATGCTCTCTCATTCCTATAGCTCTTTTTCTGCAACATGTTGTCACCGATTACAGCATCTGGCTCATTATGTTCAACAGAAGAAAGGCTCGATTGGAAGTTAATACTATGTTGAACTTTGACCCCTTCGTTGGACCTCCATAGCATTCTTCTGTTGTTCAGAGACTGTTTGGGGCTAGCTGGGCTGAGCTGTTTAGGCAAAGCTAACCCACAAGGAAGCTTCTGGAGAGAGCATGGATATTTCAGGAGCGGCGGGTGGGGAGGGTTGATTGCAACCCTTTCTTTTCTTCTCTTCTGTCCCTTGGTGGAGGAGAGCAAAGAAACCCAGGAATTGTGTCCTGGGGTTTATGGCACCCATATTAGCCTCTAAATTGACAGTGTTCAGCTCCAAAGTGGAAACAAACTTGGGAGGGGGGTGGGGGTGGTGGCTTCTCCAATCCCACGATTCCTTTGTTCCCCACAGCCTTTTGCAATTAAGTCTCCTTGCTGTTTCTTGTCTTCCAAGAAGAGTTCGGGAGCCCTTTCTCCTGTTTCAATCGCTCTGTCAGCCTCTTTATCCTTGTGCCTGGGTAACGACCCATCCGCTTAATTCCTTCCTCCTGTGGCTCTGTAGTGGATGCGCTAACATAAAGGTAGACTTGGTTTTTGTTTTTCTTCATCTGGGTTCACAAAAGCTACCCGACGCTGGGTATTGCTCAGGGTGGTGAAACCCAAGGTGACAGATGTGTGATATTCCTCAAACACAAACCTGGCAGGAAGCCTCTGAGACCGCAGCTACACCCTCCTGCTCTCCCCACATCTCTCTGCATCTGGCTTTTCTGCCTTTGGGATTTTATCAGCCATCTGGAGACATTCTCGGGGTGATGTTACCAGATCCTTAAAGGACCAGATATGAGTTCTCTGAAATGGTAAAATTAATATGAGGCATTAGTGGGAAGGATGATAGGGCCTCTTTGAGATAACTCTCGCTCCTCGGTAGAGAGAGCTCCCAGATAACCCGCAGATGGATTCTGTTCAGGAAAAGCCATTGCCACAACTTCAGGATTCCAGGTAGAAATAATCCCTCCCTGTGCCTGTAAGCTCGAAAAAGTTTGCTTTCCATGAGTCAGGCCCTGAGTTCCTCCCCCAGCTCCACCCCAAACACACAATTCATTAGGAACAGCCTTCACATGGGTAGAAAACTCCAATCTGCTGAAATGGAAACCCAGACTAATGTTTATTGGAAGGTATTTTTGGTCCATCATTAGTAAATATGATAGTAGTGCGGAGCCTTCCTATGAACCTACAGAAGGAATAGGATTGTTTGCCTTTGAAGAAATGACCTTGCCTGCCAGCTTTTCTGTCTCCCCTCTGGGACCTCAGAAGCATCCCCATTTGAGCCACCTCAGTTGCCTGATTTTAATAAATTTCATCATTGAAGAACCACAATGACTAAGTGACTTAGAACTACCTGAAATAATTGTTTTTGATTGTGTCTTCTTGGGCTCCATGGATAAAGGGCTTGTAGAACAAGCCTCAGGCTCTGAGTTCTGATCCCTAATTAAGCCTGATGAGGGAGTGTACATGGTATGAACCCAGGACTCTTGCTGAGAGTGATAGGGAGGTGGACCCAGGAGAACCTGGCTTATGCAGTGGCCAACAATAGACCTTTTCTTAGGCAAGGTTGGAAACACAGACTGATACCTAAAGTTGTCCTCTGACCTCTATGTATTTGCCCTGGTATGCGGTATGCAGAATGCCCATTTTGTGCGTGTGCGTGTGTGTGTGTGTGTGTGTGTGTGTGTGTGTGTGTGCGCCTAGAATAGAGCTCAGCACACAGTAAGTACTCAGCAAATGCTGTAGAATAGGTTATTGAGTTCAGGGCCTGAGCCTCTCGGCTTCCTGCTCCACACCTCTTCAAGCTGTTGTGCAGGCCAGCACGAGCTGAGTTATCTTCGAAGCAGTCAACGGCACTCAGACCCCCACACACTCTTTTCTTATTTCCTCTCTGCTGATAGTGTGGGTTTTTTTTTTTTTTTTCCTTTTTCTTTTTTCTCCCCCTGCAGCAAAAATGAAATCCATCTCAGGGTCTTAGGATTTATGAACTGTCGCCTGAGTCTTTTCGCATGATGTCAGGGGAGGAGGCGGGGTGGGGCTGTGCTTAGAAGTGCCCGCACAAAGGGCTTTGGGTAATTCTCTGATTCTGTAAGGATGTTGGGGTAGCTTAAATGATTAGCCCGAGGTCCTTAAGGATGACTTAACTTAAGCACTTAAGGTTCTTCCACGTCTTTGAGGGGTCCTCCTGGGCCTCCTGGATTTTCACATCTGGAAGGTGAATTGAAAAAAAAAAAAAAAGAGTTTTGGAATCCTTCCACCTCCCTGCTTATTTTCGGAGCCCTGTTTGAGTGTGTCTGCATCCAGGGGTCCCTGCTTCAAAGCCCCGGAGGTCAGCATCCTCCCATCAGCTTGGGGTCCCGTCCAGGGAAGAATGCCAGATACATCCAGGCTTTTTGCCTCTGCAGGCCAAGGGGGATCAGGTTTCACAGGCTAGGCCTTTCAAGTTCGGGAAGGGCAGCTCGTAGACCCAGGGGGTTGGAGACTGGCCTCTCTCTGGGCTTAATCATGACTGCCCGTGTGCCCGGAGGGGGTCCTGAAGCCAGCTATGATTTCTCTGTCAGGGCTCAGAGCAGTCTGCTGCCCTGCAAGGCTATGGTCGGTCTGCAGTTGCGATTCTCTGCCGAGTTACGGAAAGGCTAGGCGCGTGGAGACCACACAGGCCTGCAACTCAGGGTGGTCCCATGCACAGGGTCTGCTACATCCTTCCAAGAAAATGACTTCCCTGGATGTCATGAACGGGCCTTATGCCCCTGCTGCCCTCAGGGTTCTTTCCCGCTGTTTAGACCCAGCATCTAGCACTTCCAGTGAGAGTCTTGGCCTGGAGTTCTCTTTGCTTCCCACAAGGTAGTTTTATTGAGTGCAGACCTTCAACCAATGCAGGACGGAGTCATCTCGCTTGAGGCTTGGAATTTGGGTTGCCTTGACAAGTGGAGCCCTGGCAGGTGAGAGTATACTGCTCTCACATCCACCCTGTCTCCAGACTTCACCCCATTCCCCTAGATCCGAAAGGCCTTCTGCCTAACCCTCTTCACAAAGTCTACCCGAGGCTCTTTATTCTAAACTGTTTTATTCCATAAAAATCAAAGCTCATTCGAGTTGACTGCGAGATGCCAGAGGTATTTCGTGTGCACTCTACAGAGCTGTTACAAATTGTTCTAGTTGCTCTTTCTGGTGCTGTGATTTTAAAAAAAAATGCTCTAACCAAAAGCAGCTTGGGGGAAGAAAGGGTTTATTTCCATTTACAAGTTAGAGTCCATCACTGAGGGAAGTCAGGGCGGGGACTTAAGCAGGGACTGCGGAGGGTTTTGCTTGCTGGCTCTCTCTCACAGCCTCATGCTTACATAGCCTTCTTATGCAGCCAGGACTGCCTGCCTAGGGAATGGTGTCGCCCACAGTGGGCAGGGCCCTCCTACATCAGTTAACAATCAAACAGTCCCTCCATAGACATGTCCACAGGCGAGTCTGCTCTGGGCAATCCCCTAATGGAGGCTTCGCCTTTCAGAGGACACTAAGTTGTGTCAAGTTAACAGTGACGACAGCTAACCAGGCCACAAGTCAATCTAGAAACATCATAAACTCACACAGAGGCAAAGCAAAGGCCTGGTTAGGTAGGTGCCTCAGCAGGAAGTCAGTCTGCTCATACTGGCCAGTGCCCCCACTGATCTACACTTGTGGGTCCAGGCAAGATGGTGGGCTGGCGACAGTGCTGGGGGACGGACGGATGGACGGACGGACGGACATTGTTGTTCCTTGTTCCTGTGTTGTTTGAGATGCATCCTCTGTGTGTCTACATGGAAAGGCCAGGCCACCAGATCACTTTGTTCTTCGTCTGGATATCAGGAACTGCTCCATAGACATGTTTGGAATGGGGAAGGGAGGTATCAAAGGGCAACCATTAACCTTGCTGACCACTTAGGCCTGCGGTTCTTTATTTAACTCTAAGCTGCTTTAAAATATTTTAGTTCCATGTCCTCCACCTTTCCAGGGTATGCCAGGATGCAGAGGTATGTAGTTTTTGTGTGTGTAATTCAGATTCCATTGCTGTGACAAAATGCATGAGAAAATCCACTTAAAATGAGGTTGTTGTTGGTTGGGTTTTGTTTGTTTTGTTTTTGTGGTAAGGAGAGGAAGGAACATGAGGTGGGAAGTGACAGAGCACAGATTCTTTTACCTCCTGGCATCACAGAAGCATAGAGAGGAGGAGGGACCAAGGACAAGATACTGCCTTCAAATGTGCATTCCTAGTGATCTGTTCCTTGCTCCCAGGTCCCACGACCTGCTTTATGCCACCTCCTGAGAGTGTCACCAGATTACAAATCCATCAGTGGATTAGTCACATGATAAAGTCAGAGACCTCGTTCAAACCCGTTCAAACATGCCATCCTCCGGCACCAAAGCCTTTCATCTCTGAGCTTACAGGAGACATTGCAAAATCAGGGTATATCATCAGGAATACAAAAACTTGTTGGAAGTGACCAGTATGTATAACAGACACAAATGGGAGTAGGTTATGCAGCTTTTAGGGCAGGTCATGTCCAAAGAGTCAGGACAGATTTTTCCTCTTTTAGGATGCAGATGTGATGGCTGGAACTGGAGCAGCAGCTGTGAGGTAGGAGGCTGAGAATCACAGATGTGCTAGGAGCCTCTCAAACCATGGAATGGTCGAAAAACCTTCAGATAAACTTATCTCTTTGAACTTTTAGATGAGCAAGAGATAAATCTCTACCTGCTTTCCAAACCACTGACATTTTGAATTGTGTTGAGGTTTATAAATTATAATCTCTCTTGCCCACAAACATCTCCACTCACTCCTTCCTTTAAATTTGGCCTGGCCACACTTTGATCTTTTTAGGAAGAGGGAAAGTAAGAAAAGATATTCTGTGCTAAGTGCCTGGTTTTTGTTTACTTTTGTTGTTGTTTTGTTTTGGGACACCCCCCAACACACATCTTCTGACCATATCACCAAGAAGTCATGTTGTGGTCTGTTCTGGCTGAGTAATCTCCCAAAATTAGTGAACACAGGATAAAGGCACTGAAGCTCAACTCCGGAAGATCCCCGTCGCTCCCCATTCTACGAGGGTTTGATCACCTGCCATTTCCTCTGATTCCCTGTGTTTAGTGTAGCAGGAAGAAGCCTTTGGGGATGGTTTCCCTGACAAACCCGGGCCCTCTGCAGACCAGCTGGGGTTGATTTCTGTCCCCCTTTGATCCTTATGTGGACAGCCACCATAGAATTCTCAGCCTGACAGGGCAGCTCTCCTCCCCTGCTCCGGTCCCTGCTGCAGGGTGCTGGCGAGGTTTTCTGTGAGGAGGAAGAGTTTGTCTCTCATTCCCTCGCAGGCAGGGAGGAGCTGCCTTGGACTTGGAACATAAGTGGGTACCTACTGCAAGAGCTGGGGGGTGGTGATGACTGGATCTTGGCACCTCTCACAGTACAGACTGGGCAGGGCCCGAGTGGTCCCCCACAGAGTCCTAGCAAGCAGGGCAGTGGGCTCCGTGAAGAACAGATGCCAGAAGGCAAAGGAGACACTGAGGCCAGATGAGGAGTCCATGCAGGCTCATTGGGGTAGAAGACTCACTGGGGTACTAGAGAAGCAGCTAAGATCTTTCTGCTAAGATCAGAGAGCTATTTGGACATACTGAGGGTCCTGTTCTGGGGCCCAAGACACAACATTTTCAATAACAACTGTTTTGGGGATGGTCTATGGGGCCCTCTACAAGGGAGCAGTGCACTGGGTGATAACTAGAATACAGCTGTGCCCTCAGCATGTTTACAACATGGGTGTGTGTTCACTAAAAGCAATGTATCTTACCAATTCATTCATTTATATATATATATATATATGAAAAATATGTACATATATGGATATATATACACACATACATAAATATGTGGACTATGAACATAGCATTTCTACACTGAGTTGATATATTAGCTGAAAACCTACTTTAAAGGTTTAGTTCTCAAAAATCCACTGTCTCAAATAAATATGCCTTGGGATGGCTGGAATCGAAAAAATCAATAATTTTATTGGGGTAGAATTTACACATAAAGCTCTCCATGTTAGTTGAATGTCACTAACGCTACATATGGATGATCTCCATAGTCAGGGACCATCATCTCTAATTCTAGAATATTTTCTTACATCCTAAAAAAGTCCCATACCCATTCTACAGCAGTCCCACTCATCCTCCTGCCTCACAACCACTGTGTGCTGCCTGCTGCTGAGGATCTGCCCACCTGGGACTTTTCTTACCAGCGGAGTCCTAACTTCGTCCGTAGACAAAGAGGCCTTTTATGGTGATGTTGTATATATATATATAATATATAATATATATATATATACACTCATCCATACAGTTCAATTTGTGACATTTGTGATTTAATTCTCTCATGTGGCATAGTGGTTTGATATTCATTCATGACATGGTATGGACTGTGACTCATTTGTTTTCATGACTGAATAATACTCTATTATGAAGACTGTCCTACTTTTCTGCCCTGAAAAAAGGCAACTTATTAGAGAAAGGGGTTTATTTTCACTTAAAATTCCAGGTTATAGTTCATCATTATTGGGATAGGGGACGAGTCAAGGCAGGAAATTTAAACCACTTGTTACCTCACACCCATAGGGCAGAGAGTGCGCGCTGCACACACACCACACCACACACACACACACACACACACACACACACACTTGTGTTCAGTTCGATTTCTTCATTCTTATCCAGTCCAGGACCGCCTGCCTAGGGAATGGTGCTGCCCACAGGTGACTGGGTCTCCCATCTTAGTTAACTTCTTAGTTAAGACAATCCCCGCAGACATGTCTACAGGCTAGTGCAATGTAGACAGTCCTTCAATGAGACTTTCTTCCCAGGTGATTTTAGGTTGTATCAAGTTGACAGTTAAAGCCAACCATCACCATGATTTCACTCACCATATTTATTTATCGAATTATTAGTGGGTGAGCATTCGAGTTGTTTTTTACTTTGAAGCTACGGTAAATATGGCCATCGTGAATGTACATGAACAACCTCTGTTGTGAAATTATGTCTTCGTGTCTTTGGGGTAGGATAGCTTTGTCTCATTAAAACAAAAATAAGTTGCCCACAGACACAGGGATCCTTCCGGGCTCTAGTTCCATGACTTTTGTCCATGTGTCTTCTTGGGCTGGCACCACACTATCTTCATGGTAACCCTCAAACCTAAATAGTGTGACTTGTATGAACTTGTTCTTTCCATTCAAACTCATTTTGGCTACTTAGGATTTCATAGAATTCCCTGTGAGTTGTAGAATCAGCTTATTGTTGTCTACAGAAAGTCAGCAGGGAATCTGAACAGGATTTCCTTCATATCTACTACCATCAATCAGTTTGCCATCCCAACAGTGAGTGTCTTCCAGCTCTTGGCCACAGGTCTTCCCAGTCACTTGAGAAGTTTCCTCTGTGATACATTCTGATTTCCAGAGTTCGTGTCTTAACTTCCCTTGTTAAGTTTATTCCTAAACATTTTGTTCTTTTTGATGCTATGCTAAGTAGAACTGGTTTCTCAATTTCATTTGAGGTGTCCATTGATGTCTGTCCATTGATGTCCAACTGATGTCTGTGTATTAATCCCACATCTTGCCATCTTGGTGACGTAATTCATTAGCTGTAATCTTTATGGATTCATTTGGATCTTCCATAGGCTGATCATGTCATCTGAGATTAGGAACGTTCTTACAGCTTCCCATTCTAAATGGTTTTATTACTTTTTCTTGTCCAAATGTCATAACCAGATCCTGTGATGCAGTATGAGTAAAGCAGGAAGAGCAGACAGGCTTTGTGTGTGTATGCATGTGGATGAGCATGTGGAGGTCAGAGCACAGTCTCATGTGGCATCGCTCAGAGGCCATCACCTTACTTTCAGAGATAGGTTCTCCTCATCCGGGCTAGGCTGTCTGTCCCCCAAACCCCAGGGAGCCTCCTCTTTCCACCTCCCCAGTGCTGGGATTCCAGGCTCCCTCGTATCACCACACCTGATTTCTTTTTTACACATAGGTTCTGAGATTCAAACTCATGTCCTTGTGTGGCACTGAGCTGTCTCCGACCAGCTTAGTCTCTGGATGAAACCATCACCCTCCACTGTTAGCATTCAAGTCGGCATCTGTGCTGGGTGCCTTGGGGTAGAGAGGCTGTGTTGCTGCCAGCCCGGGGTCCAGCCAGACACTGCAGGTGGGGTTCCAAAAGGTGCACTTTGCTGTGTTTGCTGTGTTCACTCATCACTTTTTCATCCGCTCATCTGTTTTTCCAATAGCTCTTTTATTCGCTCATCGTATCATTTCTTCACTCATTCACTCATTTCTTCATTTGTTTTCCCATTCATTCACTCGCTTTCCCACTTGTTTGTACACCCATTCACATCCATGTATTCATTCATTCATTCACTCACATGCATTCATCCACTGCTCATTCATTCACTCATTTGTTCATTTTATCACTCATTTATCCCATTCATTCATTCCTTTCCTCATTCATTCATTTCCTCACTAACCATTTGCTCATGCATTTATTCACTCACTTGTTTACTTGTGTACTTATTCATTCCTCTCCTCATGCACTCTACCATCCATTTCTCCATTCATTCACTCATTCATCTCTTCATTCACTTAATCGTTCATTCATTCTTTTGGTTGTTCCTTCACTCCTTCATTCATGCATTCACCCATTCACTCCTTCATTCAGTCATTTTTTTTCACTTGGCACACATTCTTTTGTTCACCTAGTCATTCATTCATTCATTTATTATCACTCATTCATTCCTCCATCAGGAAGCCCTCGAGGGCCTCCTTTCTCAACTCAGCCCCCAAGATCCTTTGTGTTCCTGACAAGGAATTCCTCCTCCATGAAGTGTCACTGGAGATGGGGAGGGCAGAACAGAGAGGGCGGGTTGGAAGCATTTGTTCCTTAATGGAAGACGCTTCTGTGTGGAAGGAGTTTGTCTGTGACTCTGGAAGAAGAGGAATCATGGGTTTCTCTGGATAAGGAGCCCTGTTTCTGAGACAGAGCCACCATGGGTACCCCAGGCCACATGTGCAGAAGTGTGGATGAGCACAGGTGGTCAAGTCACATGACTGTGGTGTCCTTGAAGTTTGGTGACCACCACCAAGGGGCCGTGCTCACCCACTCCTGTCCATGCCATAATGAGGGGTCTTTAGGCAGATCAAGTTTCTTCCATCGTAGCGCTTCAGGCATCTGTGACCAGCCAGAGCCATGAGGTCCCATCTG